>NW_016107605.1:819820-879222 GCF_001604975.1 Cebus imitator
TGTTGACCAGGATGGTCTCGATCTCTTGACCTCGTGATCCACCCGCCTCGGCCTCCCAAAGTGCTGGGATTACAGGTGTGAGCCACCGCACCCGGCCTACTAGTCATTCTTTATAAGCACTCATGTAAAGCAATTATATTGCAATATTACTTACTTATTACATAATCAACACTTCTGTTTGTGTGAAATGTCACATTACATCTGAAGCCCTGAAATGCATAGGTCTACAGAAAGAAATCAACTGTTTCTCAAACCATTCACTCTAGAAAAGATACTAAATTTAAAAACAGGAATTATATTCTTTAGCTGTAAAATGAAAGGCTGGGGAAAGAAAAACTTGCAAGACTTTTCGGTTCTTAGATCTCATAATTCTAAGCCTTGTTCTTTCTCAATAAATTATCCCTCAGAAATACATAGACTACACCTTTGAAAGAAAAAAAAATATGAAGTGATAATCAATCATATTATGTTTATAGTGGGATATATTTATTTTCTATATTAGTTATAAAGAAAACTTGTCATTTTTAGCTATCTGAAAACAGAGAGAGTTACACAGATGATCAACCACATGGCATTAATAAATGTATAAGCAAGACAGACATGCAGCATTTTATATTTTAACCAAACGGCTAAACTAACTCATGAAAATGTCATATATTACCTATTTAGCTGAGAGTTTTATTGCAGAGAAATTGTGTCATAATTATCAATTACCATAGGACCAGCCATTTCATTGTATAATTACTTCTCAAACAAATTAAAGAAGTAATTTTATTTCCCATTAAATCTTCCATGTAAATACTACTGACAGAGCAGCTGAGATTTTTTATAAAACATAGATATTTGCATATTCCTACATATAAAATTGTAACTGAATGTGGGTGAAGGAAAAAGACCCCATATTCCTTAATATATGACAGTAATTAAGTATATATAATTTTTAAATACATCAGTAGTTGTCAACCTGTCTTTCACTTGCCTTAATGTTGAAGGATATAGAACAGAAATGGGAATCGGACTCCCCAAATATGCCAAAGTAGGGGATCCCAGGTCTCCTATGGTAGTATCTTCAAGTTCATCTTCTTTTCTCTGTATTTGTATAATGGAGTTACGCCTAAAATTTTGATTTTTAAAATGATTCCAATGCTTCTGACATCAAAAAAATCTGTTGCTGAAATACTTAAATACTGAAATAGATTAAATTATCTAAGAAAACAGTATTACAGAAAAAAAATAGAATAAAAAAGCAAAAGGTAGGAACTGATAAAAGTCAAGGAAAAATTGACATTTAAACAAAAGAAATGGGCAAAAAATAGCCAAAAAATTGCTTGGTGTAATGTGATGTTCCTGCACTGCCAAAGTCTATAAAATGAATTAAAGTGAAGTAGGAATGTTAACTTTTTTGTTGTTTACTTAGAAATGGAAATATTTAGCATAATTAGTCCATTAGTGTTTTCTCTATTTTATCTCTGCAGTATTATAATTAACACAATATTACATTCAGTATAGATATGAGACCAACTTATTTCCCTCGGAGGAATTACAATGGAAATAGATTGAGTTGTCCAACGCTACCTGATATTTAAGCATTTAAAACTTAAAAAATACATTTATTTCAAAGCTTATTCTGTCTTCATCACAAAATATTCAGCACAAAAAAACATAGTTGAATGTAATTTTTTTATATACAATTGTGTCAATAAAAATGGCAAATGACAGCAAAATAAACAAATTCCTTTATCATTTTAAAGCTTATAAAACCAATTTTAATTTGGGATGAAGGCATCCCTTGTATGCATTCTATCCCAGGAAGCTAAGTGCAAAAGTGCAGGAGGGGATACTTGAGCTGGAAGATAGTGGAAGGTTTGGCTAAATAGAAAGGAGGGAGCTGCTGGCACACATGAGTTACTGGGAGGAGACTGCTTTTGCGCTCTGGGGAAAGACTGCTGATTTGATCAGAACAGAGACCAGAGGAGTGATGGACAGGAAATAGGAGAGTACAGACCAGATCTGGAAAGCCTAGAAGGCTGACATGTTTAGGATACCTGTATTCTCGACACTTCAACCATCACTGAATATTCCTGCAGAGGAAGGTAACTAGAAAATATTTAAACAGCATTAATTTATCTTATATTCTGGCTGGTAATCTTTCTGATGCTCAGGGATCCCTAGTTAGCCTCAGAGACAATTTGCCAGTTGACTGGATCTTTCACATGCTTGCAGCCTAAACACTTGCTGATAATCTGAATTTTATTCATGGTTGATCATTGACTCCTTCTTGATCACTGACTCCTTCATGATCTTTTGCCTAACCACACACAGCTCATATGTGTCTCTGTTCCTTGCCCACTTAGAGTAATCTTCACTTTTTAAAATGGATGTGATCTCTATTTGCCATGGACATTACTTAAAGACAGAAAGCCTGGTCTACACATTTTTTGCACACCCCTAAACATCAAAATAAGAATTGTAGGTGCTAAAATACTGTTAATGCTTAGACTGACTATATCGAGCCTAGTAAATTAGGAATTTAAGAGGCTGAATTTATCTAATCTCTTTTTAAATGACAGAATAATCAGTGATACTGAAGAAAAATCCACATCCTCATGTCTTATAGGAAGACTGCCAAACTGGGGGAAATTTTAACTACTATCAGGGGATTTGTGTTTGTCATTATTCATTGTTATTTACAATGTGAATTATTGCTGTCAGTACTTATAATAATACTTTGCAAAGATTTACATTAAAAATAATGTATTTAGGTATTTGTAAATAGCAATATTTTGAAAACAAGCAGTGAACTTTGGCGGAATTCTTACTGATTCATTCATATTTGCATTATTTATAAGATGCTAATTGGGCTCTACTCTAAAGGTGGCTCTAAATATGGTACTCTACAAGAGTTCTAATTTAGTTAAGCCCAAACAACAAATATTCACAGAGCTCTCAGATTCTCAAGATTCCATGTTTGGCAAACCACATTAGTGTCCAAACTGAGACAGAAAAGTAAAACAATACTCAGCTTAGAATATTTTTAGCTTGATTGAATGAATACTTCAAGTAACATATATATATATATATATATATATATATATTTTCCCCCAAATAATCTGGAAATTCCGTAGACAGGATCTTGGCTCTTTTTTTTTCCGAGATAGGGTCTCAGTCTGTCACCTATGCTGGAGTGCAATTGCATGACTGCAGTTCACTGCAGCCTCGACTTCCCAGGTTCAAGAGATCCTCTGCCCTCAGATCCCCAAGGAGTTGAGACTACAGTGATATGCCACCACCCCTGGCCAATGATTTTATTTTTAGTTGTGTAGTGATGGGGGTCTTGCTGTGTTGCCAAGGCTGATCTCAAGCTCCAGAGTTCAAACAGTCCTTTTGCCTCGGCCTCCCAAATTTCTAAGATGAAAGGCATGAACCACCATGCCCAGCCTAGATGATGTCTTTCATAAATGTAAGGATTTGATTTTTGACTTTGAATTTCCTTGGACTAGTTGGTGACATGTTCAGCCTTCGTATGCTTGGTTCTCCTCACTTTCAAATCACTTCTCAAAGAAAAAGCAAACAGCAAAATCTCCAGTAGTTTTAAATGAAAATCCTATTTCAAAAATGAATGATGTATACAGTTATCCTCAACCTATATGTGCAAAGTACAAGGTTAAGAAGGACTTCATTTTTGCTTTGATAAAAGACAAGACAACTCCATTCATAATTCCCTTCAAATTCTTCAGTATTAACATCTACCAAAAAAAGAATTCACTGTTCTATAACCTGAGATGCATTAAAGATTACATGTCAAGATCTACTTTAGAGAATAAGGGGAAACAGGAACTGTATGTGTCCTATATACACTTGCTTTACCAACAGCATGGCACCCAAGGATATGCACATGTCCTACACACACACACACACACACACACACACACACACACACACACCCCAAAAGCAACAAAGCCTCCTTAGCAAGATATACACAATTGCTTACCACCTGGGTTCCACATTTCCAAGCATATCCTCCCATACCAAACCCTTCTTATCACACACACGTTTGACACTACTGTATGGACAACTTTGCCCCTAAATCCCCTTGTAGTCTCATCTTTATTACTTAGCTGTTTCTATTTCCTTATCCTATCATCTTCATCCCCGCTTCCCTACCTAGTGAATTCCAACGTATACTTTGCCATTTGTTGTTTAATTTCCACCTCTTCTCTAAAAAATGTGAGGACCTCCCTAAAATAATCAGTTGCTCCCTCATTATTTTCCCATATCACTTAGAGTAGAACACTGATATTAACCCATATCCAGTTATTTTATTGTTTTAAATAGCATGCTTGCTTCCTTGCTAGAATTCAAATAACACCTCATGGGCTGAGTCAAAGTTTTTAAACCACCTCTAGTACTTAGAACAAAACATATCATGAATTTTGTACACAATTAATGTTTTCAGAAAGTCTTTCACTAACCACCTATTTTCCATATTGGCTCAAAATACTAACCCAGAACAAGAATGCTAAAATAAATATTAAAAATGGTTTTAAGTAGTTTGTGGAATTGCAATGTTTACTTATATTGCAACAGAGGAATCAGTCACAACTTTGCATTTAGAAAACAATTTTGGAAAATGTAGAAAGTTTTTGAACTTGGTAATTATCTGTTAACATACATATCTCATGAGTGTTAAGTGGCAGACAGAGAGAGAGAGAGAGAAATAGAGAGTATTTGAAGCAGAATGTTGACTCATATTTACAACAGCAAGTTTTAACTTAGCACCTCTCCATTTCCAGTAATGAAAATTATAGAGGTGATATATATTGCTCTCCTATTAAAGAAATATAGATATTAAATTAAAGTATGTCTGTGACTATTACTACAAATTCTACTTTAAAAGTACCAGCACAAATGTGTTCAGTGATGAACTGTTGCTTGAATAAAGAGATCTCAGTTCTCCCTAGATATATTGTGAAATTGCTTCTGGAAGTCTTGCTGAGTCTCACTTTCTCACCCTTAAAATAAGAAGATGGACTACAGAAAGTTTTAGGCCTTTTAAATATTTGAAACGTAACTCTTGATAAAGTAATTTACACAAAAGCTGAATTGTTAATGCACTGTCTTAGTTCTTCAATAAGTCTTCTTTTAGAAAAAAATTACAAGCTTTTACATAATGAAGAAAAACTTCTATACCCATGTGAAACTTGTTCTATGATACTTTAACCAGTACAAAGTTTACAGTGACTACTCAGAAACATTTCTTCTCACAAATAAGCTATAGTCAGATAGCTTCTTGTTAGAACAATTTAGTTTAGTGTGAGTCTAAAGTATGTAGCTCCTTCAGTCATCAGAGAAATTAATACCATACAAAATCTTTTTAAAAAATCAAAATTTACCAAAGTTATTGACACAGTTTCATAGACTGACAATGGTTTGAAAATGCCCAAACATTGGTGTGTGACCCTTTAACAAAATATAACCACTTTCTGTAAAGATGCATACTGATACATAGTTCAGAAAAATCAACATACTGACATACACTTTCATGACAAGTCAAAATAAGAAACAATCACTGAACTATTTTTCCTAGGTAACATATTAGATCAAGACTAAACTGTTTGATAATGCGAACAATGACTGGATTAAAAAACAGAACACAGGCTTTCAGAGATGAGTGGCAGACCTGGGGAGCTAATTAAACAGAGTCAAATGATGAAACTAATCTATGACAAGCCTGAAATAGATTAAAACGAATTGCACGAATAAATAAGAGTATCGCAAGTTTAGAGACGTAAGAATCAGTGATATAGATAGCAGAAAGCTAGATCCTCTTCAGTTAGCACCCAGCTTGATAATGCATCACAGCCTGAAGAAAGGAGCTGTCGGTTATTTACAGATCACTATTTCTAAGCCATAGCACACAAAAACATTCTTAATGTAAATAGCAATGTCTTTTATGTTTTTAAATACTAAATCTAGCAGTGACAGCTTTGTATCTACTTGAATGTGTTGGTTAATAGTGATTAATGAAGAGGCGATATTGGCTTCTGCAAGAATGCTTATTTTAAACTAAAAATTCTGCCGATGTCCATCATGTTACATACTCTGTTTTCATCTGTTCGCCATTGCAAACAGCTCACATACTCCAGTGTGAACTGGAGAAATGATCTCAATTGGTTAGAGCATTGGGTTAATGAGGACAAGGTCACAGATTTAATCCCATACAGCCCAGTTAACTTGGCAGAGAAAAACCCTGCTGCACGAACTCCAGCTGCTATTTCAGCAAAGCCCAATTGTAAATTCACATTGTGGTTCACAGGGGAAGCTTGCAAAACAGTGGAGGTGATGAAAACAACCCACCCACCCTGTTTCCTGGAAAACAATGCCTAACACCCATGGTTCAAGTCAACAATTGCTCGTTTTATTTAAATAATACGACTTTTTTTTTTTCTGAATATTGCCTAGTCCTGAATACTGTTGGAAGATATAAATTCAGATAAATATGTTTTACACCACTGAATGTGTTTTTGCACATCATCTACTATCTCCCTACGTCTGTGCTTTGTTTACCTGTATCAAAGGAGTAATTCATAGATCCTAAGCAGCAAGTTCAAATTGCATCAGGCAGAAATGGTCATTTCTAAGGGTATAATTATGTAAAACAGAGTACATTTTCTGAGCCTCAGATTTAGAGGAAATTTTTCAGCAATGAGATATACCAAGCCACACTAATAACGGGCATTTTGCTCCCTGAGCATTACAAATGAGAGACATCCTGTTTCATAAAAGACTCATAATTTAAAAATGGGTTTATGTGATAGATTAGTGAATTAGCTGCAACAAAAGATCCTAAGTGACCATGCCAAATATTAGAAGCAGCACGTATGCTGTACAATATGAGTACACACACACACACACACACATACACACTCACATAAATGCACGCACACACACACACACACTCAAACTAAAAATCAAAATGTGAGTGCCATTATCTAATATTAATTTTGTATCTCCTTCTTCAGTCTCCTATTTAAATTTTTGAGAGTATATCATTAAAGAGCTTTAAGAACCAGAGGCACACAACTTGCTTTAATGATGTCAAATGAACTAGCTCCTTCTGATTTCTAGCTGTCACTGAATGTCTGTGTCATCCTGCTTTATATGTGCTTTAGATGAAAGATTGTGGCATCTACTTCAAGTAAGAGAAAACAGAGTTAAAGTGTTGACTCAAGATGCCACTCATTATAATTCCCATATTTAATCCTCTATTTTATATTAATGTTTACTTTGATAAAGGTATTTAATCAATGTTTTCACTGAACTGAGCTCTATCACTCCTAAATTTTTTAACCCCTTCTCTGATTTAGTCTTGATTGTTCTCTAAAGCACAGAAAAGGGAAGATACATTTAAAACTTCTATCAAAGCAAAGTGGAAGAGTAGAATCATTAGATTTTTTTTTTCAGGAATATCTGCAGAACCATAAGGGCCAAAACTGACTTCAAATGACATATAAAATTGTCTCAGTCTAAAAATTGGCATTCTGCTAGACCCTATTTGACTGATAACTATTATACTTTTCCTCTAACTCTTTTACTTATAAGGTGGAGCAACACACTGTCTAGAGTTTCTTCATTTTTATATTCTTGTTGCTTCATTTGGCTCATTTATTAAAAAATTCCACAAAAGTGTATTTGAGTCATCTTATGGGTGTTATCAGCACAGGAATTTGAAGTCACACAATAAATTAGAAGATAAATTTGTACAAAATCACTTATGGTTGAGCTCTATCTAATATTATCAGAATTAACATACTACTTATGAAAATGGTGCTTCTTCTAAATAATATTTTTAAGTTTAAACAACAGTAGTAAACTCATATTGGCATTTCTAGGGGTTTTTTTTTTCTGTTAAGTTCTGATTTTTTTTTAGTATAAACACTGAAATAAGTCAAATAAGTTAAATAGATAAAATAAAACAAATATATACAAAGTCTAGGGATTTAAAAGATAATCTTAATTTTTTAGCTATGGTTTTATTTCATAAGGTATTATAAAGAAAATAATTGGTTTGAAAAATCAGTTTTGAGTTTGCCATAGCTCTATTTTTTGTGGTTGTGTGACATTAGGCTAATTACTTATGTTCTCGCAGTTTCAATTTCCAAATTTGCAAATTAGAAGGTAAAAATTATACTAAATATTATAATTAACATATAGGATAATTAAACACATACTAGGGGCTCAAAATTTTAGTTGTTTTTAGTGATCGTTTTATTAAGGTGGATATATTAATAATTGTGTTTTATGCATATTTGTGTTAACAATTAGTCTTATTGCTGTTGTTAACACTGGGTCCAAAATGGACCAATCATCATCAACAACCACCACCAAAAGCTTAAATGCCTATTTGTTTCTCCCTATGCTCCCCCTACATGCCCTCATGAAATAAGGCCTTTGAATAGGCTGTGCCAGAAATATGCTCTCTACCATTTTCATCTTGTGAATGCTTCCTTATTACTCAGATATCCTTATAATTGTCCCGTTCTTAGGGAAATATCTTGACCTCCCTAAGTCATCTTGTTTTATTTTTAAAACAAAAATAAGAGCACTTATCACTTTGTAATCTTGCATTTACTTATGGTTTACAGTAAAGGAAGACTCAATTTAGGATTACAGACACAGGCTCCAGACTCGCAATACCAGTCATAGAAAAAATGAGGCTAATATTCGGTTTATAAATAGTAAACCCCACTCCACTTCCAATTTCCCTCCTTTACCTGGGCTCAAAAAATACTGACAGATAAGAATTTATCTCTCAAGCCAAAGGTAGAAATTTCTTTTTTGAAGAAATATAAAAAGCATATTCTAAGAATTCTCTAACTGTGAACACAAATGTTGACAACCACAGACTAAAGCATTTAGAGTCCTTCAGTTTAAAGGACAGATTCGTCCTATTAATTCTTTGTCAAGAGAGACAGAGACAAAACCTGCATAAGTGTACAGACCCCCAAGTCTGCTTTTCTTTTACTTATTCTTCAATATGAACAGAGATCAAAGCATTACCATACATTTAAGAACAGTCTTCAACATGGAAAAAATAATTTTTTATTTTATTTTTTTATTATACTCTAAGTTCTGTGGTACATGTGCAGAATATACACGTTTGTTACATAGTTATACACATGTCATGATGGTTTGCTGTATCCATCACCCCGTCATCCACATTAGGTATTTCTCCTAATGGTATCCGTCCCCTAGCCTCCCACTGCCTGACAGGCCCCAGTGTGTGATGTTCCCCTCCCTGTGTCCATGTGTTCTCACTGGAAAACAGCAATTTTTTAAAAAAGGAAAATGAGTACTGGGGAAGAAGAGGTTATTAAAAGAAAAAAAGAATAGAAATAAAACCAAACTAACCCAGATAAAATTCTCAATACCAATATTGCTAAAATGATTTACTTATGAAGACAGTGTATCCATAATACACGTATAGGGTGCTGTGGGGAAAAAGCAAACAAAGAACAACAAAAAATTAAACTAAAAGGTACTTTCAGTGGAAGAATTGGAAGATAAAATGAAGAACAGGAGGTGAAACTTTTGAGAAAAAAAGCTAAGAGATATACAGACTCAATAAAAGGATCCAGCATACAATTCAAGAAAGATAGAACATTGTAAAAGAGATAGAGATTTCAAAGAAATAAAAGACATAGATTTCCTGGTGTTGAAGGGCACATCACATTTTTCCTGCATTCTTACGTACTTTCTAATTTGTCTCTTTACTTCTATATTTGCTTCTTACATTTATTTATCAATATAGGAGTGACCCTTTATAAAATGTAATACAGAGCAGTAAACATCTTTGCTCAACCCCCTGAAATAGAGGAAAAGTAAAAGTCCTCATTTGATCTGTCACCATCCCCAGCCCCAATCATTATCTTTGACCTCATCTTTTAACACTTTCACCTTTGCTTACTCCAGTCTCAAAAATCAGGTACACTTCCCAAGTAGGATTTTTTTTTCTCTAATTGTGCCTTCTGCTTCAAACTCTGTTTCTCTAGATATCTGTATATTTAACTCCTTATCTACCTCAAATATTGTTTAAATGATATCTAACTTGATCACATTATTTAAAATTATAACCTACACTCAGCAAGAACGGTCTTCCTCAACCTGCTTTATGTTTTCATTTCCCCATAGCTTTCTTAAATGTGATGTAATTTATTTACTTATTGTGTACAATCCTTATTGTTTGTTCAATGGGCTATAAGCTTCAGGAGGTCAAGAACATTTGTAGTTTTCACTCATTATTTTATTCCATGAGCTTGGAACAGTGCCTGATACATAGAAGATGCCAGATAGCTATTTATTGGATGAGTAGATAAACATACAAATAAGTGAAGAAGTTCTTCATGAGTGGCATGCAACTTTGAAATACTGGAATTATAGAAAAGAAAACATAATCTTAGCACATCACTCATTGTAATAAACAATGTTCATAGTCTGAATAATAATTATGGTATTACTGGCTTTTCAAATTATAGAATCAGACAATTGAAGAAAGCATGAATGACAAAATTACAGTTATACAAGGAGGTGAAACATCTCAACAAAGAGAACTACAAAATGCTGCTGAAAGAAACCACAGATGATACAAACAAATGGAAAAATATTCCATGCTCATGGACAGGAAGACTCAATATCATTAAATGGCCATACTGCCCAAAGAAACCTGCAGATTCAACAAACTGCCAATGTCATTTTTCACAGAATTCGAAAAAAACTATTCTAAAGTTTGTATGTAATCAGAAGAGAGCCTGAATAGCCAAAGCAATCCTAAGCAATAAGAAAAAAGCAGAAGAAATCACATTACCAAACTTTACACTACAAAGCTACAGTAACCAAAGCAGCATGGTACTGGTACAAAAACAGACACAACTGAAACAACAGAGAAGCCAGAAATAAAGGTGTGCATCCACGACCATTTGAACTTCAACAGGGTTGACAAAAATAAGCAATGAGAAAAGGACTTCCTATTCAATAAATGGTGCCAGGATAACTGTATCCATATACAGAAGAATGAAGTTAGATTCCTACCCATCGCCATATGCAAAAATTAACTCAAGACGGATTAACGACTGAAATATAAGGCCTATAACTAAAAAATCCTAGAAGAAACCCAGGAAATACCCTTCTGAAAGTTAGCCTTGGCAAATAATTTTTGACTAAGTCCTCAAAAGCAACTGCAACAAAAATAAAAATTGACAAGTGGAATCTAATTAAACTAAAGAGACTGCCCAACAAAATAAATTACCAATGGATAACCTATAGAATAAAGTAAAATATTGACAAATTATGCATCCAGCAAAGGTCTAATATCTGGAATCTCTAAGGTACTTAAAAAATTGAACAAGTGAAAAACAACCCCATTAAAATGTGGACAAAGTACATGAAGAGAAACTTCTTAAAAGAAGACAGTTGAGCAAAAAACATACATATGAAAAAATTTTCAGCATCATTAATCATCAGAGAAATGAAAATTGAAACCACAATAAGATACCATCTCACATAACTTTATTATGTATCTCACATGACTTTATTAAAAAGTCAAAGCTAGATGCTGGTGAGGATGTAGAGAAATGAGAACACTTAAATACTGTTGATGGGAATGTAAATTAATACAGCCAGTATGGAAACCTGTTTGGAGATTCCTCAAAGAACTAAAAATAGAAGCCCAACTTGACTCAGCAATCCTATTATTGGATATATGCCCAAAGGAAAATAAATCCTACCAAAAAGATATATGCACTCATATGTTCATCACAGCACTATTCTTAATACCAAAGACATTGAATCAACCTACATGCCAATAAACAGTGCACTGAATGAAGAAAATGTGCTATATATACACAACATAAAATATTATGCAGCCATAAAAAAGAAAGAAATCATATCGTTTACAGCAACATAGGAGGCTATTATCCTAAGCTAATTAATACAGGAACAAAAAATCATACCACATGTTCTCACTTATAAGTGGGAACCAGACACACTGGGTACATGTGGACATAAAGATGGGTATATTAGACACTGGAGTCTCTAAAGTTGAGGAGGGAGGGAGGGAGGGAGTAAATAGTTGAAAAACTATCTACCGGGTACCATACTAACTACCTGGGTGATGGGATCAGTCATACTCTGAACTTCAGCATCACCTACTATACCCATGTAACAAATCTGCACATGTGCTGAATCTAAAATAGAAGTTGAAATTTTATAATTAGGATTATGTAACCTTGCAAAGTAAAAATCAAGGTACACTAGTAAGATTTGGAAGGTAGAAAATGGTCAGGAAAGGAGAAAAAATGGGAAGACCACTACTATGTCCTATCACACAAATTAGGAGTCAAGATGAATCCTGTTCTCATAGAAAGCTGATGACTGGTTAACAAAATGGTTACTAGAGTATTATTTTCAAGGTTATAGATGTATTTTTTTTTAATTTGAAAAGAAAATGGCTTAGAGAATGCTTATTAATAATTATTAACCTAACTACAAAACATTTTTCTTTTGCATGTGAAAAAAACCCATTGATTAAATTATTTTATGAATTATGTAGAGGTATTTTTCAGGTGAATTACAATAAACTATAACTATGAAATTAAAACACAAAACTAATGTTAAATTTAGAGTGCCTGATACTAGCCATTTATCACGAGATGAAGGCCAGCATGACAAATTTAAATAATACTACAGATGTCTTTTTTTTTTTTTTTTTTTTGAGACGGAGTTTCGCTCGCTACCCAGGCTGGAGTGCAATGGCGCGATCTCGGCTCACCGCAACCTCCGCCTCCTGGGTTCAGGCAATTCTCCTGCCTCAGCCTTCTGAGTAGTTGGGATTACAGGCACGCGCCACCATGCCCAGCTAATTTTTTGTATTTTTAGTAGAGACGGGGTTTCACCATGTTGTCCAGGATGGTCTTGATCTCTTGACCTCGTGATCCACCCGCCTCGGCCTCCCAAAGTGCTGGGATTACAGGCGTGAGCCACCGCGTCCAGCCCAGGTGTCTTTTTTAATAGTCCAGTGGTTGAAGCTATAGTCTTCTTAAGGCAGCACAATGACAGACTGGGAAAAGCTGTAGCTTAAAATTTATTCAATTTTGTAATTCATATATTAATTTAATTACCAAATGTATATTATGTCAGATATTTTCCAGGCACTGTGCAACATTTTTTGAGATAACTCATACAGCCACATTCTCATTTTTAAGTAACTTATCACCATCTAAAGCCATAGGTCAGGAATTTGAAAAACAATAGCCACTGCATATAATCATTTATTTCATGAAATATCAACATGAAGATATTATTAATAATACATTAATTTATATAGTATTTTATAGTTTATAAGGCATATTCATGTATATTATTTTTCATCACAATGGCCTGGTTTAGTAGGAGGTTTTCAATTTCTATTTTACCTAGGGGGAAATGGACTCAGAGAAATCAAGGGACTCGCCCAAGGTCACAATGCTGGAAAGAAGCAAAATAAATACCCAATTCATTGTACTTTCCATAACACTTCAGCTACTTGTGTTTCATTCTGATGCTTGGGCTGGACATGTTCATCTCATTCTGGTTATCCTATAGACCTAGTTAAAGTGCTTCTTCCTAGAAGTTACACTGATTCTGCTCAGGCTGTAATAATTGTTTTTTTAATCTGGATTCTAAACATTAAAAAAAATGCGTATAAGTCTTGTAAATCTTGTGTTAATGTATGCATGTATGCATGTATATGTGCTCATGTGTGTGTGTGCGTGTGTGTGTGTGTGTATAATAGCATTCATCCTATTGTTTCAGTGCTCTTATACAACGTTCCTGGACTGAGAGCCCCCACCACCATACCCGAAGAACAGAGACTGGAAAGACTCAATCAGTGATACTCCTCAGCCTGTATGTTCCTTTGTGAAGCTATATTGATTATGTAGGCTTAGAACGGAAGAATTCTGGCTTCTAATTCTGACTGACTGAAACCTTAAGACTGTATTTTCTATAATTTCAGACGCAGCCAGATGACAATTTTTCTACACCTCTACATGTCATATAGAATTATGTATTAGGAATCACAGACTTATATAATATCTTTTTTTCTGCTTCCTTTCCTACAATATGTTGGCAAAGTCTAGGGGCAGTTCTGGAGTCCAGCTGCCCGAATTCAAATTCCATCTCTAGCATTTAACATTTGTTAGGCCTTCAGTTATTAAGATACTTTCTCGATGCCTGGATGCCTTCATCTGTAAAATACCAACAGTATATAACTCATAGAGTTTACTTAAATAAGAATTCAGAACAGGGTTTGAAATGAAATGACAATAAATTATAGCTATTTTTATTTTCCTCACAGGTGATCTAGATATTTGAATTAGATAGTGTGAGTTAACGTGATTTGAAAGTACTCAAACTATTTATATTATTTACATATATATGTATCATGAACAACAAATGAAATTTATATTTAGAAAGTGCTAAATGACTAATGGGAAGCATTACCTGAAAATATTTAAATGCTATGCAGTAGAGACTGACTGAAGTAGAGACTGACTGATACTGCAGAGTTCTCAGCATACTTCTCAATTCAATTTTCATCAATATCTGATTCATTATACTAGAATATTCTGAGAAGGAAACAAAAGAAAAAATTTGCTGTTGAATTTCTGGAGCTGATGAACATTTTTCTTTATACAGTCTCCAGTTCAACTCTTCACCATTTTCACCTAACTTCGACAGCAGCAGCAGCAGCAGCCCATGCTCAATGACAGGAAAATAACGTGTTTATTTAGATGATTTAAAAAGCTAGTTTCTATTCCTTACCTTTATTTGCATAATTTCTAACTTAAAATTATTTTGACCATTTACTAGTTTTATACCATTTATAAAACTCCATTGTATGAAAGCTCCTTTAATAGCCACTTACATTCAATTTCCTGTGGCCTAGATATTAGTTACCTGAATGAGAAAGGGTCAGTTTTAGCCAATTAAAGCTCATGAAAGGAAAACAGATACCACCCATAAGCAAAACCAGAACTGTGGCTTAGAACACAAAATGAATGGTGTACCTGCAAATCAGAAAATGTTCTGCTTTCCCTAAACATTTAATTATATTTTAAAGAAGTAAATGTTACTCAATAATGAGGGAATGGCTTCTCTTCCTGGGTCCACAAGGGAGCATAGTTTCAAAGGCAAGAACTTCCCACTGCCATACTTCCACCCACATCTCCATCCGGGGACTTAGAGGTTTTTGTTGGGAAAATAAGCAAAGTCAATCACTCCAGCCCATGTTGAAAGGAACTCCTTTCATAGGCTTGAAAACTTAAACGGGGTGGAAATTTCTTACAGGTTAAAAGTCCCTGTCCCCCACATCTGGGCAGACTCCATTTCTGGATTGCCTTCCACAACCTCATGGAACCTGCTTTCTCTCTATCCAGTTATTTCTCCTTTTTCTCTCTCTCTGCCTAAATAAATCACTTTCTGCAAAACTCTTTGGAGTCCAATATTTACTTAAGAGTGTACCGCACCCGGCGGGGTCCTCTCTCCCATTCTTGGGTGAGGGAGGGACCAAGAGCCTGGAAGAACACCACCCACCAGGGAGCAAGCTGAGCCTCCCCTGAGTCCCAGGACCCGGTCACAGTAATAGTTACTAATTTTAAATTAATGGTTAATAACTTTGTTTTAAATCGCTCTCTTTGGTTAAACAGCTTAGAGTTAAATTTATACCCCACCTTTGACCAGTGTATAGTGTTTGGGGCATTCATTCTTATGTTTGAATCTCACTGCTATTTTATAGCCAAACATTTTTCCTTCCTTGGCCTGACAGTCCTCACCTATTTCAGATTTAAAGAAAATCTGTTTATCAGCATATCTTTGCAATCCAAATTATATATTTCAAAATAAGCAAGGAGGATAATTAGATGGATAAATAGAAAGCGAGTACATTCTGAGGGGTTTGTGAAGTAGAAAAGAGCATAGACAGGGAATGAAATGGGCATTCCAGTAAAGAGAATGGTGGTACACAGACATGGAGTCTAAAAAGGCGCTTTACTTCTCACCTCCATCCTCCTTTGGGTGGTATTCTGGAAGCCTTAAGAATTTAGAATAAACAAATAACTAAGCAAAAGTTTATAGTATTATGGTAGAAGCAAATAATTTAAGTAAACATATACATATATACTAACATAAAAGATTGGGAAGAAATAGGTAATTATTCCACACAGGAGGAAGAGGGAATAGTAGGAATAGAAGGAATGAGGGTATTTTTTTTGCCACCGACTTTATAATAAATGTATTACATTCTCAGTAGATGCTTTGACAGTTTTATACTTAAATATTTTTAGATTAAATATTTGGGGATGAGTTTGCCTTACACATAGTTCTTTATCTGTTTATAGATAAAGGGTTTTCTTTCATGGGGCGAGGGTTATAGACAGTTTCTGAATAGCAAAAGAGATTATGACAAGAGTAAACAGATAATCTACAGAAGGGGTGAAAGTTTTTGCAAACTCTGCATCTGACAAAGCTCTAATATCCAGCTTCTCTAAAGAACTTAAGCAAATCTATAAGAAAAAAAAGCATTAAAAAGTAGGCAGACAACATGAACAAACACTTTTCAAAAGGAGACATATGTGCAGCCAACATACCTATTAAAAAAGCTTGACATCACTGATTATTAGAGAAATGTTAATCAAAATCCCAATGAGATACTGTCTTACACCAGTCAGAATAGCTATTATTAAAAACTTAAAAACTAACAGGTGCCGGCAAGGTTGGGGAGAAAAAGAAATGCTTATACACTGTTGGGTGGGAGTGTATATTAGTTCAACTATTATGGAAAGCAGTATGGCAAGTCCTCAAAGAACTAAGAACAGAATTGCCATTCGACTCAGCAATTCCATTACTGGATATATACTCAAAGGAATACAAATTGTTCTATCCTAAAGACAGATGCACGTGTATGTTCACTGCAACATTATTCACAATAGCAAAGACATGGAATAAACCTAAATGCCTATCGGTAACATACAGGATAGAGTAACTGTGGTATATTTACACCATGGAATACTATGCAACTACAAAAAGAATGAGATCGTTTCCTTTGCAGGAATATGAATGGAGCTAGAGGCCATTATCCTTAGCAAACTAACAGAAAGCCAAATACCACAGTTTCTCACTTATAAGTGGGAATTAAATGAGGAGAACATATGGCTACATAGAGGGGGACAACAGACACTGGGGCCTACTGTAGGGTGGTGGGTGGGAGGAGGGAGAGATCAGGAAAAATCACTAATGGGCTTAGTGCCTCGGTGATGAGGAATCTGTACAACAAACTTCCATGAAACAAGTTTATCTATGTAACAAATCTGTACATGTATATCTGAACTTAAAAGCTTTTTTAAAAATCTACCAATGGATGTTCAAATTAGTATGATAAAGTTTGAGAAAAAACAAAATAACTTCATAGTTTCAAAATATCTCCTTCAAGCTATTTACTAATTATAAAAGGTAAAATTGAAATTTTACAGTGGAGAAAGCCAGCAGACACCACCTTAATTATAACCAGTTATAAGACATACTGACACGATATACTCCCTGATATATATATATGACTGAGAAGGTCATATCACTGTAGTATGCCTGCCAAAAATGCATACCTTCAACCTAATAATGAGAAAACATCAAGCCAACCCCAACTGGAAGTTATTCTGCAATATAACTGACTAGTATTCTTTAAAAGTGGCAATGTCATGAAAGCCAAGATGAGGAAATGTCATAGATTGGAGGAGACAAAGGAGATATGGAAACTAAATATAATGTGAGATCCAATCAGTAAAAGAACTCATGAAATTCCAATTAGGCCTGTTTAATAATGATTAATAGCACTAATAATAACATTAATAGCACCAATGTTAATTGCATGGTTTTGATCAATGTACTGTAGTTATGTAAGATGTCACCTTAACATTCAGGGAAGACAAGCAATGTGTAGCTGAGTACTCTCTGTATCTTTTTTGTACCTTTTCTATAAGTCAAAATTTATATCAAAATAAAAAGTAAAAAACCAAACAAACAAACAAAATAAAGGATGAGCAGGTTCTTTGGCTGTGTCCTTTCCCTTTGATGTTGACACTACCTTGCATCTCATCACTAAATATAGATTCCTGGAATCAGACTTCCTCCCTCCCCACATCCAATCAGCGTTTGCATTATTTCCTGTTTTTTCTAAATAATTATTGAATCTGAACTTTCTGGTCTTTCTCTATTGTTATCCTGATCTCGATTATCACAAAATAGCCTCCAAAAGCTAGCAAAAGACAAGAAATAACTAACATCAGAGAAGAACTGAAGGAGACAGACACACAAAAAACCCTTCAAAAAATCAATAAATCTAGGAGCTGGTTTTTTGGAAAGATCAACAAAATAGATAGACCACTAGGCAGATTAATAAAAAAGAGAGAATAATCAAATAGATGCAATAGAAAACAGTAAAGGGGATATCACCACCAATTCCACAGAAATACAAACTACTATCAGAGATTACTACAAACTCTATGCACATAATCAGTAAACCTAAAAGAAATGGATAAACTCCTGGACACTTGCACCCTCCCAAGCCTAAGCCAGGAAGAAGTCGAAACCCTGAATAGATCAATAACAAGGGCTGAAGTTGGGGCAGCAATTAATAGCCTACCAACCAAAAAAAGTCCAGGTCCAGATGGGTTCACAGCTGAATTCTACCAGACATACAAAGAGGAGCTGGTACCACTCCTTCTGAAACTATTCCAAACAATCCAAAAAGAGGGAATCCTTCCCAAATCATTTTATGAGACCAACATCATTCTGATACCAAAACCCGGCAGAGACTCAACAAGAAAAGAAAACTTCAGGCCAATATCCATGATGAACATAGATGTAAAAATCTTCAATAAAATACTGGCAAACCGATTGCAACAGCACATCAAAAAGCTTATCCATCACGATGAAGTAGGCTTCATCCCAGGGATACAAGGCTGGTTCAACATACACAAGTCTATATATGTAATTCACCACATAAACAGAACCAAAGACATGATTATCCCAATAGATGCAGAGAAGGCCTTCAACAAAGTTCAACAGCCCTTTATGCTAAAAACTCTCAATAAACTAGGTATCGATAGAATGTATCTCAATATAATAAAAGCTATTTATGACAAACCCACAGCCAATATCATACTGAAAACTGGAAGCATTCCCTTTGCAATCTGGCACTAGACAAGGATGCCCTCTCTCACCATTCCTATTCAATATAGTACTGGAAGTTCTAGCCAGAGCAATCAGGCAAGAAAAATAAATAAAGGGTATTCAATTAGGAAAGGAGGAAGTCAAATTGTATCTATTTGCAGATGACATGATTGTATATTTAGAAGACCTCATCATGTCAGCCCAAAGTCTCCTAAAACTGATATACAACTTCAGCAAAGTCTCAGGATACAAAATCAATGTGAAGAAATCACAAGCATTCCTATACACTAATAACAGACTAACAGAGAGACAAATCACAAATAAACTGCCATCACAATTGCTACAAAGAGAATAAAATACCTAGGAATACAACTAACAAAGGATATAAAGGACCTTTTCAAGGAGAACTACAAACCGCTGCTCAAGGAAATAAGAGAGAACACAAACAGATGGAAAAACATTCCATTCTCATGGTTAGGAAGAATCAATATTGTGAAAATGGCCATACTGCCCAAAGTAATTTATAGATTCAATGCTATCGCCATCAAGCTACCTATAACCCTCTTCACAAAACTGGAAAAAAACACCTTAAACTTCATATGGAATGAAAAGTGAGCCCACTTAGCCAAGTCAATTCTAAGCAAAAAGAACAAAGTGGGAGGCCTCACAATCCCTGAATTCAAACTACAGTAATCAAAACAGCATGGTACTGGTACCAAAACAGAGATATAGACCAATGGAACAGAACAGAGGCCTTGGAGGCAATGCCACACATCTACAACCATCTGATCTTTGACAAACCTGACAAAAACAAGCAATGGGGAAAGGATTCCCTGTTCAATAAATGGTGTTGGGAAAGCTGGCTAGCCATGTGCAGAAAGCAGAAACTGGACCCCTTCCTGACACCTTACACTAAAATTAACTCCAGATGGATTAAAGACATAAACATAAGACCTAACACCATAAAAACCCTAGAAGAAAATCTAGGCAAAACCATTCAGGACATGAATTAGCTATCTATGATGACTGATCTCTGCTGTCTTTTTGGCTAAAATGTTTTTATCCTTTTTCTGCCATCGGCTGTTGACTATAAACTTTTCCATTATCTAACTATGGCATTATGTGGGTTCACCCCATCTTCTAATATTTATGGGACTCTGTAAGGAATTTTAAATTCCATACCAGCTCAGTCCTATGGTTTTTCTCTTGTCTGTTTACATTATGTTTTAGAGAATTGAAATTAATTTGAAAATAACAGTCACCATTTATTGTGTCCTCACTTTGTTCCATACATTTTTTTATGCATTATTATAAAATCACAGCAAACCTATCGTGGATCTTCTTTCTTCATTTTAATGATGATAAAATTGGAATTGTGAGAGAGCAAATGATTTGTCCATACCACAATTAGCCTCTAATGACAATCTCAGGATTCAACAATGGTTTGTTGGATTCCAAAGCCAACACTCAAGGAGAAATACTAGAAAAATAAACAGTAGCACTCTGGCATTTTCCACCATGAATGGTACTTTTATACATACTAGAGAAAACTCAAGGATAGAGATAATCTGATGGGATAATCAGAGCTAATCAATGCAACTACAAGTATTACACACTGAAAGTTGTTGATGACATTGTTCATCTTTATTAGACCATATTTTAGAGAGCATCCTATTTTCTCTGAACCTAAAGAAACAACTCAAAACAAAACTACTCTATATTGGGAGGAAATTAAATTTGCCTCGAATAGATTCTCCTGAGACAATGCTAGTTTTATCTACCTACACCTTAAAATGTTGTGTTTCTTTTGCTTTCCGTTCAAATAACATACTCTGAAAACTTATTGTGAGACTGCATCCTCTGCTCCTTAATTGTCCTCAAAATATAAAACATAAGGTGAAAAGAGACTAAACAAAAATGTTACTGTTATAACATTAAAAAAGTCTGTATAGAAATATATTTATTCAGTTTGATTTTGGTATCTCTGGTAGCATCCTACTGGAAACTTCTTTTTAATAATAGAAGGTGCTCTAACTCCTGCTTAAAATAGAATATAAAAGAAAGTGTTCATTGCTTTAACCCTGTTGCTGTCATGTATTTCTACCTTAGAGCAGATGAGAGTATTGTGATAGAGATTCAAAGCTAAATTTCCTTTTTGGTTTCTTTTGGGGATTTATATTGAAGAACTACCGAAAACATGGGTATTCCTTCTGCTAGGCTACTAAGCTCTAATCTGGAAACAAAACCAGCCAAACAAACAAATACAACTGAGGAAAGTACAGCTATACTCTTCATAGATAAGGGATTCCATGAAACACCTATACAATATTCTTATTTCCAAGCCTATCATGATGATTTTTTATATTTTATTGTTTATCTAAAACATATATGTTTTAGATATGTTCATCTTGGCCACTCCCTCTTTAAACCTTTCTTGTACATTATATGTTTCAGAACATTATATGTTCTAAACATTATATGTTCATATATGTTCTAAAACATATAATGTACAAGAAAGATTTAAAGAGGGAGTGGCCAAGATGGCCAACTAGATGCAGCTGGTATGCATGGCTCTCATGGAGAAGAATGAAATGGGTGAGTAATACAGTGCCTTCACCTGAAACATCCAGGTACTCACTGGATGACTGGGACTAATCAAGGAAACAACTTGACCCACAAGAGAACAAAGAAGAGCAAGACAGGACAACCACCCACCTGGGAGCAACACACAGCAAGGAGAACCTCCTCAACCCAGAGAAGTGGTGAGTGAATGAGCAGCCTCAGGAGACTATGCTTCTCCCACAGTTCTTTGTAATCCTCAGGTCAGGAGATCGTCTTGTGAACCCACTGCATCAGGGCCTTCAGGCAGACAGACAGAGCCACTTGGAGTCTTGGAAGAACAGCTGCTTAGTTATGCGTGGAGACCCTGGAGCCTTAGGTACTTGGACTTTCCCGCAAAAGAAGCTGAAGCTCCAGCAAAGTGGGAGGTTAGACCCCCTTACATACAATATACCAGAATCTCTGGGACACAGTTAAGGCAGTGTTAAGAGGGAAATTCATAGCACTAAACGCTCACATTAAAATTTAGAAACTCTTAAATTAACATCCTAACCTGACAACTGAAAATATTCGAGAAGCAAAAACATATAAACCCAAAGCCAGCTGATGACAAGAAATAGGAAATATCAGAGCTTAAGTAAAGGAAATTGATACACACAAAATAATTCAAAAGATCAATGGATACAAAAGTTGGTTTTTGAAAAAAATAATAAGATAGGCTACTGCACCTGGACTAATAAAGAAGAAAAGAGAGAATATCCAAATAAGCACAACTAGAAATGATAAAGGAATATTATTATTGGCCCCACAGAAAATAAAAAGAACCATCAGAAACTACTACAAACACCTCTAGGTACACACACCAGAAAACCTAGAAGAGATGGATAAATTTCTTTTCTCCTAGAAGAGACACATACACTTTCCCAAGACTGAACCAGAAAGCAATTGATTACCTAAACAGATCAATAAGGAGCTTCAAAATTAAATCAGTAATAAATAGCCTATCAACCAAAAGAAGTCCAGGACCTGATGGATTCACAGCTAAATTATACCAGATGTACAAAGAACTGGTACTGTTCCTACTCAATCTATTCCAAAAATTGAGGAGGAGGGACTCCTCCACAACTCATTCTATAAGGCCAGCATCATCTTCACACCAAATCCTGGCAGAGACACACACAAAAAAGAAAACATCAGGCCAATGTCCTTGATGAACATTGATGCAAAAATCATCAACAAAATACTTGTAAACTGAATTCAGCAGCATGCCAAAAGACTAACCCATGATGATAAAGTAGGCTTCATCCCTGGGATGCAAGGTTAGTTCAACCTATACAAATCAATAAATGTGATTCATCACAGAAACAGGACTAAAGACAAAAACCTCATGAATATCTCAATACTTGTAGAAAAGGCTTTTTATAAAATTCAACACTCTTTCATGTTAAAATTCTCAATAAACTAGGTATTGAAGGAACATACCTCAAAATAATAAGAGCCATCCTATGACAAATCCACAGCCAACATTATACCAAATGGGCAAAAGTTAGAAGCATTCCCGTTGAAAACCAGCAGAAGACAAGGATGCTCTCTCTCTCCTATTCAACATAGTATTGAAAGTCCTAGCCAGAGCTACCTGGCAAGAGAAACAAATAAAGGATATCCAAATAGCAAGAGAAGAAGTCAAACTATTTCTGTTTGTAGACTACATGATTCTATATCTAGAAAACCCCATTGCTGGCCCAATATCTCCTCCAACTGATAAATTCAGCTAAGTTGCAGGATATAAAATTAATGTGCAAAAATCACTAGCATTCCTATACGCCAGTGACAGCCAAATGAAGAGCCAAATCAGCAAGTCAACCTCATTCAAAACTGCCACAAAAAGAATAAAATACCTAGAAATACAGCTAACCAGGGAGGTGAAAGATCTCTACAAGGAGAACTATAAAATGCTGCTTAAAGAAATCAGAGAAGACACAAAGAAATGGAAAAACATGCCATGCTCGTTGACAGAAATAATCAATACCATTAAAATGGCGATACCATCCAAGGCAATTTACAGATTCAATGCTATTTTTATTAAACTACCAATGACATTCTTCACAGAACTAGAAAAAACAAATTTAAAATTCATATGGAACAAAAAAGAGTCTGAATAGCCAAGGCAATCCTAACCAAAAAGAACAAAGCTGGAGGCATCATGTTACCAGACTTCAAACTATATAAGGCTACATTAATCAAAAAATGCATGGTACTGGTACAAAAACAGATAAATAGACCAATGGAACAGAGGAGAGAGCCTAGAAATAAGGCCTCACATCTACGACTATCTGATCTTCAAAACAGCTGACAAAAACAAGCAATGGGGGAATGACTCCCCTATTCAATGAATGGTGCTGTGATAACTGGCTAGCCAGGTTCAGAAGATGAAGCTGGACCTCTCCCTTACACCACATACAAAAATCAACTCAAGATGGATTAAAGACTACACGTAAAATCCCAAAACTACAAAAACCCTGGAGGAGAACCTAGGCAATACCGTTCTGGACATACAAACAGGCAAAGATTTTATGATGAAGACATCAAAAGCAATTGCAACAAAAGCAAAAAATGACAAGTGGAATCTAATTAAACTTAAGATCTTCACAGCAAAAGAAACTATTAACAGAGTAAACAGACAACCTAAAGAATGGGAGAAAATGTTTGCAAACTATACATCTGACAAAGGTCTAATATCTAGCATTGATAAGGAACTTAAACAAATTTACAAGAGAAAAACAACCTCATTAAAAAGTGAGCAAAGGATATGAACAGACACTTCTCAAAAGAAGACACACATGTGGCCAAGAAGCATATGAAAACAAGCACTATATCACTGATCATTAGAGAAATACAAATTGAAACCGAAATGAGATACCATCTCACACCAGTCAGAATAGCTATTATTAAAGAGTCAATTCTATTACTGGGTAAATACCCGGAGGAATAGAAATCATTCTATCATAAAGACACATGCAAATGTTCATTGTCACAGAGACTATCCACAGTCGTAAAGACGTGTCATGGAATCAACCTAAATGCCATCAATGACAGACTGTATAAAGAAAATGTGGTACATACATACCATGTCATACTATGAAGCCATAAAAACAAGTGAGAGCATGTCTTTTATGGGAATATGGATGGAGCTGGAGGTTATTATCCTTAGCAGGAACAGAAAATGAAATACCACATGTTCTCACTTATAAGTGGGAGTTAAATGATAAGAACTTTTGAACACAAAGAAGAAAACAATACTCACGTCTACTTGATGGGACATGGTGGGAGAAGGGAGAGGGGCAGAAAAGATAACTATTTGGTACTGGGCTTAATATCTGGGTGATGAAATAATATGTACAATAAACCCCTGTGAAGCATATTTACCTATGCAACAAACCTTCACTTTTACACCCAAACTTACAAGTCTTTTTAAAAAGCCAAAGCTGTATATAGGAACCATAAAATAAGGAGAGAGAAATGTTTAACAAGTTATGAATGGCCAAATTAGTATTTGGTATTATATTACATTTTGAAATAATTCTAGTATCTAACCTCTAGATTCATTTTCTTGTCTTTTCACACAGCCTACCTTGAGAAGATTTTTGGCTCTTGCAGCTTTAAAAAATA
This sequence comes from Cebus imitator, assembly GCF_001604975.1. Lineage (NCBI taxonomy): Eukaryota > Metazoa > Chordata > Mammalia > Primates > Cebidae > Cebus > Cebus imitator. The sequence continues at coordinate 845,309 of NW_016107605.1, forward strand.
TGTCTCTGCGAATAATTCCCAAATTTGGATCTATTATGAATATTCTCCTGAAGCCTAGCTGCTCTTTCCAACAGGAAGTCAGATATTTTCACATGCACATTTTTTTCTGAAATCCAAAATATCTGATTTTGAAGTCTCTATTGTCCTCAGAATTATCTTTTTTCTTTATTTCACACTTTGGTAAAAAAAAAATAGCACCAATAGTTTTTTCTCCATTATCCATGCACAACATATTAGAGTCATCTTAAAATGCTTGATATCCTCAGGCTTTTTTTTTTTTTTTTTTTTTTTTTGACAGAGAGAGAGAGAGAGAGAGAGAGAGAGAAAGAGAGAGAGTGTCTTGCTCTGTTGCCCGGGCTGGAGTGCAGTGGCAGATCATAGCCTGCTTAAGCCTCAAGATCCTGGTCTCGATCAAGTGATCATCCTGCCTCAGTCTCTTCACTAGCTGGGACGACAGAATAGGGCCACTATGTCTGGCTCCTTAGATTTTTATAAAATTAAGTTTCAATTCCAGTCCTTTCATGATGTGTTCTCAATCCATACCATGCTATCTCCTGCTTCGTTTCTTTTTAACTGTGCCCTACATTCCATATCCCTTCTGTGGAGAATGCTGCTTCCACTTTCCTACCTGGGAAGCTACTCATCCTGTCAGACTGAACTCAAATAGTTCTTCCTTTGTGAAATCTTCATTAATCCACAAGACATGGCTGCTCACTTCTTTTCTGGGTTCTTCTTACTTTCTTTTTTTTAAGAGATGGGGTCTTGTTCTGTTGTCCAGGTGGGAGTATAATGGTGGAATTGGAGCTCACTGCAGCCTGGAACTTCTGGGCTCAAGGTTTACCCTCGCTAAGCCGCCTCAGTAGCTAGGACTATAGGTATGGGCCACTAGGCCCAGCTAATATTTCCTTTTTTTATTTTTGTGGTAAGAGGGAAGAGTAGGGGTGTGAGGTCTCTCTGTGTTGCCCAGACTGGTCTTGAACTTTTGGCCTCAAGCATCCTCCCATCTCAGCCTCCCAAAGTGCTGAGAATAGAAGTCTGAGCCACTGTATCCAACCTGGGTTCTTATTTTTTCCATTTATTATTCCTCTAATTTCTGTAAGTCTTTGAGGACAGAAATCGAGTCCAATTTTTTTGTTTTAAAAAGCTGAATTTTGTTTTTTACACGAAGACCAGAATCCTGTGTATAATAGATGATTACTAAATAGTTTTAAATGCATGCATGAATGAACAAATAAATCAATGAATCTTAAACTTCTTTATTCATTTTCCTGGACGTCCTTCCACTGCCTTTTGTTTTCCCTTCCACCTATTTACTTGCAAAATAATTCCCCAGGTAATTTTAGTATCTGCTTAAACAGAAAAGCCAAAGCTTTCATACAATATCTTATACAAAATGATTCAGCTTATTTTTTCAAGTCCACAATATGTTGGTAAACTTTGAAAACATTTAATAATTTTCAAATAGTTACGTTAAGCTGTCTATATATAGTTTTGAATTAATTCCCTACATGTGAGGATAAACTGTAATAAATAAAAAAAACTTTCAATGTTCAAAGGACTAAAGATTATATTTAATATTCTCATTCCTGCAAATCACTTGTTTCCATTTGTATTTCTCTATTTCTTGCAGACTATCAATTCCGTCAGTTCAGAAACATGGTGGAACCCTTTCATAACATCTTAGGTCTCCCTTGTGGGGTGTAAGAAATATTCTCCTGCAGATAATATTTAAATTGATAGGTTTCAGGGTATTTTCCTAAGGGAAACTCAGAAGTTATCCCCTCTAAAACATTTAATTGCCCAAAATATCTAATTCAAAATTCTTAATGTTTTGGCCTCCACAATGAAATTGTGAGTCTTTTTTTGTTATTACAGATAGAAAAAAATTTTAAAGCCAGTAAAAATTCCATAAACTGGCACGTGATATGAATGCTGTATTGATGGGAAAGTCTAGATAAGTAAATATAATGATTTGAAAGCACAGAGTAAGGTCCCATGGAGAAAGTAAAATTACTAAAGAGCCATTTTGCCATTATATGAACAAACAGAACGCATTCTCACATTTTAAGTGCCATGATAATTACAATGAGAATGTAAACTAACATTTGTATAGTTGCACCCAAATGACCAGTAAGATCATGCAGAAAGGACCTGGCTAATGAGCCTGTAACAGCCAAGGCACGGGCACTGAGATCAGTTCTTATCCGTAATTAGGAAATATGGTCACAAAATATAAATAGGAAAGATTGCCTTTGAGGTGAGTACTTACTTGAAATGAAGGTTGGAGAGGGCAAAGGAAAATATCTATACTCAAGGTAGAGCATATAGAGGTCAAAGACTTAGAGAAAGTGAAAGAAAGGTTTACTAGAGAGGGTCAAGTTCTCTCTCAGTGTGTACATATGTTTGTGTGTGTATGTGTTTATTTTTTGAGACACAGTTTCACTCTTGTTGCCCAGGCTGGAGTGCAATGGCATGATCTTTGCTCACTGCAACCTCCACCTCCTGGTTCAAGTGATTTTCCTGCCTTAACCTCCCAAGTAGCTAGGATTACAGGCATGTGCCACCACGCCCAGCTAATTTTGTATTATTTAGTAGAGATGGAGTTTGTCCATGTTGGTCAGGCTGGTCTCAAACTCCCAACTTCAGGTGATCTGCCTGCCTCAACCTCCCAAATTGTTGGGATTACAGGCGTGAGCCACCATGTGTGACCGTGTGTGTTGTTTAAATTAAAAGCGCCTTAAGCAATTACATATCAGACTAGCAAAAATTTACTGTCTCTGTCTCTCTGAGGATTCCTCCCTCTATAATATTTCCTAGTACAAATACCTGAGCATTAAGGGAATATGGGTGAGGTACACAAACTGACGCCCAAACAAAGGACAGAAAAAATCAGTGCTTGGATTGATGCAAGGTTCAGATTTTGTATCATATGGGCATGAGAGACACAGAGATCAAAATTTTCATGACAGAGTACTTAAAATATGGGCAAAGCATTCTCTCTGAATAAGAAAATAAATAAAGAATTAAGTAGCTAAAGAAACTGGAAGAGAATGACAATCTAAAATGAGACATGATGAGGCTGAAGATAGGTATTAAGTTTTTTTGGAGAGAGTTAGACATAGAAGTGGAAATTCAAAATTTCATCTATGAAAAAGATTTTATATGTAGAGTATATTCATCAAAGTACGGTAGAAGAGCAAATAAATTCAAACTGCTTTAATTAAGAGTTCTTGAAACAGGCAGCAAGAATAAGGCTGAAAATATTAGTTATATTCACAAAGGTCCATACAATGAACTATCTCACTGTGTTTTTCTTTTTTTTAAAAAGCCAGGTACTTTTAAACTCATTGGACCATTGGTTTAGAATACACATGATCACAGATCACCTTTTTCTATAAAAATAACTTTTTTGTTTTTGTTTTTAAATATAAGATTATTTCAATATTATTTTTATAACTACCTACCAATCACCATCTCAAATAAATGATCATCAGTTAAATTTCTGTTTTCAGGATGTTTTACATAGATTTTAACATTTTTATTTTTTCAACTTTGTATTATTTTTTAAATTTGTGAGTACATAGTAAGTGTCTATATGTATGAGGTACATGAGATGTTTTCATATAGGCATGTGATGTGAAATAAACAGATCATGGAAAATGGGGTATCCATCCTTTGAGTTACAAACAATCCAATGATACTTTATTTTAAAATGTGCAATTAAGTTATTATTGACTATAGTCATTCTCTTGTGCTATCAAATAGCAGATCTTATTCATTTTTTCTATTTTTGTACCCATTAACCATCTCCAACTCCCTTAATTTTTAATTATTATAAATCTATAAAAGGTGTGCATATTGTGGGGTGCATGTGATTTTTGATACAAGCATGTAACATATAATGATTAAATCAGAGAAATTGTGGTATCTATTGTTTATCATTTTTTTAATGTTAGGAACATTTTAATTCCACTTCTTTCGTTATTTTGAAATGTACAATAAATTATTGTAAACTATAGTTTCCCTATTATGCTACCAACTGCTAGATCTTATTCCTTTTATTGAATTATATGTTTCTACCCATTAACCATATCTCTTTATACGCTCCTCCCCGCTACTCTTCCCAACCTCTGTTAACTGTCATTCTCTTAATTTTCATGGTTATTATTATTATTATTGCTGCCACATATTAATGAGAACTTGTGATATTTGTCTTTCTGTGCCTGGCTTATTTCACTTAACATAATGTTCTACATTTCTATCCATGTTGTTGCAAATAACAGGATTTCATTCTTTTTATTGTTGAATAATATTCCATCGTGTAGATGTACCACAATTTCTTTATCCATTTATCCTTTAATGGATACATAACTTGATTCCATATATTGGCCATTGTGAATAAAAGCTGCAATAAAAGTGGAAGTGCACATGTCTCCTTGATATGCTTATTTCCTTCATTTTGCTTGTGTATCCAGCAGTGGGATTGCTGGATCACATGGAAGTTCTCATTTTATATTTTGAGGAACCTCTGTACTGTTCTCCACTGTGGCTACACTAATTTGCATTCACACCAAGAGCGTAAAAGAGTTTCCCTCTTTCCATATCCTCATCACCATTTGTTACTGCTTGTTTTTTGTATAAAAAACATTTTAACTGGCACGAGGTCACCTCAAAGTAGTTTTATTTTGCATTTCTCTAATGATTAGTAATATGGAACACTTTTTTTTATATACCAGTTTGCAATTTGTATGTATCCTTTTGAGAAATGCAGATCTTTTTTACATTTGTTTTATTGGATTATTCTTTTCCTATTGAGTTGTTCAAGCTGCTTATAAATTCTGGCTATCAATTTCTTGTCAGATGGGTAATTAGCAAATTTCTTTTTTCATCCTGTGGGTTGGCTCTTCACTTTGTTGATGGTTTCCTTTGCTGTGCAGAGAAGCTTTTTAGTTTGATGTGATCCCATTTGTCCATTTTTTTGCTTTGGTTGCTTGTACTTTTGAGGTCTTACTCAAGAAATCTTTGCTCAGGCCAATGTCCTGGAGTGTTTCCCCAGTTTTCTTCAAGAAGTTTCACAGTTCTTAGTTTTAAGTTGTTAATTCATTTTGATTTTTGAATATAGTGGGAGATAGAGGTCAGCTTCATTCTTCTGCAAATGGATATTCAGTTTTCCCAGCACCATTCATTGAAGACACTCTCCTTTTCCAACGTAATTTCTTGGCACCTTTATAAAAAATGAGTTGATTATAAATGAGTGGGTTTATTGCTGGGTTCTCTATTCTTTTCCGGTTGTCTATGTGTCTGTTTCTATGCCAGTATCATGCTGTTTGAGCATTATAGCTTTGTAGTATAAATTTAAGTAGGTAATGTGATGTCTCCAGCTTCAGTCTTTTTCTCAGGATTGTTTTGGGTATTCTGGGTCTTTGCGATTCCACATAAATTTTAAGATTACTACTTCTGTGTCTGTGAAGAATTTTATTGGTATTTTGACACAAATTTCATGGAATTTGTAGATTGCTTTGGGTGTATGAACATTTTAACAATACTGATTGTTAAACATCCATGAACATGAAATATATGTCCATTTTTTGTGTCCCTCTTCCATTTCTTTCATCAGTGCTTTATAGTTTTTATTGTAGAGATCTTTCACTTCTTTGGTTAAGTTAATTCCTGGTTATTTTATTTTATTTGTAGCTATTATAATAGGATTCTTCTTGGTTTCTTTTTCAGACTGCTTGCTGTTGGTATATAAAACCATTGCTTGCTAATGGTTTTTATACATTGATTTTGTATCCTGCAACTTTACTGAATTTATAAGCTCCAGTAAGTTTTGGGGTAGTGTTTAGGTTTTTTTTTTTTTTAACATATAAAATCATATCATCTGCAAGCAAGGATAATTTGACTCATTTCTTTTCAGTTTGGATGACTTTTATTTCTTTCTCTTGGCTAATTGCTCTGGCTAGGACTTCTAGTATTATGTTCAATGAAAGTAGTGAAATTTGGAATCCTTGTCTTATTTCAGATGTTAAAGGAGAGGTTTTCAGGTTTTCCCCATTCAGTGTGATGCTAGCTGTGTGTTCATTATATATAGTGTTTATCTTGTTGAGATATTTTTCTTTTTGAGGAAAAATATCTACCTTTTGAGGGTTTTTACTATGAAGGGATGTTGAATGTTATCAGATGCTTTTTTTAAAGAATCTTTTGGAAATAATTGTATGGTTTATGTCCTTCATTCTGTTGCTATGATGTATCACATTTATTGATTTGTATATGTTGAAACATCATTGCATTTCTGGAATGAGTGCCTCTTAATCACGATGAATGTACTTTTTAATGTGTTTTTGAATTCTGTTTCCTACTATTTTGTTGAGTATTTTTTATCTATATTCATCAGAGATATTGGCCTGACATTTCCTCTTTTGCTGTTTTTTCTTCTGGTTTTGCTATTCGGATAACATTGGCCCACAGAATGAGTTAGGAAGCATTCCCTCCTCCTCACATTTTTGAAATAATTTCAGTAGAATTGATATTACTTCTTTTTAAATTGTTTGGTAGAATCCAAAAGTGAAGCCATTAGCTTTTATGCATTTCTTTTATGGGAGACTTCTGATAATATCTCACTACTTATTATTGGTCCATTCAGGTTTTAGATTTCTTCAAGGTTTAATCTTGGTACTTGTATATGGCTAGGAATTTCTCTATTTCTTCCAGGGTTTCCATTTTGTTGGCAAAGAGATTAAATATATACATGAAAAATGGTCAGACTTTATGTGACAATAGAGCTTTGATCATAACCTCTGCAGCTACCAGACCTGGAAATTAAACCACTGCCTATGTAGCAGTTGACCCAGAATGGACATGACTTGGTCAATGGTAGCCAATTTACCTATATTTCCAGAGCTTCCAATTCAGTAAGAATCAGAGAAAGCCAAATATACCCCTGAAATCCATCTCATAAAATGTCCTGCTTCTATTTAGCCTACTTGAAACTTCTACATCTCAACAGTATTCCATCCGGAAATACTGGAAATCTCTTTCTTAAAGCTTTTCTTTTGCCTGCCTGTTTTTGAGACTGTGCCCAAATCAAGTGATGGTACCTGACTCGTTTGCAACGTCTGAATAGCAAGGTCTGGATAAACAGTCCCTGCATGCTCTCATTCAGTTTATTCCCACATTTCTAATTCAGTCTTCAATGCTCTGAGACAATGTATTAATATACTTTAACAATTAAAATCTGTGAAGATTCACACAATACAGAACTGGTCTGCCACTTAGAAACTAAAATAACCATTTCACCAAATTCTCCGATAAATTTACTACAGAGTTTAGAAATTGAGATTGAGGTTTCGGATGAAAGTATTTATGCCCTCCCAGTTAATTTTAATCATTACTCAGATGTTATTTAAGCTGAGTTTCTGCTCATTACTTATCATGATTAGTAATCACTAGGTACATTTGTATCATGTAAAAGTAACTGACACATAAAATCATTCTCTTTTATATTAAAGCATTTCCCACTGGCATTACTAAATAGAGTTTCCAGTGATTCAAGACTACATAGAGTAAAATAAACTGATTCTTTACACGGAGAATATTCATGGAAAAGACAATGATTATTGTTTATAATTACTTTTACTCTAACACACTATCCAGTGGGAAAAAAAGTGAGCCATGATTCTGGGGCACAGCAAAAAGTAATCCTTCCAAATATACTTATTTCAAACATATGATGAATGTTTTGTTAAAAGTATTAGTTGAAAAGCCAGGCATGTTTTTCAAAATTCTAAATAAGCTTCTTATCCCGTATTGTATATTTCAATTATTTGCTAGATATTTGTGTATATTTACCATACATATGAGAAAGAGAATTCAGTGGTTTTATCAAGCAATGTGAAAATTGGACTTCTCTACCTTTACAGTTTAATCATAAGACATAGACAGTTTCTAAATGGGGAAAACATAAAGCTTACCAACATTTCTAATTCCCTTTGCTGTGTGGGCTACAACATTGAAATTGCTATTGTCATTAACACATTATATTAGAATATAAATGTTTCACTTCAGAAAGCAAAACGAGTCATGTGCAAAGAGATTTCTTATTTAATAAATAAAAGGATATGAAGCATAGAACACACAGATTTTACATACATCAACTATGCTTTTATAAAGATTTAATTCTGAAACTCTAGCTGAAGAGAGGCCAGGTGAGTTTCCCCCCTTCCCTTGGTTCATTTTCTATTCCATCTCTCAGCATCATATCTTAGAAAAGACAGTGGGGGCAGAAATGCTTTGCAAACACAAGCTTGTTTCCAGTGGGAGGTATGCACAGGGTACAAAATAAGTTCAATTTCACCCCCTAACCTAGTTCTTCATCCACCATCACTCTACAGCTACTGAATTCCAAGGACTCTTTTCTATTATGAATGCAACATTACTTCTACATGGCTATTTATGAGTGTTGTTTTGGTTTCCCTTCAGTTTGACAGATTTTAAAGCATCTCCTCCATTGTCCAGTCATATCTTAGGCTCTTCTGGACATAAGGAAAGCTGAGATCTCAGTGCTTCAAAACGAACCCTATTTGATTCACATATTCCTCCAAGTTTTTGGTTAATTCTTGAGTGCAACAGGCCATGCTTAAAATAGAGTAACAAAACATCTGGCTCACTTGGAGACGGGTTGGCTTAGTTAGCTGGCTCATCAAAATTCTGAGACCATGTTTAGGAATATTATAGAAATATAACATCAGAAGGATTGCTGGCTGTGATATTAAGTAACAGGATGAGGTTGGGCCAGCCTTTTTAGAAAATGCAGCATATAGATCAGGAAGATGGCTCACGCCTGTAATCCCAACACTTTGGGTGGCTGAGGTAGGTAGATCACGAGGTCAGGAGTTTGAGACCAGCCTGACCAACATAGTGAAACCCCTTCTCTACTAAAAATACAAAAGTTATCTGGGCATGGTGGCACGCAACTGTAATCCCAGCTACTCAGGAGGCTGAGGCAGGAGAATTGCTTGAATCCAGGAGGAAGAGGTTACAGTGAGCTGAGGCACCTGCACTCCAGCCTGGGTGACAGCAAGACTCGAAAGAAAGAAAGAAAAGAAAGAAAAGAAAGAAGGAAGGAAGGAAGGAAGGGAGGGAGGGAGGGAGGGAGGGAGGGAAAGAAAATGTAGCATATACTCTTTTTCTTGGGTAACTAATCAAAATTTTCTAGAAAGTTGTGTTCTTCCCATGTTTATTATACATATGGTTAGACTTATAATTCTAATTGACATTTTTCAATTTGTGATATTTCAGGGGCACTTGAATAACTTTGTGATTGACCACATTTGTCCCAAGAAGTCCGGCTCATTGCCAGATAAATTATGGCTATTAACAAATAGGTTACTCATCTTTATAAATTATCAAAACATAAGTTACTTTTTCTTACTGGTAAATATTGATCTTCAAAATTTCAGAGGGGGAGTATCAGGAAGGAATTAGCCCCATTTTGGTAAGGAAAATTGGCATCTCATTTGGCAGAAAAATCAACCAACTCTCTGTAGCCATTTCTCTCCGAAGTTCTGTTCAGAACATCATTCTCATAAATACAGAACTGTGTCATTGAATACAATTAAAATGAAGACAGTTGGATAATAAAGTTTCTTTCCATTCTTTTATTGTCTAGTCAACAAACTAATAAACTTCATTCAACATCTGACAGTCTCAGATGCCTGAGTATAAGTAGACTCAGGTATGAAAACCTTGGAAATCTTTATTTTCTCTATTTATATCTCAGCTCCTAGCAACATTCTGCATTCCTTTCAGAGATTAATTTCTGCTCCAGCTCATCGGCTCCTACCTGTTATCTTTCCTTTAGATCTTTTTCTTTCCCTGTCTGCTTTGCTGCCCACCTCCTTGTTCTCCTCATTTCTTCCTCCATGCTCTTATGCTGCTCTGGCTCTAAATTCTCCACTGTGTTTATTGTATATCCTCAATGCCAAGGACAAGGACGGTGCCTAATATTCAGTAGATTCTCAGTAAATGAGCCAATGGAAATCCTAGAAAAACCTGTATACATTTAGTGAAATCAATACATATTTTTTCAAGTAAAAACATACCATATTGTGTCTTAAAACATACAATTTCATGAGTTTTAGGATGTCACCTTGGCATATCTTTGAATAAACAGTCTTAAGCATGTTAGTGCTTAGAGCAGCATCACTTTCTTTTAGGTATTTTCAATTTTATAGCTTCAATAATATTCACACTAAAGGTGGTACACTCTTAGTAGTCATTATTTTTGCAAAGATAATATATTGGTTTGTATTACCTATTCAAGGAAGAGTTATGTTTTGCCACTTACCCCATAATTTTTCTGCAGCTTTTAAGAAAATGCGTCCTAGGTTATCATAAAAGATATAATTAAATATCTGGAAGTTACACCTAGAGCCTGTCTTCTACTCATATTAAAGGAAGGAATTAAATGGTCTCAAGGGTTGTGAAAATCACAAAATGTGGCTACTGTTTAAGTTCACAGTCAACATACTGCTTTGACAGAGTTTACCTAAGAGGAAGAGCAAAAAAGTGGGCCATAATTTATGAAAAATAATAATATATAATCTAATATCTATCATAAAGAGAAAACTTTCACCACCCTAATAAATCCTAATGGGCTTCCAGGTTAAGATGGCAAATTGACACACGGATCTAATTTTGCTCCTTCTGCAAGTCTCACTAAAACTACATATATTTTTGTTTATTTCTAAAGACTTAAACACACTGGCATGGAGATAACAGAATCAAATATGAAATAACAGCAAGAAATATTAACAAACGCAAAAGCCAATGACAAGTAGTAAATGACATAGCCAATCAGAGAAAGTCAGAGTTCAAACCAGCAGTAGGGAAAATTAGAATCAAGCTGATTTTATGCAGAAAGACTTATGTATGATTAGACTTAGTGATGAAGGGACGGGCTGAAAAAGGCAGTGTGATCCCATCTCCTGTTTCACACCACTGAATATCTACTCCCACCTCAGCCCAGCGAAATTCCAGAGAGTATTCTCTGAAGAGGATAAAACAGTCTTTGCATGTGTGTCTTTAGACTTATTTTAGGGGTGGGGTGCATTTTACTAGCTACAGGGTGATTAAATCAATGTGTGCATGCTCAATGCTAAATATCCAGAGTCCCAGTCACTCCATCCTTGACTTCTCTGCTCCGAGATCTTTACCTTCTAGCCAGAAACTTGAAAGATGCTTTTCTGGGAAAGTAATTAGTACAAGAAGAATTAATTTCTTTCCACTAGAAAGTTTTAAGTCCTTTACTCTGGTTCTAGAAAATACCAGAAGATGCATAAAAGGAACGCTGGGCTGTTAGAAGATGCCACTGTCTCAATGTTAGCAATGTAACACAGCTTATGTGACTATATGAATGGCCCTTCACCAAGAAGAAATCATGTTTTCATATTATAAAACCTGACTTCTCTGCCCTTGAATAAGGCTATCACAAGAGGTTCAGAGATGCCTTGCTGTATTTGTAACTGTGCACAAATAATTAAATTAGAACCTTCCCCATGTCTTCAGTTTAGGCTGGAAGTGCCAAGTGGTCTACATATCAAGGTGCATGTGCCAGTGCTCAGAAATAGCTATATCATGTTTTACGTAAGTCACTTTTCACACTGCTGATACAGTACTTTCTATGAATTTATTATGTTTGAATTAGTCTATACTAGACTTTCTCCAAAGCCCATCTAATTATGAGTTTCCAACTGTGGCCACACCCACACGGATGGAGTCTTTGCTAGCAGTGCCACCCAAAAATGTCTACCCTCTTCTCACTTATCATTTCCATTATGCCCCTACCATGATCATAATCCTTCAGTTGTTACCTATCTCCTATTTCATAAAAAGAAAAACTCTTTATTTTCTAAGGCCTTTATAACCTATCACTTTGTGCATGCCCATCTTAATTTCCTCTTTTTTCATATTTTTTTTTCTTAGAGTCTCTAAATGGATGTGACTCATTCCTACTTGCTGCCGCCACTCTTGTCAACTATCCTGCATACATCACTGCCTTCCATGACTCAATTCCACACCTCACTCAAAATCAAATACAAACTTCACTTGTTCATACTTTTTCTTTCGTGCTTGTTCTCCAAGAAAACTCTCTTCCAAAATCCAAAGGTTCAAAACAGTTTGAACATTTAACAGATTAGCTACACATAACACAATTATTGTTATCTTTGATGTGTCAATTTGTTTCCCCTTGGGGAAAGAACTGACTGGGTCTTGTCCTTTGTTTAGCACAGGGTAAAGACTTCTTATTCAATGGATTGGTACCCAAATTTTGAAGCTGAACCAACCTCCATTCAAAACCGACTTCACTTGTGTGTCCTTGAGCAATTTACCTGACCTCTATTTCTTCAGTAATAAAATGGAGAGTATAATAATCAATCAAACTGTCCAGAGGATAAAAACAAGAAAACATACTTTTCTCAAGATATAGTACACAGTAAGTACCCATCGAAGTTTAGATATTATTGTGCCTTTTATGAATAAAATATTTTAGGGGTGGGGTGCATTTTACTGACTACAGGGTGATTAAATAATATTCCAATAAAATGAGAAAACAGCATTTTGTGGCACTTCAGAAGATAAAAAGAATGTGCTATTTTTTTTCTTTTATTATTTTTAAGCTATCTCGCTATTTAAAATCTATATACAGGACTTCGAGTGTACTACTACTAACAAATGGAGGACTACTAGCTGGAAAATACTGCACTGCCAGCTGTGACCCTCATTTTCACAGGTCCCACTACAAACAAGCGAAAATACCGGCAATGAAAGAAATGTGACTGAGGCGGAACCGAGGAGTAGCCTACATATAAAGCTGTGGAGTTTAACCCTCAGAAAAACATTACGGTGTCTGAGAAGAAACTCTTGAAACAGAATTGGGAGTAAAAAAGGAAGTAAAGAACAGATTCCATTCATTTTAAAACAACTGGAGATTTATCACCGTTTATAGGAACTGAAATTTAGCTGACTCTGGATTCAGTTCAAGCACAAGAGATGATCAGAGTCTAACATTTAATTTTACTACTCTACCTTTATTGCAGTTCGAACACACCATATTCCTGTTCTGTGGATGCCTTTGCCAGTGATGCCTACAGACTGAGAGGATGCTGGGCTGTTTAGCTTTTGTAAAACATAAAATGTGTCTATTTTCAATGAGTTTCCACTCTATGGAGTTACGAATCCTCTTCTCATATACCAGCTACAGGTTAGGATGACCTCAAAGCCACTGATTTATCAGAATCCTTTTACAAATTGCTTTAGAGTATGCCAACAATAAGATATTAATTCCTTTAGGAGGGAGAACACATACAGAGCAGGAAAAACTGCTACAAGGTCTGTACCCTCACTATCTGTCAGAAGACATGCTTATATTTTTCCACTTTGGCTCTACTTCCCTATGTCAGTTCCATTCTTTCCCAATGTGGACCCAGTCATTTCAGTATATCCTTTCTAGTAGTTTGAAATCTGCTCCTTTCCAGCCAATGACAGGATACATGCATATATAGATAAATAGATCTATATATAGATTTATATATCCAGTTATCTTTCTCTCTCTCTCTCTCTCTCTCTCTCTCTCTATATATATATATATATATATATATATATATACCTACACACACACACACACACACACACACGCTCCTAGTCAATTACTTTTTATATATCTGGATTTGCTTCTCTACCAAAGCTGTCACTCCACATTTGTCTTCTGAAGGCTTCTCATATTCCACAGATGGCATCACCCCACAAATAGAAGCCATTAGGCATTTACTTCTGAAATTTCTTTCATTTTTTTAAATACATTCCTTTACTCTTCTGGAGATTTCTTCCTCTTTCCCATGGTTCCCAGATCAAGATTCCTATATACCACTATGTTAAATGACAGATTTTAAAACCATTTTATTGTTAAAAAACTAGTAGACTTGCTAAATCTACATAATAGAAATACTAATATATTTAGTATGATTTATCATATTATTGCATTTTTATATTTACTCTAAATTTTCATTTCCATTATATTATCATTTCTAACTTATCTTCTGTAAATTAATTTTATCTACTTATATGGAAAGTTTATTCTATTTAATTCTATTTTCATTATTGTAAAGATCCCTTAGAAATTTAAAATGCATATAATACATACAATTTTCTGTATAGCAAAGTATAATGTTAATACTTTAAGCTTCTTCCTGAGTATAAGAATAGTAGCCACTTAACTCTGATCTTCAACCATTACACTTCTCCTATGTAGTGTGGTCACTTCAAATAGTCTTTTTTTGTTGTTGTAATTGATTTTATTAGTCCATTTTCACATTGCTATAAAGAATTGGCCAAGACTGGGTAATTTATAAAGGGAAGAGGTTTAATAGACTCACAGTCAACATGGCTTGGGAAGTTTCAGGAAACTTACAATCATGGCAGCAGGCAAAGGAGAAGCAAGGCACCTTCTTTACAAGGCAGCAGGAAGGAAAAGTGCCAAGTGAAGAGGGAAAAGCCCCTTATGAAACCATCAGATCTCCTGAGAACTCACCCTCTATCATGAGAACAGCATGAGGGAATCTGACCCCATGATTCAATTACCTCCACCTGGTCTTTCCCTTGACGTGGGGAATATGGGAATTATAATTCAAGATGAGATTTGGGTGGGGACACAAAGCCTAACCATATTATTGATGTTGTTTTATCAAGGCTTATTTGAATGTACCAACACATTTGCTAATTTCTTTGGTCACAATTCTTTCTTGCATCTTAATTTTTCTTTCAAGGTGGCATTTCCTATTATGCAATTTTAAATTTATCAGTTTAATGGGTCATACACCTAGGATCTCTATTTCTTAAAGATGGCCTTTATTTGAATAAGACCCCCAGGGAAAAGCATTCACCCTTGATGGTCCATCAAGCTGGTCCATGAAAACATCTCTGGTTTCCCTTTTAAAGCATGGCTATAAGCTTTTCCAAGAGTCTTAGTCCCAGCTCTTCTGACTACGTGTCTCCTCTAAATGCTATATGGGCATAAAAATTAAAATCTTAGTCTTCAACATTTAGGATCTATATATGGGCTAACAAATAAGCAAGCAAAGAGAGTGACTTTCAAGAATTTAAGCTTTACTCTTCTAGAGATTTCTTCCTCTTTCTGTTTTTTGTTCAAGTTTTTTGTTTGTTTATTCTTAGTTCCTTCTGAATTAAAGTAGTATTTTAAAAATCTAATTAATTCACTACTACATGTTAAATATATACTAAGCATATATACACATGCTGTTATAAATTCTGGGTATAAAAAAGAAAAGACAAATTTCATACATCCATACAACGTATTCTCTGTTATGGGTATAGATGCAGGGCATATGTGAACAAATGAATTCATTAAACCAAGAAGTGATAACTGCTAAAAGGAAAGTAATGTAGAGTGATAATGAAAATGATATAGAGACTACTTAAAGGAAGTCTTTACATTGGGTGGTCAAAAAAAAAAAAAAGCTAATCTGATTCTCATATCATTCATTCAAGCTGTGACCAGAAGAAAAGCCATGTAAACTTATGTAGGTTTATATGTTTTTTGGGTTATTTCTTTCCCTTCTCACTAACTCTTTATCTCATTTTTGGCTATAGCCTTTTATTCCCCTTTTACAATTTCATTCTGTTCTCCCCATTTCCTCTTTTCCTTCAGCCTAAAATATATTCAAACATCCAGAAGTCTCAAAAATCTTGTCATGATCATTTGTCTCCCTTAAGCTACTACGTTGAACCTCTCTATTTTTTGGCCTGCTATTCTCTTGTCTGTCTTAAATAAGGCTTTTTTTCCCATTCGCCTTTTAGTAAAACAAAAGTCAACAACAAATTGACTAAACCTACTAATTGTCAAACTAGTATATTTTAAATCATTATCTTCAAGACGACCATTAACTACTCACTGAAATTCTCTGACCAGTATCCTACTTTGTATGTTAGTTTTCTTATTATTACTTGAATGCTCTTTCTTTATCAGATTCAATTTTCTCTGCCCACTTCTTCAAAACTTCTTTTCCTCATGGTTTTGTGCTTCATTGTTTTCTCTTTCAGTTCTAAATCCTGTCTATAAATATACCCACTTGAATTATTTATACTACTTTATGGTGAGAAAGGTTAAGAGTCTTCTCCACTGCTACTTACCAAGTTGGTATTATAATATAGCTATTAGTTCAGGTTTCTTCCCATGCTATGTTGTTTTTCATATAAATGTATTGATACTTGAAATCGTGCAAATCTAATTCAGCTTTTTACTGAAGACAATTTTCTTCATGTGTGTTTTCTATCTAGGTTAATCATGTCAATGCATGATAATGAAAATGTTATTAATATTTACTTTCAGAATCAACCTATAGAATAAGATGAATGACAGAATTGCTTGAACCCGGGAGGTGGAGGTTGCAGTCAGCCAAGATCCACACCACTGCACTCCAGCCTGGGCGACAGAGTGAGACTCCATCTCAGAAAAAAAAAAAATCAATATTACCTATTTTAAAATTTTTAAAAAGGTATAATGAAAATAAGTTGGGTTGTAAATGGGTTATAGAATGGGGGGCAGTAAGAGGCAGAAGAAAGTGTAAGGGTAGGTGTTTTCTCATCATACATGGTGGGAAGTTGAGTTATAACGAAATACATAAAACAAGAAAGAAATTCTCAATACAATAGTATTGTCAAAGACTATAAATATAAACAGTAAAAATATAAACATGTCAAACTATCAAAACTTGGAAAGAAGGGGAGAAAAGAAGATTAAAAAGTCATGTGACCTAAATCCTCATTTGAAGAATATGTCAATAAATTATATTTTTAAAAAGCATATTGTTTAGAGAAATAAAGGTAATAAGAAATGAAACAAAGTTAAAATCACCTGGCTTCTTGCTGTAGAGAGGATGATTGCTTTTCATAAATTCTTATTATTCGATTGGTTTCACCTTGCAATCTCTCTCTCTCTCACAGATGTGTATATATGTATATATACTATGTAGAATATATTTGTTATATATGTTTAATTTTTATATGAGAAAAAAATGTGTGTGTGTTTAGTATTGTTCTGAGTCATATTTTCTAGATATGTCATAAAGATCTTTCAATATAGACATTAATGGAAAATCTTCCTGATTTTTATTTAAAAATATTAGCTGTTTTATTATTCTTAAACTTATTCTTCAAAGGTTCTAAATGTATGTTTGCTGTATCTTCTTTCCTTTTCCACCATTGCAATCTCTTCTCCTCTTACTTTTTCTTACTTCATGTTCATCTCAGACTCACTCTCTTGGTTAATGTTTTGCTTTTCTTCAGTAGCCCTCACAAAATTTTTGTTTGAATCTATTTGCTGTCTGATACTTTATCATTTATTTGCAGTTTTTGACATTAAAAATTTTTTTTTGTTTACCCTAAGTTTTATCAGCTCATTGCATTCCTCACACTCTCTTCTGGCTTTAGTTCATTTCTCTTCTTAATTTTTTTATTGTACTTTGGGTTCTGGGGTACATGTGCAGATCATGCAGGATTGTTGCATAGGTACTTAGGCAAGGTGGTTTGCTGCCTGCATCCCCCTGACACCTGTATCTGGCATTTCTCCCTATGTTATCCCTCCCCAAACTCTCCACCCTCCATTGTTCCTCCCTACTGTCCCTCCCCAGTGTGTGATGCTCCCAAAATAGACCACTAGCCAGGTTAAGAAAAAAGAAAAGAGAGAATAATCAAATAGATGCAGTTAAAAAAAAAACAATAAAGGGGATACCACCACTGATTCCACAGAAATACAAACTACCATCAGAGATTACTACAAACAACTCTATGCACATAAAACAGTAAACCTAGAAGAAATGGATAAATTCCTGGACACTTGCACCCTCCCAAGACTAAACTAGGAAGAAGTTGAAACCCTGAATAGACCAATAACAAGGGCTAAAGTTGAGGTAGCAATTAATAGCCTACCAACCAAAAAAAGTCCAGGACCAGACGGGTTCACAGCCGAATGCTTAACTTTTAAAAATTTTCTCAGTCTAGACTAAAAAAATTTATCTTGCATTGTGTATCTTTTTGAAATTTACTTCAGTTTTAAGCGTTGTGTTACGGTTTTATTTTTCTGCATTGTATTTGTTTTTTAGAGTAAAGGTTTTATCTACTGAATTGTTTTGATTCTCACTTTCTATACCTTCTTACAATAGCTTTGTATGCAGTTAGTCTGAATTTTCCTCTTCCCAGGCAGGGTTCCTAAAGAGTTCCCATCATTACCAGGAAGTACTCTTTCCTTAACAGATGAGGTTTTGGTGATGATAGTAGGAAAGAGGAAGGTTGCCATATATTATGTTTCTCTTTCATTTTTCTAGGATTCTTTTATTTCCTATTTATATCCCTTGTTCCAATTACTAGCTTACCTCCAATGTCACCTGTTCTGTATTTCCTCTCCCCCCAAAACTGAAGATTCTCTAAAATTCCCAATTAAAGTCCCACTTAATTTTAATCTGTTTCCCCATAGTTGGTGTGGCAAACTGTCAAGTTCTTTTTTTTTTTTTTAATTAATACTTTAAGTTCTGGGGTACATGTGCAGATCTTGCAGGATTGTTACATAGGTATACACATGCCATGGTGGTTTGCTGCCTCCATTCCTCTTAATGTTATCCCTCCCCAATGTCCTCACCCCCTGCGAACCCTCCCCTAATCCCCCACCCCACCAAAGACCCCAGTGTATGATGTTCCCTCCCTGTGTCCATGTGTTCTCATTGTTCAACACCCACTTATCAGCAAACTGACACAAGAACAGAAAACCAAACACCACATTCTCACTCATAAGCGCGTGTTGAACAATGCAAACTGTCAAGTTCTAGGCCTGTGTTCAGTATTTTAGCACTTAATGGCGGGTATTCTCATTTTGGCCCAATTTTCTTCTGCGCCTTGTTTATGACCTTTTCCCATGTCTCTTCTCCATGAGATGTTTTAAACATCTCAATCCCTGCTCTTCAGACCCATAGGTTTATGGTGATGACAGGGTGTCATCAGAAACTCTGTTGGAATTTGGTGTATATTTCTCTAGTTAAAAGATAATTTGAAATTTATACTATTTTTTGTATCTCAGGAATGTTGAAATCTGGCATGATGTAAGGCTTTTTTTTTTTTTTTTGGTCTTAATTTTGGAAGAGGTTGTCTGGAGTGATTTAAATTTAGTCTACTGCCATTTTCCTAGAGCCAATCTAAAACCAAATTACATACTTTTAAAATTATTACATATTTATCAAAGAACAGCAACAAATTATAGAAGGTTAAAAACTGTAATTAAATTATTCACAACCAACTACTAAAACATAATCATTATTTATTGTTGTTATTATTATTATTATTCAGATGGAGTTTCACTCTTGTTGCCCAGGCTAGAGTACAATGGCACCATCTTGGCTCATAGCAACTTCTACCTCCTGGGTTCAAGTGATTCTCCTGCTTCAGCATCCTGAATAGCTGGGATGCTCTTGGTCAGGCTGTTCTCGAACACAGGTGATCCACCTGCCTCAGCCTCCCAAAGTTCTGGGATTACAGGTGTGAGCCACCACACCAGGCCCATAATCATTATTTAATACTATGAAGGTGTCATTTTGTTTCCTTTATACAGGCATAATCATGTCTATGTTATGTATGTTTGTATGATACATGCATGTGATTATATGTGTGGAGAAAGAGAAACAGAGACAGAGAAAAAGAGAGAGGCAGAGACAGATACAAACAGATTTCTCAGAATCTTTGCCTGCAGAAGTTGAGCGATGGTTCAAAACTGAATTATTCTCTGTATGAAGAGGAATAAGAAGACATTAGAAGCTATGAGCTACAACTGGAAAAATGGCAAGAGTTAAAAAGGAAAAATAGAAATAGACATTTAAAGAGGTATTTTTATGAAATTCCATGTATAATACACAATAAACTTAATTTTCTCACTTTCCAATGAAATCTTCCCTGTACATAATCTTTGGAAAGCAGACTTATTTCAAAAGAATACAAAGTAGAACTGAATTCTACTGTAAAGAGTAAGTTTGGTATAAAACAAAACAAAGAAGAAATTTGCATAGGAGAATATCCATATATCCATATATATATAATAGATTATACAATTTAGACTACTTTTATATTCTTTTAAAAACTTGACTTTATTTTCTATAAGCTCTTTTTTCATATAGCAGTAACCATTTCTTTAATCATCCCAAATATTCTATTATTTTAAATAATTCTACAGCTCTCCTGTTGGGGTTCAGAAAAAAAAAATACCCCAAAATGAAGGCCTTAGCAGCAGCCTGAGAAGCAAAAGATATTCTCTCATTTTTTCCTGTTCTCCTATGGCTCATTCCCATTGTCCCCTGGGGCTAGTCATAAATACTAAAATCTTTCTTCTCCAAGGGGGTGGGTCACAGAAGCCAGAAGCCCTTCTCCCCAAAGCTAGCCATAAAACATAAAAATATTATTCTAAAACCATTTCCATCTCTCTGTGTAACAACTAGTCATACAATAATTTTCTGACCTATCTTGTTTGACTGTAGGTCATGAGACCCCTATTCCACCTGGGTCTTGCCCTATATCCAGAAGGTAGAAATACATGTTCAGAGAAGCCAAGAAATATCTAGAGAGAGGCCTTGCTGGGTACCCCACTCAGTCTATTAACATAAGATTATACCTTATTTGTCTCATCATATTTCTTTTTTTTTTATCCTGAGACGGAGTCTTGCTCTGTCACCCAGGCTGGAGTGCAGTGGTATGATCTCAGCTCACTGCAACCTCCACCTCCTGGGTTCAAGCACTTCTGCTGCCTTAGCCTCCTGAGTAGCTGGGATTACAGGCAACTGCCACCACACCCAGATGATTTTTGTATTTTTAGTAGAGACTGGGTTTCATCATGTTGGCCAGGCTGATCTCAAACTCCTGACCTCTTGATCTACCTATCTCAGCCTCTCAAAGTGCTGGGATTACAGGCTTGAGCCACTGCACCCAGCCTGCCCCATCATATTTCCACATGACTGTCCATACTTTGTTGAACTTAAGCATAAAAATAAACAATTTCTCCTGTATCTTTGGGTCTTCATTCTGAAACCTAACATGTATACATAATAAGTAAATTTATATGTTTTTTCACCTATTAATCTGCCTTTTGTGAGTTGATTTTTCAGCAGACTTTCAAAGACCAAAGGTTTCCTTTGGCCCCTCTAATCCTTATTCAAAAAAGGTTATCACCATGTATTATTTCCTGTGGATATGTTCTCTGAAGTACAGATATGGATACAGATATGAGAAGTTTACAAAGATTTTTAGTTTATACATATTCCCACATTACCATAAGGCTTATGCCCTTTAGATTATCACCACCATACTCTGTACTGAGCCTATTTTAAAAGGTTTGGTCAATTTGATAGATTTAAAAGATATCTTATTTTAAGTATTTTAAATACTTTTCAAATATTTATTGGTCATAACTCTTATAAGGAGAAAATTTCTGGTTAATATGTTGTTCATATTCTTGTCCATTCTTCCATTACAATATTAAGTTTTTATTATGTATACAAGTATTCTTTATATATAAATGGAATCACATTTTTGTTTACCGAGTTATCCATTTAGATTTCAATATTGCTTAGGACTTTCTATTAATGTGCATTTTTTGAAGTTCAAATTAACAATCCTTTTTTGTAAGTTATTTTGTATGTAATTTTCATGAACTCTTTCTCAATTTTAATATCATGGAAAGATTTGTATACGTTTCTCCATTAATTATGATTTTAAAAATAACAGTTACTTCATTACTCCGTCTGAAAGTTATTTTGGGGTATAAATGAATGTACCACTGGTACATGGTACCATATAAATGAATACTATATGGTTATATAAATGAATGATCTCCTAAGTACATTAGGTCTGTTTCAGTGTATCCTTCTGTTCTGTGGCTTTTATAACTACACCATGACTAAATTATTTTAGTTGTTATAGTTTTTATACTTTATTAACTAGTAGCACAGCAACTATATATTTCATTGCTTTTTGACTAGCTCTATAAAATGATATTTTTAAATAGTGCAAACATTTTTATTACTTCTGGAATATGCCCACATGTACATTTTTCAATGGCTATCATTAAGTGATTGTAATTTTAAATATATCTAGTTCTGATCTCAGAAGCAAAAGATACCACTATCCTGAGTATACTATAAATCACTATAACTAAAATTATGTAGCTATGAAAGTCAGCCATTCAGATAGTTCCAATACCAGCTAATAACCTGGTTTACCAAATTCTCTGTAGAAGTCACAAGCTAATATGATACACAGAGCAAATGGCTGGGGAAGGGGAAGGTGAGAGAGTGTTAAGTGATGTCTAAAACAATTCCACAGAAGTTTATGAGAAACTTTGCCATATTTATTTATTGATCGAAACCTCTAGAATTGTACACCTGCAACTTTCTTTTTTTGAGACAGAGTCTCACTGCGTCACCAGGCTGGAGTGCAGTGGCATGATCTGGGCTCACTGCAACCTCCGCCTCTCAGGTTCAAGCGATTCTCCTGCCTCAGCCTCCCAAGTAGCTGAGATTATAGACGTGAGCCAATATGCCCAGCTAATTTTTGTATTTTTAGTGGAGATGGGGTTTCACCATGTTGGCCAGGATGGTCGTGATCATTTGACCTCATGATCCGCCCACCCCAGCCTCCCAAAGTGCTGGGATTATAGGTGTGAGCTACTGCGCCCGGCCACACCTGCAACTTTCTAATGCCGTATTTGCTTTTCCCCTATCACTTGATTTTTGACCCTTGACACTCAGATAAACTTGGAAGGTTCACTAATAACTAATATTTTTAGCCATTATGAGTATTACACATTATTTTCCATATAATTACCTGGTGAAGTCTGTCATCTCCATCATGATCATACACATGTTCTTGGCCAGAACAATGATGTCGTTGCTTGTATCATCCCATATCTCAATCTCAGCGTCCAGCTTACTCTTTACTTTCTTGAAATCAGCAACTTGCTCAGCAATCTTTTCCTTTTCTGCCTCAGGCAGTTGAGTCATTTTAGCCTAAAACGTGATAATTAGAATTTAAATCATTCCACTACGACAAAAGCATTTTAGGAATAAGTAGACATTACAGGATATTCACAAAACTTAATCACTCAAAATCAGAGACACAATATTGTTAAAGTCTTCAATCAAAACTTTCCAGGCTTAATTTTTCACATAAAAATCTATTAAATTAGAATAATGTGCTCTAGAATTATATTGTTGCATTTGAGAATAAGACTGTAGAACTTGGTGTCCAACATACTTACGTCCATTTTATAAAATAAATGTGGGACTTTGCAAATTTCTAGTGCATTTCAAATTTTAAACAAGCTCAAATTTAGTGTAATACATCACCTTTGTTAGAAAAGTGCATATAAAAAGGGGAATATATAACATAATTTAACTCGAAATGAGACTATGTCTACCTACGTGTTTATGAGTAATTACAGGATGAATTAGTCATGCCTCAACTTTAACATAATAAAGAAAATAAACAATGATGCTTTTGGTTTGAAATTTTCTTTAAATGTCTCAGCATAATGCTTGACACATATTGAATGTTCCTTAAATAGTAGCTATTTCTTTTTCAATAATCAAAATATATTCACATGTCTAATACATTTTTTTTCATTTTATTTGCATTTTTTCTATGAAGAATCAAATTAAGCTACATGAGACTAAGTTTTTAACTGATACAAGTGCTATTTCTTAGCATTTGAAAGTATTTGTAGTTTCTTCTCTCAGGAAATATGTCCTATGTGAGGCTGTAAGAGAAGAGCAAATTTTACTACTGCTGGCATATGGTAAAGCATGTAAATGAAGACACAGCTCACTACTTCTGAAATGAAAAGTAATATGCAAGCACGTTAAGTAAATTGTAAGCCACCAACCCATTAAACTAGCTCAAAAATAGAAATGAGTTTTCTCTATCTTGACTACTAGTCATTATCATTCTCTCTATTCTCATAAAAAGTGTTAAAACATTCAAATAACAATAGCTAAGATAGGTTCAACTGGAGCTTCTCTTTACAATCTGTATCTCTTCTCTTTACATTCTGTATCCGTGATGCTAGATCTAATAAATATTGCTGAATATACACTGGTATTATGGCAAATTATTTACTGTTCTCTTAAAAGAGTTAAAGCTATTCAAGAGCTGAACTGGCTAAGTGTATTCCAAGTTCTGTTACTTGGAATGCCACCGATTTCCAATATGACCTTGAGGAAGTTACTTACCCTTCCTGTCTAAGTTTCCCTAGACACAACATGACAGTAATTGCAACTGCTATCTACCCGCCATGCAGGGAACAGAGTCGATTGTTGGATAAGATTGAGACTGACCCTATTGTGGACAGGGAGCTCATTGGTGCACTTCATCTCCTTAATAACATCTCAACTCAAATGGTGAATTACAACAACAGACATTTACGTCTGATAAGATAAGGGCCAAAAGGTGGGCAAGAGTTTGCAAAATTAAAAGATCTAGAGAATTCTCATCCTTTTTCACAGGGAGAACAATAGCAGCAACAAAACATTAAGTTACTAACACATTTACAGAAGGTTTTAAGTGCTTCAATGATTTATTATATGTCATCAATCAATTTCAACCACCCTGAAAATTCCAAAACAAGACTTAAGAGAATACTTGATGTTTAGAAAGTCTAGGTGAAAAATTCTTTATTGAATTATTTTGTGCAGATTAGACAAAGAAACTGAGGTACAAAGCTTAAGAAAAATTAGGTAAGCAGAATCTCTGATGTGTATCGCCAGGTGGCTATATGTCCAGGCTTCTGCTTAGATCTATAGAGCAGAATTCTGATATAAATAACTGTCAAAGGCCTTTTGAATCACTGCCATATGAGTAAGATTATATTGTGTATCTATTGATCTTAGAATATGTTACCAAACACAAGAAAAATAGCTAACACACATATGACAGGCACTCTTCTAGAAACCACGAACGTATTTAAACTTCAATCTTCATAGGAGCTCTATGAGGAATTATAATTATTCCAATTTTATAAGTGAGGAAATTGAGTCTTTCTGAAATGTTAAGTGAGTAATCAAGATTATAGTGTCAGTCAATGGTAGAATCAGGATGTAGCCAGAAAATATAGCTCTAGAGTTTTTGTTCTATTGCCAAGTCAACAAACATGAATAATATTGCCCTCAATATACCAATATATCCCCTTTCTCCATGATGGTATTTCTCTATCTCTTTGACCTCTGAGTGCAATTGTTCTCCAAAGAATAGTCACATTGTTGAGAATCTACGTTTCCTCATCTTTTTTTTTTTTTTTTTTTTTTTTTTTTTTTTTTTTGAGACAGATTTTTGCTCTTGTTGCCCAGGTTGGAGTGCAATGGTGCCATCTCAGCTTACTGCAACCTCCCACTCCCAAGTTTAAGTGATTCTCCTGCCTCAGCCAACTGAGTAGGTGGGATTACAGGTGCTTACCACCTGCCCAGCTAATTTTTGTGTTTTTAGTAGAGACGAGGTTTCAACATGTTGGCCAGGCTGGTCTCGAACTCCTGATCTTGTGATCTGCTCTCTTGGCATTGCTTTCCCCTTACATCCAACAGCCCCTTTTCAGAGTCTTCCACCTGCCCTCATCTGTCAAATGTACACCTCCCCAAGAATCTGTGCCGACCCTTTTAAATTTCTTCATTATCTTCTCCCTTAGCACACTCATCTACTTTCTTTTTTTTTTTTTCTTTTTTACATTAGGTAATAAAATTGTAAGTATGTACTATGCATCACATTATGTTCTGAAGTATATATACACTGTGGAATATACAATGGAATATTATTCACCCATAAAAAAGAATGAAATCCTATCATTTGTGACAACATGGAATCTGGGGGAAATTATGTTAAGTGAACTAACCAGACACTGAATGATGATTACTACATGACCTCATTCATATGCAGAATCTAAAAACAATATCACAAAAGTAGAGAATAGAGTAGTGGTTACCAGGGGCTGGGGTGGTGGGAAAGAGGGGTTGAGAAGATGTTGGTCAGAGGATAAAAAATTTCATTTAGACAGGAAGAATAAGTTCAAGAGATCTATTGTATAACATGGTGACTAGAGCGAATAATAAATTGCATTCTTGAAAAATGCTAAGTGACTGTAAAGTGTTCTCATTTTAAAAATGATAACTCTGTAAGGTAATGCATGTGTTAATTAGCCAGTTATAATCCTTCTACAGTGTATCTATACATCAGCTCCTTTATGACTTTAACTATCACTGCTATGAAGATTACTTCCAAACAGCCTCTTCAGTCCTGACTGTTCACTTTTCCAATACTGTGATCAGTACATCCACTGCTGTGTTGGGAATACGTGATTATAGAAGGATGAAAAACATACTCAGCCAAACCATTTATTCTCTTGATTTTCAAGTTTCTCAGTGATACTTCCTGTTTTCCAGTCTTGAAATTCTACATCTAAGAAAATCATTCTCTTTTCTTTACCCTATTCTGTTAGTTGTCCATTTTATCCTTTATCAAATCCATTTCCTTCTATGTATTACTATAACCTCTCCTGCTATCTACTGGTCCTAATGTTCTCTTTTGTTTTCAGTCTTTTTGTTTTGCTACTGCTTGATTCAATATTTCTGAATATGACGGAACTGTGCAGTCCTTCAGTTAATATCCTTATCTTTACATCTCCTTATCAAATAAAGAGTATCAGTTCTTCAAACACGACCATTATATTTGTTTGATTCAAATAGAAAATTCATATAAAATGCCTAAGTCATAAATGTACAGTTGGAACAATTTTCACAAACAGAGCAAATCCATGTATCTACACCCAAATCAAGAAACAAAAAGATTACAAGTACCCAGAAGACTCCTTCCATCTTCTGCTAGTCACTATCTCCTAAGGGTCATCACTGACTTGATTTCTAAAACTATAGATTTGCCTGTTTTCTAATCTTATAAAAGCTGAATCATAGCGCATGAATTCTTGTGTCTGGCTTTTTGTGTTCAGCACTTAAATGCTTGAAATGCATCTATACTGTTGCATGTAGTTATATCTTGTTCATCCTCATTGCTCTATATAGATATTATTCCTCTCTCCAAGTATATATATATATACATGTTTTTCTATAAATTTATTCACACTTTTCTATAATATTTTCAAAACTATTCCATTTTTAGCTATGATAAATAATGAGTATTATTGGAATTTTCTTTAGGTGTACATATGGGTGTATTTCTCTTGAATGTATATCTAGGAGTGGAATTAATCTGTCACAGGGATCATCATAATCTTTGTTCCTACCAGCTTTTCATTCTCATCCCATCTTACTTCTTTCAACACACTTGATCCTCAAGCTAAGCTAAGCTATTTGTTGCTTCAGGTAAATATCTTGAGATATTGCCATTAATTATTTTTGCTAATTTTCTTCTTCCCTTCCCCCAATTTTTTGGTCCAAATTTAATCATATTTCGAGGCCAAACTCATATAGTATATGCCCCTTTCCCCATCCTTCAGGTGCGAGTAATTATTATCTTAAAATTTTCAGAACATGTTATCAGTTCTTCCCTCTAGACATTCATATTGTTCTCTCATATAGTATAATCTGGTGAACACAACTACCTTATCTCAGTTACTAGAGATAATGTTGTTGAAAACAATGTCATCTTTTAGAATAATAATTATGACTGTACGCATAATTTTAATTTGTACTTTTTGGATGTATTTTTTGTCTCCTTCCCTTAAAATATAATTTCTCTTAAAGTAGGAACATATTGCATGATAAATCTTTGTTTGCGATTGTTAATAGAAATACTCAAGAGCTTAAAAAAACCCCAGATTTGTGAGCTCAAAAGTTTATACCACTGATCTTTCATTTTTTTTGTCACCCACATTTACACAAATGTCAAGCTTTTACCTCTGCACAGATCTCAGATTCATTTCTCTTATATATTTTTTCTAGTATTTTTCAAACTCAGTTTCTTATTACCCCTCCAAGATTGTATTAATAGCACAGATGATCATTTTTCATCTTATCTACTTAATTGTTCTATGCTCATTACTACTGCATAAAATATTGACATGCTTACATTATTTATCTGCTTAAAAAATTTAAAGAACTATAATTACCCCTTAAAAGAGACAAAAGGAAAAGAAAAAAGTGATATAAGAAAAATACAGAAATTGTTGTCATGCAGACCTCCATTCACATTCCACTTTTGCCAAGTATTAGTTCTGCAGCAATGAACAACCCTAAATCCCAGTTTCATATGTCAAATGATAATAAATTCATAGAGGTTGCATGAGAATTAGTTATGTCTATAAACAACTGTACCTGGAATACACTGGGGACTCAGTAAATGGGGCATAAAATTAATGTATATAAATGTATCATCTTGGCCTCCAAGACTTTACACAATATTGAGAAGGAGGATAAGTAAAATATTCATGTAGCCTACCTCACAGAGCCTAGGCAAGAACCAAATGAAACATTTTGAGTAATTGCTTTCCATAAGCAATACATACCATAGAAATATAGCACCATTATATTTACCTTATTCTCAGAAGCTTCAGAATCCAAGTCACTTATTTTGCAGATAAGAAAAGTGTCCCAGAAAGGAGAAATGGCTTAAAAAGACTATCCAGCTGGTTAGTGACATTTGATGTTTCAATCCATGTATTCTCATTAGTAGCTCTCCCTTTCCACAATTTTTTTTTTTTTTGGCTTTCCTTAACTGTAACTTTTTCATGGAAGTTAAATTCTTAGGTAAATCATATAACTTTGTTAATTTCTGTATCCACAAAACTGGATGAAACATAGAAATAGCATTTTGTTAACAAGTCATCCACAATTACTAATTTTTTTCTATTTTATAAATATTAGAGAATTTCTAATTAATTCATATCACTCATATGAATGGGTAGTTTGAACTCAACATTCAAAATAGAATGTTTACTAAACTTTAAAAACATACACATAGTATATGTACATATTGGAGAAATAGTTCTCAAATGAAAACTCCTGTTCTTATCTTCAGTGTATCTCAAAATTTAATAGTGGTATGTATGTGTTTTCTTAAAATAAGCCTAGAGGCATTTGAGAAATAGATGTATTTTTAATACATCAAAAGTATAAATAGCATAGAGCACTTTGATAGAATTTTAGAAATTATAAAGTGCTTCTGGCAAAAATTCAACATAATTAAAATCTTGAGAACAAATTTATTTAAACAAGATTTATGCATGGATATCTTAAGCATACTAAATTGTGATCTCAAATATATTCCTGAGAATTCATAAGAGCAATTTTCTGTAATATTTTAAAAATAACATTTAGGAACTGGAGTTGGACTTTAAGAAGTTATATACATTTCCACATATTTATGTATAGACCTCTAAATCAGAATTTAAACATATATTAGCTTTAATTAGCTCTCAGTTTCCTCATCAATCAAAACAAACAAACAAACAAAAACTCTTAGCACCCAGTGGGTTACATTCACAGTTATAAAACTGTCTTATTTTATGATAAAACTTTATAGGTTTCAGGGACTGGGTCGAAACAGAGTTAACTATTATCAGGTGTATTTGATTGATTATCCAAGTTTTAAAGGTAATAATGACAGTGATTGATATTTGTTCACACTTCCCATATGCCAGTCACTCTACTGAGCACTTTTGAAAAAAATTATCCCATTTAAATAATAATATGATGAGGCAGCTATTATTGATACCCATTAGTCACAATCATGAAAATGAGGTCCATAGGGAACATTTGAAGGTCTCCTATAAAGGAAGACCCTCTCCAATATTTTCTTTCTTTTACATAAGTTTAGTTATATTTTATTTGTGAATCTAGTTTGTGTCCTTGTTCTAGAAATAAATAATGGTTGTAAAGGGCATTTGGGAGATGAATAAAGAAATTTGTATATAAACTGCATATTAAGAAAAATTAGGAAGTGATTGTTAATTTTCTTCAGTGTGGTGATCATACTGTGGTTATATAAGAGAATGTTCATTATTTTGGGATATTCCTGCTGAAATATTTATGTATAAAACACTATGATGTTTCAAATTACTTTGAAGTAGCTGAATAAAAACCAAATATGGCTCTGGCACTATGGTTAAACTGTTAATTTTTAGGTAATGGGAATATGAAGGGTGCATTGTACTAGTGATTAAACATTTCTCTGCATTTAATTTTTCACAATAGAAAATTAAAAGCAAATAAAATTTTCTATAATTTTTTGTAGAGGCATGAGGTTTCTTAGAGGCTACATAACATCTTATTCCAAAATATCATTCCATCTATAACATTTATGACCAATGATGCTTTCACCACTTTTTGGACTTTCCTGGAAGTCCAATGCTGGATTCTCTGGGACTGAGAAATAAAGTAGTCCATGCCCATTTTACCAATAAAAATTAAAATATAATAAATGAGACTCATGACCTCCAGAAGTAATCTTCACATAGATGAATTTCATTGAGGATCCTGGCATGTATCATAATGACTGAAATTTACATGTAGCATAAATCTTTCTCTGAAAAGAAAAGTTGCTTCAAAGGTGGTGATCTGTATGGAGGCTCTAAAACAAGGTGCTGATGCGAGCAGGTATCAAAAGAGCTGACATGAATATCCTCATCCTTTTGACAGATGTGATCTTAGCACAGCCATATATTTCTTGCAATATATATTTTAGCCAGAAGGTGAAGATCAAGCCTTTACAATATTTCCTCTAAAATTATATACATATAATTATACATTGAAATGTGGTGAATTTGTTTAGCAAGAGTCAACCTTTAAAAGCCTGGCTGATTTATTTAGGGGCATCAACACTATCGAGTTTCAATTCCCAATGAAGTGAGGACCAGCCCCAGTACCTAAGCGATCTCATCAGGTGAGGAGATTCTACTTGAGCTGCCAGCCCTTTTTCCACTTAATATCTTACTTTTGTCTTCCAACAACAGGCATGCACTTCCTTATGAGGCACTGAATTACATTTTTAGACGGAGTAGTTATTAGAAAATCTTTATCTTTCTTCTCTATGTTAGCTTGAATTCAGACCTCTAGAACCTAAAGGAGTATATGTAGTCTATTTTCCACAAAATGATCTTGCAGTTTTGTGAAAAATAATTATCAGATACTATTAACATTAATCTCATTCTCTCATTCATTCCTTCACCTATTCCTTTTCTGTAGAACTATTCAATTCCAGACACTACAACAACTTGTTATCCAGAAGACTAGCATCGAGGTTTTCCTCTGGTGGTATCTCAGTGTATCACTGATCCTTTCACAAAATGACTTCCAGATTCAGAAGTGAAAATTCTAGATGAATTTTGACAAATCAAGAAAACAATAATGGTCTTTATTCACGACGGTGTTTGCACTCTTCAAAGACCAAAATTGTAACAGAAATTTTGTAACATTCATGTAAATTATTTACTCATACTTAACATGGAACTGAAATGCCCATTACAAAAATAAACTATAGCTAAGCCATATCAACACTGTCCTGTGTATTTATTTTTAAATAGAAATATTGCAAAGATTTACACTAAATTTAATTTATTTAAATGCATTGTATTTTCTTTGGTTCCTTATTCCAGAATGCTGGTATACTTTTGTCTTTTGATGGTGCCCAAACTGACAATATAGAAATTCTCAAACAATTCAATAAATACATATTATAAAGGATGTGAGAAAATCAAACACCACTCTCTAAAAGCCTATCAATTTTATTCACAAGAATGCCTTTAAGATGCTATGCAGTGACTAGTAACTTATACTTTGCTCACAATTTAAGTAAGTTTGGTTACCTGAATTCCATGCCCCAGTTTACTGTAAATTGGAAGTAGATAGAAGGTGTACTAGTCTGACTGAAAGGATGGAAAAGAAAATTTATCAGAAAAGGGACAGACTACTCAGATAATGAGGGTCTTCTAGTTATAAATAAGCTTTCCTGCTTATATCAGGACACCTTCATGCTATATGTATTATAGCATAGTACAATTATATTTGGTCATAATACTGACAATGAGTCATCCACAACATCATCACCCAGCATTTATTGATGTCTACTGTAAAGTAGAGTTGAATGGCATCATTTCTGCTCTGAAACAGTTTAAAAGATCGCTGTGCAGAAAAAAAACAAATTATATTTAGAACATTTTGGTTGGTAAGGTAAAGATACATGGAGTACAATTTGAAAACCAATTCCAGTTACTTTTTAAAAATTTAAATCTTATTATATGAATTTTATAATGACAGATTGTATGAATAGTGTACCAACTAAAGTAGGATTTGGGTAAGAATTATATACCTCTTACTTTTATATGTATTTTCTTTTAATCATAATTTTGTAATGAATAAAATTTTATTACATATATATGCATTAAATGTGTAATTAAATATATTTACAAGATTTGCCTCCGGATTGGTTTGCGGAAATTTAAACATTTCATTCTAACAAAAATTTTCTTGATAAAATAACAATTTGAGGAATATTGTATAGAATTCCAAATATGGCATTTGCTTGTCCATAAATTATGCTTATATATATATCTATATTATGATTAATATGGTACCAAGACTAATGATCCATATAAATATGCTAAATATATCTCCTTCCATTGAAAACCAGATGCAATATCTATAGTCACATACTCATGGCAAAGAAAATATGAAATCTATTTTCATTATATTATCTATTGAATATAGATTATGTAATGCACAAAGAAAAATATGCAGTTATATTTTACATAATATATAATCCATTCCCCATTTACCAGGTTTTTAAAAATGCAAAAGAAAATATTTTTTATCTATTTGAGTAATATACTATTATTTCTTTCTGACTCTACTACTGTGTAATTATTCACAATTCTGTTAGTTTATGATCTAATTATTCACGATTCTGTTAGTTTATGATCTAAGACCTAAAATTAGCATAAGTTTCCATATTCTGAAATTTAAATAAAGCAGTCATGCTTCTTCTCATATATTCTTTGAGAGTCTCAAGTTTACTCAAGAACTTCATAAATTTCTAATGGTTTATATTTCCATAGGCCACCTTTTTTCTCTGCATTTCTGTTCTTGATCTACTGCATTCATTTGAAACTGATCTTGAATAACTATTCCCTTCTCACATCATTATAGGGACCCAACATTGTAAAACTCGTCAGAATCATTCACATATGTCATTTGTGTATATAGGAAGGTTTGTGAAAATGTTTAGGGATAACATGAGAATTTTACAAAGTAAAATGACTTAACATTGCAATATCTCTGATTTTTACTTAAAGTTATAAATAAGATTTCCTGCTTGTATCAGGACACCTTCATCCTGTATGTATTATAGGATATCCTGCATCTTCTACTTTAAGATCTTTAAGTAAAGATGTAGGATATCCTATAATTCAAACAGGATGAAGGTGTCCTGATATAAGCAGGAAAGATCTTTAAGTAAAGATGTAGAATATCCTATAACACATTCATCCTGTATGTATTACAGGATATTCTACATCTTTAAGTAAAACACCTTTTACTTACAGTTCTTTAATTACTTAAAGATGTAGTACTTTAAAATATTTTTACTTAATGATCTTTTACTTAAAGATCTTTTACTTAAAGATGCAGAATATGGGTAAAAAAAAATTGCTTCCAAATTTACATCAACAACCAAAGCCAAAAATCTACAAGTTCATGACTTTTCTTAAAACCAATTATAGTTGCCAAATAATAATTCTACTGAATGAGTTAAATAGCCAAGAAAAATTCTATTCAATACTGCTGCAATGGAGGGAGAGATGGAACTTTGCTCTGGTGAAA
>NW_016107605.1:880325-884942 GCF_001604975.1 Cebus imitator
AAACAAAACTTTCAATACCAAAGGTGGAGCAATTTGGTCAAGGGAATAAGGTTAAAGTCCATAGCCTACCATGAGTTCATAGTGATATAAATAAATAACTGAATAAATAACTAAATATGGGAAAAGGGACAGTCTTCCTTAAAATTCCAATTAATAAATTAAAAAAGTGAAGAAGGTAGAAAATCATGTTAGGCAAACACCACAGTAATTATTCTTTGGCAAGATTAACTGATGGAGATTAAAATTCATAGGTGAATATTTGAGAAGGTATAAAATTGAATAGTCTTAAAGCACTGTACTTTGGCTGGACATGGTGGCTCACGCCTGTAATCCCAGCACTTTGGGAGGCCTAGGTGGGCAGATCATTTGAAGTCAGGAGTTTAAGACCAGCCTGACCAACATGGTAAAACCCCATCTCTATTAAAAATATAAAAAATGACAGTCACCACTGTAATCCCAGCTGCTGGGGAGACTGAGGCAGGAAAATCACTTGAACCCAGGAGGCAGAGGTTGCAGTGAGCCAAGATCTCACCATTGCACTCTAGCCTGGGTGATGGAGAGAAAGTCTGACCAAAAAAAGAAGCAATGCACCCAAGATACTAATTAAAAAGAAAAAAAAATAACAGTAGTTTTTCAGTAGAAAAAGCCAGCAACCAACACCAAATGACAAAAACCAACATCACCAGAAATGAGACCTATTAACATCTTGAATTCCTGATTTGATGGACCAAGAAGGACATGTTAGTTTTGTGATATTCCCTCCAAAAACGCACAACCTTAAAATAATGAGGAAAACATAAGACAAATTCAGATTATATAACATTCTGTAAAATATCTCATCTGTGTTCTTTAAAAATATTAAGATAATGAAACATAAGGGAAGATTCAGGAAACACCATACTCCAGAGGGGACTAGGAGATGTAACAACTGAATAAATAAAATATTGGATCCTGGATTGAATCCTAGAATAGAAAAAGAATACAGGTGGAAAAATTGATGACATTGGAATAAAGTCTGTGGTTTAATTAACAATATAATACCAATAGTCATTTCTTCATTTCAACAAATGAACCCTGGTTATGCAAATCGTTAACATTATGGGAAACTAAGCGAAAGACCTATAGGATCTCTCTGTCCTTTTTTAAGCTTTCTGTAACTATAAAATTATTTCAAAATAAAAAATTAAAAACAATGCAAACTATGCATCCGAATCCTCATATGTATGTCAGCAAATACAGAATAATTTACTTTGTGGGGGCTGCCATTTTCAGTGCTTGGCATCCTACCTTCTTAGGTGGGCCCCTCTCTGTCCTTTTCTCCTCTTTCATCCCCCTATTCTCCCACAGCAAAATACTGCATATTTTCTAAGCACACTTTTTAAGTATTGTCTTATATATATCTATCCATCAGAGTCTCATCTCTCAACACTGTGCAGAATATTCTCCTGAAGAAAAAGAGTCCCTTCCCTAAAGGGAAGTCTAAAACTATTATTTTTTTTTTCTTTTTGCTAGAGATCTTCTTAGTGAGGAGTAAAAAGAAGTGAGGGAATGAGTAAACAAGAAAGCATTATCCTATAAACATAGATACTCACCAAAGCAAATTTGGATGTTATTAACAGCTTATAAACTGAGATGCCGTAAAAACCCATCTAATTTTGGATAACCACATAACTTGTTAACAAAAGCTCTGCCCAAGCTTAGTACTAGAATAATATCATTAAATAACATGCAACTTGTAATTTAGGATGTTTAAATGGATCCTGATAGCTCAATAAAATATTCTTGCTAAGACAAACTCCATGGGGGTAAGACAAGTGGACCAAGCAGCCTATGCTACTCTTCTCTAGATTCACCTCCCACTTGAGTACTTCATCCTAATTATCATTGCCACAACCTCCATGGTTTTGCTTGAGGGTCAGAGGA
Source organism: Cebus imitator (assembly GCF_001604975.1). Taxonomy (NCBI): domain Eukaryota; kingdom Metazoa; phylum Chordata; class Mammalia; order Primates; family Cebidae; genus Cebus; species Cebus imitator. The sequence goes on from NW_016107605.1 coordinate 882,249, forward strand.
CCTACACACACTTTCCACCTAACATCTTGCTTATGAAAAAATATAATTTCTCTTAACTATGTATGACCAGCTAGCATAAGCCTGGACTATATAAAAATATTAGACAAGATATTAAAGATTTTAAAAGGCAGACAGATGCAGAGTAATATGGTCTTGGTAAAGAGGCAACTAAGGTCTGGCTCATTCTTCTGTGCTAGTCGTTACCCATCCTATATATTGTGGAAACCATCGTATATCCATTACTGACCACCCAGGCGCACAAACAGGACATTGTGTTCCAAATATAATTACAGGTAGCCAAGTCCTACGGAGGCCAGTGTTTTCTTATTATGGCTTTCTGAGCACTCACCTCTCCAAGCGATTCACATTTGAAATGATAGTGAGTTTTCAGAACAGACCAAACTTTTAAAATGTAGCTCTACAGGCTCTAAAAGTATGGCCCATCAGAATGCTACATAAAAGTACTTAAATCACCACGAAATACTTGATTATTTCATTGCATGACATTATCAACACAACTCATGTACTCCATAAATACATACCTCTACCATGTACCCACAAAAATTAAAAATAAAGAATGGGTCTTCCATTACAATGGTGTTAATTTTGGAACTTCAAGCAGTCTGTAGTACCTTGAAATCTACCAGAAACCGAATGTAGGAGGTACCTAAAATAGATGTTTCCTAAAGAAATGTTTTTTTTCTCAAGATATTTTTGGAATGAGAAAAAAAAAATAATTCTTAGAAAAAGGACTCATCTTGATGAGTTGAAAAATGTTTTATCTGTATACCCACTGAATTTTTCTATTTTCTCTAAGCCTCCTTCAGCTAAAGATTCATTTAATAAATCCCCAGATGAATTATGAACTACTTTCCCAGAGGTGGGACACTATATTTAAAAAAAAAATTGTTAGGGACAATTTGTAAAACAGAAGTTACAATGGCATGTTTCAATGTTATGTATCCATCATCTCTCTATGTATTTATATATTTGTGTATTTTTAAATTTAAGGTGACATGTAACTAACTTGAGATCTCATAGGATAGGAGAACACTAGGACACTAATTAGAAACTGGTCCCCAGAAATAAAGACCTTTGGACTTATCCGACAAGAGAAGAATCACCAGGCATTCTTCCAGCAGAAAGTTACAGCACCCTCCTTGTGCTGCTCATGAGAATTCACAAAGTTAGGGCAATATGTGAAGAATTAAGATAGAAGAACTTGCAAATAATCCCTTGTCTCTCTCCATTAGATTCTAAGGTTGAGCTTTAGAATATTTCAAAATGATAAGAGACCTTAAAAGATTTGTAGAAGAATAAAGAAATAATATATTCATTTTGAAACATTAATATATTTTCATTCAGGATTAATAATAAAATGCTCATGTTAGTGAGAGATGAATCACTAAGAAAAATAAATGAGGAAGAGAAGATGGATAAAGTGATAGGAAGAGGAAACATGACATAATTGAGAAGGCACTGAAGTGGAAAGAGAATTGATGTTTGTTGGTATAATTTAACCAGTTTTCATTCAATCATTTGGACCATAGAAGTTCTCAAAGTACAGTTCACACTCATCTGTAATAGATTACGTCTTGTCTGTATAATAAGTTAATGTGCAGGATTTTGAATATTTTCCCTTATTATAGCATAGTACTATTGCTTGTAGTTTCTTTTTTGATTTATTTTTCTTTTATAATCAAGAAAAAAATAAACAAAAGAGAATAAGGGAGAATGTCACCAGGGAGTCACAACGTTGGCATGTTATTCTGACAATTCAAAAAATTCCCAAAGAATCTAAGTTGCCAGTGCTAAAAACTGCCAGATCGTTTTTATATTTATTCTTATTACAGTGCCTACAGTATTCATAATTCTCCAAACAAAATCACAAGGCTTAATTGTTTTGAAATATACTTCTGTGTTACATTGTCAGATCTCAATGAAAGGAATCTTCCTTCTACATGCAATGCAAGTAATTCAATCCCTCTTTATGCAGTACCATAAGAATTATTTACATGAATATTTATGTTAAAATATGGCACAATTACTGCCTGTGATTCAAAAACATAAAAACACCCCTTTGCTGCGGCAACAATCAAAACAGGGTTGATGGTAACATCTATCCTACATCAGCAACGCTAACAATACAATCAGTTCGTATAAGCTAAATCCATATGACCAGAACACACACCAACAAACATAATTCTTCTTGTCTTCTGAATGTGAATTTGGAGAGGGAAACATCTGGATTAGAAAGGCGCTTAGCAGTAGACAAGGCTTTTCAAGTAAAATTCCATTCAGGCACTAGAAATAAGACCCTTTCTACTCAAGAGGCAGCAGCTGACACATGAGCCTAACTTAGTACTGAGACAGGATATAGATGAAGCTGTGTCTATGGATAAGCACAAAAGGAAATTAAAAGTAAGTGTTCAATTAGTTAAACTTTCAAAGGTAAAATTCTAGGGTGTTTGGAAGAATCTTTCAGGAAGATATATCCCAGTTTTACTGCAGACTCAACACAAACGGCACACAGACAAGTTACATCTATAGTAACTGGAAACATTTTCAAAGCAAAAGATGAGAGACAAATGTTTTGCCAAAGGTTCTGAAGCATGGGCTTACACAGGCCTGTGACTTTAAAAAAAAAAAAAAAAGTAGCAGAATAAACATATGTTTGCAAATTATTTTATTTTA
>NW_016107605.1:886635-893071 GCF_001604975.1 Cebus imitator
TAGATGGAGTCTTGTTGCTCTGTCGACAGGCTGGAGTGCAGTGGTGCAATCTTAGCTCACTGCAACGTCTGCCTCCCGGGTTCAAGTAATTCTCCTGCCTCAGCCACCTGAGTAGCTGGGACTATAGGTGTGTGCCACTACGCCGGGCTAATTTTTTATATTTTAGTAGGGACGAGGTTTCACTATATTTTTTTCTACAAATTATATTACAAAATGAGATCACATTATGTATACTGTTGTGTTTCTTATAACATTATATTATAAAGTATATCAGTGTCTGTATAACACAGATTCCTCACATTGTGAACACCATTATTTCATGATGTAGATCTGGTATCATTTAATTTACATTATTAATGGTCTTCAGTTGTTTTATATTTATGTATGTATGTATGCAGATAGGGATTGTGTGTGTGTGTGTGTGTGTGTGTGTGTGTGTGTACTGAGTGGTGAGTATCTTTTTTGCAGTTCTCCAAATGAATCTGGGACAAGCATTCTAGGCGACAGAAGGCTTTCAGTGCTTCCCAATTTCCCTGCAGGAAGTTTACCCTAACTGATATCTCTACAAAGTGTATGAGTATCAGTTGTTCATAAAAACTTTCTGGCAATGGATCTTAACAATCTTTTTATTTCTTCTTCCAATGTTATCAGAATATAGTATTTCATTGTTGTTTTCATTTGGATTTTTGCAGTCTCTGATGAGATGGGACAACAATTTGCATACTTATTATAAATGTACATGCATTCTTTGTGAATACCTTGTATAGGGCCTATGCCCAGTTTTCTGTTGCCCAGGGGTGGAAAGTGGGGTGGAGGAGTTATTTCTTCTTATTACTTTGTAAAAATCTATTTCTATTAATATATAAATATTTTCTTATATAATTTGTGATTATTATCTCTTAAAATGGATGTTTGTCTTTATTTTGTGTTTTGTTTGGGTTTACTTTTTTTATTTTGTATTCTCAACAGTCAAGTTTTCCTGCCTCTTCCTTTCTTTTCTGTCTTTGGTAACATATTTAGAACACGCTTTATCATCCCAAAGTCACAAAAATATTTACTCTTTTTTATCTAGTACATATAGGGCCCTTGGTTATTGTTGCTGTTGGAACTCAGAATCCAAAGACTTTTCATTGCACACTATCACTCTTGGTAAATAGAGAGTTCTCCTGCCCCAACCCAAACCTCTTCTCTTTTTTTTTCTCTCCCTCCCTTTGCCCCTTCCTTCCTTCCTTCCTTCTCTCCCTCCCTCCCTTCCTTCCTTCCCTCCTCCATCCTTCCTTCCTTCCTTCTCTCCCTCCCTCCCTCCCTTCCTTCCCTCCATCCTTCCTTCCTTCCTCACTTTTGTTTATTCCTATTCCTCGTACCTTTTTCTCTATTCCCTCCCTGCAAATTAAAACATAAACTGTTTTTTTAAAATCTACTGATTCGCCTTTACCTTAGATAATTTATATTTCGTTCACTGCACAATATGAGTCCCTTATGATTAGAAGTTGCTGCTCTTTATAAACACTATATTTTAATACAACAGACCATGTGTTAGGCAACTATTATGTTTCTATAACTACACAAGATCCTTTATATGCATTATATCTAATTATAATATTATAAGGTAGGTATTATCTGAGTTGAAATAAAGGAATCACTATCTCAGAGGAATATATATATTACTAAGTGTCATGCAGTCACTAATAAAAAGAGCCAAGATTCATCTTAGACATGGTGACCCTAACACCCAGTCTCTCTTGGTGTTTTTTATAAAAATAATAGCAAACACAACCAAGTGAGTTCTGCACATTTTTAGAAACTATATTTGAAAAGGAAATCCTTTTTCCTTACAAAACCATTTTATATCATTTTAGGAAATTTTAGTAACAGTAGTTTCTAATTTCACCATTTCAAAGAACAACACTAATCTAATGCTACATTCATGGCTATATAATTGCAAGCAAATGAATTTTAGGCATCCGGTGTAATAACAGCCGTGACAACATAGCATTTCTTTTCTTCTGAGCTGCAGTTTGAAGCTGGATCAGGGTAGGCACATGACTCAACAGCTCCCCATCCATCTATAAATTAACTAGAAACTCATGAAAGGATCCCATGTAAAGGATTTTGTACATAGGAGGAAATTCATTTAGCTTGGCCAATCAGACTGGCTCTCCCTAGAAAGTGTTCTGAAAATTTTGAAGAGAACTAATTAGGAAGGTGAATGCTGCCAAGCTGCAAAAATAGCGGAGATGTCATAAATGTGAATCCACTCAACAAATAATGATGACAGAGTGATGGTAACGGTGGTGGTGGTGGTAATGATTATGATGATGACGGATATTTTTATCACTTAATGATACATCACTCCTTATAAATATTAACTCCTATAAGCCTCACAATAACCCTATGATGTGAGTAGGCCCATTTTAAAAATAAGTAACTGAAACATAGAAATGTTCAGTAACTTGCTCAATGACGACAGTAAGTGGCAAAGTCTGATTCAAACATAGAAGTCTACCTCCAGAAATTGTGCTCTCCTTTAAAATGGCCTCAGCATCAGAAATGGGGAGACACGTTTGGAGGCTGACTTTTTCTAAAAGATATGTTTCTTATAAGTACAAGTACATTCGGCTTCTTTTTCTGCTGCCTTACGCATTACTACACACATATTGTCTTCAGTAGGAAAAGATGTAAGCACTTTTTTTTTGTACCAGAGACTAATTAATTCAACAATAATGTATACATGTTCAACTTTCAACATAAACGAAATAGGACTTTTTCAGTGATGATAATTTAGGGCAGAGAAAGCAGAGACACACTTGGTAGCCAGATGTCTACCACAAATAGCTCTAAACCTGCAAAGACAAAGAATCACCTGAATACTTCAGACTCAGAACATTTTTTCCAAATGCCCATGGTCTGAGTAATTATCTACTAAAATACTATTTCTGAAATATAGGAGTTACCCTATTTATTCTGTAGCAACATAATAATTGGTTGGATTCAAACGCTATATCTGAAACAACCCCAAAGCCCCCAAATTTTCTGCACAGGTACTTTTTCCCAAAGCACATATATGATTTAGCATTATTTATTTATTGACTCAATAAATATTTATACCATAGTTACTAGACAGGCAGTGTTCTACATGTGGGGGAATACATCATGGGAAAAAAAGAACATTAAAACTGTTGCCTTCATTGAATTTACTATCAAATAGGGAGAGTAAACAAGCAAGCAAATATGTAATACATCAGGGAGTGAAGGTAAGTGTTATGGAGAAAAGTAAAAAAAAAATGGAAAGGGGTTATATGGGAGTTGGAAGCGGAGTCACAGTTTTAAGCTGGGTGGTTAGTAGTGGCATTACTAAAAAGATGACATTCAAAAGAACTAGTGTGTCGGAAAAGAGGTTTGTTGGGGGATGAGGTTTTGAAAGTTGAAGGAAACCTGACCTAAGGCCAATTCCCTGGGGGGCGGGGAGGACGGTCACCAAGTAATACATAAAACTTCACTGTAAGTTTAGAAGGTTGTAAAATTATAATATAAAGCTACGTATGTGAGACAATTTCCAGTCTAGCTGACATCTTTGCTTGGTTTTCCAACTGGCTTTTAGTCTAGTCATAGTTAAAATTAATTTCTGATCTTTGACCATCTCCAGACTGTTCAATTCAATCTCCTCCTTATCAATATAAATAGTAAGTCTGTCTTCCCAGTTCTGAATCTAAAAACCTTGAGTTGTCACTGACTACTGTCCCTCTCATTCCCAATATCCAATCTTTTAGCAAAATTTAGTTAGTTTTATGTCTTACTATATATGCACAGTCAACAATATTCAACCTCTTCATTTCTAAAATCCTGGTCTCTGTCCCCACCATTTTTCACTGTAATAATAGCAATGGTTTTTAACTTCCTGCTTCCTCCTATGCCACTACTCAGACTATTTTCAATGCAGCATTCAGAAAGACTCCTTTTAAATATGTCATATCATAATTATTATGACTTCAAAGCCCTCCAATGGCTTCCTATTCTACTCAAAGTAAAAGCCAATATCTTATGATGATTCATACATCATACAAGACAAGGCATCCTTTTTAGTTTCAGACTTCTGTTATGGTTCACTTTGCTACCATTCACCTCCAAAAACATTTCCTCTTCAGAACTTTTCTCCTTGCTGTTTCTTCTGCTGTAAATGCCTCAATGAGTAGAAAACACTGTTTAAAGAATGGATGGAAGGCTAGGTTCACTAACTAGCAAGTGAGGCACATATATCACAATATACCACTTAAATTCGTGCCTCAGTGGCATTATAAATTACTAAAGATATAGAACTTTGGTTTTTTGTCAATGTTAGAAGGTAGAAAACTTCCACTTATGAATGCCAATGTTCTACTCTATAAATTAATGGAAGAGGAGATTTAGGTTTAAATTACATAGTTCTAATTGTTGCAAAAATATACTGGATGCCCACACCTTCTCTCACACTAAAATACACTATATCCTTGGTGATAAGAAAATTTTGAAAATGGAAAAACTAGATTAAGAAAAACTATAATAAAAAAGATACCTTTTTAATTTTTAAAAATCATATACAAAGCAATTCAGATTAGTTACTGAACATTAATTTTTACACAGAACTTCCCAGTAACCAAAGCAGGATGAAAAATGTACATATTTTAATGAAGTTCCATTATCTGATAAGTGAGCGAATATTAAGATATTTGGTAAAAATCTTTCCCAGTTGGAAATTTCAAGAAGCATTTATTAAAAGAACTCTATATAAGAAGTTTGGGATACTATAATACACAGTGTTTTAAACTTTAATTTTCTCTGTCCAGATTTTCATACAGTGACTTATAGAATTAAAGAAATGACACTAAACTTAAATTCAAGTAAAAAATTTAAAGATCAAATTGCTCAAGTACACTACTTAACAATGGATAGAGACAGAGCCTAGTGAACTTGGCATGTACAAATCCAAAAGGAGTGAGTAAACTGTCCTTTAGACAGCTTTTCAGAAGAAGTTTCATATTACTAAATCAATACAGGGTAAAGGGTAAAGAAAGCTTTATGAGAGTAAAGGGAATTGGGATCATCTAAAAAATACTTTAGAAATGAAGTAAAAAAGACAAAAGTAGACCATTCTGACATGGAAAAATCAGGAATATAGGCTCAGGGAAAATCCCAACTCTGTCAGAAGCACAAGGATCATTGTAGCAAATAAAAAGGGTTTAGGATCTGTATCCCTTATATGGCCAGGAATAAGCAGGCACAGTAAAGGGCATTGGCAAACAAGCAGATCAATGAATATTTACACTAGCAGGTACTAAATTGAATATTTCATAGTAGTGATCTAGCAATTTATAGCAAGATTTATCTAGCACAGGGATTTACAACTGTTGGAAGAAAAAAGATGAAGAAATAAATTCATGTAATAACCTAGGCTCAATATATCAGGGACCTTGTGTGCTTTGGGGCAAGATGTCCTACAAAGTAAAGCCTCTCCTTATGTTCTTTCCTAAATGGCATGATTCACATATGAATCTTCTCTGTACTAAGTAGTGTCTTAGGTTCTGCAAGTGTAATGCTCAAAGAAGACAACGTTCTAATGGATTTTCCTCCCTACTAAATTCTAAACCCTGCTCTAATGGGCTTTAGAATTTAGTAGGGAGGAAAATCCATTATATAGGAAATTATACATGCACAATAAATATCAACATGTGAAAATCTCCACCTGTAATGGATGAGCTGGGTATCAGAGAAGGCTGAGCTAATCTGGAATCCTAATGATGAGAAAGGCATTTTCAAGCACAGGGGAATATTCATGCCATCTTGGTCCCTCCTTTAGTTCGGGCACTCGCATCTCTCTAAAGGAAGAGAGAGGGAATTGTGGGAATTGTGTTTCTTGAGATAATGGAATGGTGTGAGGGTGAGCCTGATGCTTTATAGGACCTGGGACTTCTGCACAAAGAGGTAACATTGAAGAGAAAGTGGCAAAATATAATGCAAATGAGAGTACACCCTGAAGTTCCTTTACAGGGTGCATTAGGAGATTGGATTGCATGCTAAAGGCAAGGGGTGACACTGAGACCTAAAAGGGCTTTTATGTATGATGATAGATGATAGATTTTCACTTTGAAACTGTCACATGAGCTTAAGTATGGACAATGGAAGTTTACAAAACTGATGGCAGGAGACAAATTAGCAACATGCTGCAGAAATCTAGGTGAGAAATGTCAGTGCCCGAACTAAAGGAGGGACCAAGATGGCATGGATGTTCCCCTCTGCTTGAAAACACCTTTCTCCAAGTTGTAAAACCATCTCCTACTATAAAGAAAACATTTATGAGAAACTACTATTTCTTTTTTTTTTTTTTTTTTTTTTTTTTTTTTTTTTTTTTTTTTTTTTTTTTTTTTTTTTTTTTTTTTTTTTTTTTTTTTTTTTTTTTTTT
>NW_016107605.1:895519-911284 GCF_001604975.1 Cebus imitator
CCAAAATAGACAAATGGGACCTAATCAAACTCCACAGCTTCTGCACAGCAAAAGAAACAATCATTAGAGTGAATCGGCAACCAACAGATTGGGAAAAAATTTTTGCAGAAACTACTATTTCTTTAGGTAAAGCCAATCAGCAAACTTGATGGCCTATAATCCCTCTCACCTCATCTCTGAAAAAACGTTGTTTCAGCAGAGTTGAGCTCAGAATGAGTTCTACCTTTTTGTTCCATTGCAAAAGGCTTGAATAAAGTCTTCCTCTCCTATTTAATTTTGGTGCAATTCTTCTTTGACAGTGATGATAGTGGAGGTTGTGAAAGATGGACAAGTTCAGAAAATACTTAGAAGACAGTAAAACCAGAAAATGTTGTATGATTAACTATGGGAAGATTCAAAAACTATTCCTGAGTTGAGATTTGTGCAACTGAATGTACAGAGATGCCGTAAGGAATATAAGAGTTTGAATAGATTAGTAGATTGAGGTGGTGCATTTAGGTTTGGAAACAGTGAGATCCACAAATGTCGGTGATTATTTCAAGGAGAGGAAACTTGTAGACCTCCCAATACATGTATTCAGAGCTAAGAAGACAGGACTCTGTCAGAATCCCGTGCCTATATATGATATTTGAGATCTTAGGATTATGTGAGAATGTCTAAGAAAAGTAGGAAGAACTGGAAGACTATAGGGCTTAGATCAGAACTCTAATAAACCCTAATGTTTAAAAATAGATAGAGGAACAGGAAACCATGAAAAATATAAAAAGGATCACCCAGAAAGATAGGAGAGCCGAGTTACTGCCAAACATAAAATTGAAATGATAGAAACCAATGATGAGAAAATGTATTGCCTGCTGTGTTGCTGCTGATTAATGGAATTTTATCTAGAGGTATTCAAACTGTTTTTTATAATAAGCCAAATTAGATTATGAAGATGGTAATGAGGTCATGTATCCCAGTATTCTGTAAGGTAATTCAGTATAAATTTGCGTTATTGAGAGTATAGTCTGATAATAATTATGGCATATTAAAATGTTTTAAATTTTTAGAGTATACCACTCATCCATGGAATTGTTTTTCTATTTTCATAGCAAAGGATATTCAGCTAACTGCATGTAAACAAGCAAAAATGAGGCAGTTCTTCCCATCACCAACATAAAGTTTACATGGCTTTTTTTTTTTTTTACACTAAGAACCATCTCTAGTATTTTAAGATTTGATATGCAGTTTATCTTTTGCTATTGATGTTTTGAGGTTGTGTCCAGTAACCTAGGCAACCGTTCTTATTTCTGTCCTAATTTATTTCTAGTTATAGAGCTTATCTAGATTCTATGGCCCCAGAGATCTTCTCTAAGGCAGAGCAAGTTGACAAATTATATGGCCTTAAGTGAATATAATGTTAAGCATATTACAGATCCTAGTCATCAAGCAAAGACTGCACATTCCAATTTCTGTAATTTGGGGTCATCAGTATATATGATGAATAATGTATCTTTAAAAAGGTAGTGTAACTTGATCACAGTGAAATATGAAATGACTACTGTTGAAATTATAACATTTAAATGTTTTGTTTTTAATGTTATATTTATTCAATTCAATTCCAGCAATTAGAAATAGCAGCTTCAAACATCCTTAAATAAAAATCTTGCCTGGTCTAATTCAGTGCTGTTAAACGAATTTCCTTTCTCACCAGTCACTTGCAAGACACTATAATCAAAGTTTAAGTTGTGTGAGACAGAACAAAACCTTAGAGGTAGTATTTAGCCCTTATTGGATTTCAAGCTGTCTAGGCGGAGGAAAGAATGACTGTAGACTATGTTCTTCTTGGACAAGAGCAAAGAAAGAAGAGATTATTTTAATGACTATGTGCAAAACTGTCTCCAACAGGCATCCAATAAATATCAGAATGAGATGTATTGCTTCTCGTTTCTCTTTTTAATTATTATGCATCTAGAAAAATTGAATTTTCTTTCTTTCTTTGAGACAGTCTCACTCTGTCATCCAGGCTGGAGTGCAGTGGGTACAGTCCCTGCCCCCTGCTAACTCCACCTCCTAGGTTTAAGCAGTCCTCTCCCCTTCACCTCCACAGTAGCTGGGATTACAGGCATGCACTGCCATGCCCAGCTATTTTTTTGTATTTTTAGTAGAGATGGGATTTCATCATGTTGACCAGGCTGGTCTTGAACTCCTATTGAACACCTGACCTCAAGTGATCCACCCACATCAGCCTGCCAAAGTGATGGGATTACAGGCGTGAGCCACCGCACCCAGAAGAAGAATTAAAATAGAAAAGTTTAATTCCCATATAACTTTCTGAGAACTGAGAGAGACAGAAACTAATGGATTACTAAGCTACCAAAGTTCCACAAAGAAGAAAACTCCCAGTGCAGAGCCAGGCATTTTAATAGATGATGAAGGAAACAAGAACTTGGCAACTATAAAAGGTCTATTTTTCTGTGTTATTGCATTAACAAGAGTGGCTTTTTTGGATATCTATTTCAGTTCTAGCTTATTTATGTGAATATAGATTTATATAAACATGCTGGTAGCATTAAGAATCACATCAATGTCATCTTCCTTTTAACCCCTTAAAGCAGTTCTTGATTAGTCTCCTTCTTGAGGAAAAATGAACGATTTCAAAAGACTTCTGGTAGCAAAGTGTCCAGGATGCCAAAAACACTTAGCACCATGAAACAGGAAACTGAGTAATCTCACATCGGGAGACAGAGAAATTTGTATTTACAAGTTCCCTGAGCTAATCAATAAAAAGTCAAAGCACATCAGGAGCACACAAAGATCTGCACTTTTCATGCGATTCATTTTTATAAAAATCAATATTTATTATTTCCTATGTGCCAGAAACCAAACAATTTTTGCATATCTAATTGAATCTTCAAAAATATCTATAAAATAGATATTATTATCATCATTACAATTTTACAGATAAGAAAATTGAAAGTTAGAAATGTAACTTTACAAAGGTCATGTGGATAGTAATCAGTGGAACTAAGATTCGAGTCACGGTTTATGTGACTCTGAAGTCCATACTCTTTACTTACACATTATAGCAGTTCTATAAAAGGAAAGTCACTTGCTTACCTATTCTATTCCCAAAAACTCTATTTCAATCAATTTTATTAAGAGTCTTTTTAAATCCACAGTTATTATCCAGGTAAGTTTGAGGAACGTTCAGCTGCCACCCTGATGAAACTAAAATAATTTCCTAAGTCTCTACTGTGACTGCTGCCCCTATTGCAGAAAATAAAACAGGAAAAACTTCTAGAAATTAGAATTCTCATTTCATTGAAATATCGCAGAGGCCAACGTGATGAGAGAGTGACTAAGGAGCAACTGCCTTTGCTCTTCTGGATTCCGTGGGGGGAGCTAACTTTGGACCCTCATCCTGCAAGCTCCCCAGCTATATGACTCTACTTGCCTCATATTCTACTCCATCAAGGTGAAGCGACCCACCAGTAGAGACTGTCAGGGTCTGGGCATTATCAGGTAGTTGCTGAATGGTAATCAACAAACTAATTTTGCTGTTGAGAGAAGATTGCAGGATGGGGACATGTAGAAATTTGCAAGGTTTAAATACATCTGATTTTAAGGTTTATGGTCTTCAGTTTCACAAATCATATTTCTAGTACAGCAATTTATAATATCAACTCTAATACTGGTTGTTGAAATAGTAGATCAATGATAATATTAAGGGATAATGAGACTCTATTCCAGTTTACAAGTCTGCTGTACTGGAAAGGTAAAATGTTTGTGGCCAGAACACCTGAGATTTGGTCCCAGTCAACATGACTTGCATAAACTACTTAACTTTTTTTGAGTGTAATTTCCTAATTACTAAAACCAAAAGGAAAATATAACAAAAATAAGCTCCAGGGCTTTTTAAAAATTAGCTACCAATTTGGAAATGTTCTGTAAACTATAATGTGTTAAATAGTATCAGACACTGCTCTGTTTAAATAGAAAATTTGATTTAGTCTGGATTTCATATAATATTTTAGGAAGCTTTTAGGACTTACAGAAAAATGTTATTAATAGGTTTAGAAATTTTATTATCTTAATGAAAGTCTGTTTTCTCATCTCCTTTGAATTTGAGTTGAGTTTTCCAGAGAAAAGATGCCTATTTTATGCTGGCTGAAAGCATGAACAAAATAAACAACAAGCTCCGTGAAGAATGCTCTATGAACCGATATCCAACTCAAACTCCTGAGTCACTGCGATACACCTGATCACTGGATATAACCATGTATTGGTCCAGTGAGTATTCATGTTTAATAATTAAGACAATTACTGATTTCCACTGCTGTTTCCACTGCCACTTCATAAGGCATGCATTATTGGTCTTTTCATATTTTGTTCTTATTGACCACAGACTCTAAATCATTATATGTTAGTTACAGACCGTTACAATGCCTAGTGGCATTTGCCACTGGTGACAACAGTAATAAATGATGTTCAGCCAAAGCTAGTAGGAATGAAATACAGAAAGTAAAATGATAATAAATAACTGTCACTCCATTACTACACAGTGCCTGGTTCTAGCACCTGTTCAATGGAGCGGAGTCTGCATAACCCAAGAACTAAAAAGGCATTTACTCTGTAGTAACAGCAACAACAAAGAAAGGAATCCATTTATTCGTCTTGTGCTGTGACCCCAAATTCCACACTGAGCATGGCATGAGTATTTAAAGAGTTCTCAACAGAATTTACTTTAACATCTTGTAGTGTCTTCTCAAAGCGAGAATGCTTGTGAAATGTACCAAAAGTTACACTCAGTCCAATGGATATGAAATTACAGCAGTTCTGGCTAGAATGGATAATTCAATAATTTCCCAGATGGACATGAGACCGAAGATATAAATATCATTTTATTATTATAAGGAACATGGGGGCACAGATACTAGAATAAAGAATATGGAACTCAGAAATATAAGATATCTGGTAGATATTGTAAAACCTATCTAAATATAATGTTGGTTCTTGTCGGGTGATTTGGGTGAGGACCAAATTTAAGCTATCCCCTTCCTTGGCCATCTGTCTCATAAACTTACGAGAGTAGAATCTGTTGTAATAAACTCACAAGGCAGATATACTGTAAGGGGTGTTATTGGTATCAAGTCATCTACAATACAAAATAAATTGCTCTTTAAAATTTAAAAGAAAATTTGTGTCTTTTAAATAAAAATAATCACCTATAAAATTTGTGTACTTTAAAATAAAACATAGTCATCTATAACATAAAATCATTGCTCTTTAAAATTTAAAAGAAAACGTGTGTCTTCCCTTTGTCAGTAACATTCTTTACCCTGCCCCCTTTCTCATTCCATTAATTATATATCAGGTTTATTGCTATGGTGGCAGTCTATCTGTTTATTTTTTAGTAAAAGACTTATCCTAAATTTAGATCCTAAGTAAACTGACATGTGGCAATCACAGAAGGTGTGAGTCTGAAAACATAATCTTCTTACTAGACAAGTTACATAAATCTGAGCCTTAGTGATCTTAGTAGTAAAACTGGGATAATATTATCTACATAGCAAAGTTAATGTAAAATTTAAGTAAATAGTATATGTGAAGTGATTTTTTTTGTTTTCTTCCAAAAAGCAGAGTCTGAGATTGAAAGGTAGTTGATTTTGGAAATAGATATTAGAAAACAGAACTGGAAGCCTGGGAAGAATGAATCAGGAAAGAAAGGAGAGCCAGTCTAAAGATACAGATCAGCATGGCTACTGCTTGAAGCTACTGGGAACCCTTTCAGGTTCCATGGAAAATGCATTTTTGAATTGTCTGTCTTAGAAATGGAAGAGAGATATTGGTCAAGAGTTGTTCTATATGGGGTTCACACCATACATGAAGCTGTCTATGTATTATCATGACTGAGCAGTTATCAGGGGGATTCCACATAGCAGTTGCTAGGGAGCCCCAATGCAGGGAGTGAATAAAATCCAAATTATTTGGGATTTATGCAGAGGAGATTTATAAGAGCAGAGAACAGCCAGGTTGAATATAATGTCGCCACCAGTGGATTTTGGGGTCAGGGATCTACCTTGTGACTAAACAGATAGTGAGGTTTTCACCCAGTGGCATTCCGAATGAACAGGATTGTCAGATAGCTGTACACAGATGAACACTAATGCAAGATGAAGAGCAGTTTCAGGGTAATGTCCACAACATTAGAAGCTGTAGCTTCTATGAAAAATTCTTAAGATCCAGAACCATGCGGATCATCAAGTTTGTAACCTATAACAGGCAGTCAGTCATCTAGCTGGCCTGGCCTACATTTTGGACCAAGAACGAAAATACAAATGAAAATAATATTAAGAAGTTTACTTTCTTATCATATAATGTGAAAGTTTTTGAAACACTTCCATAGGCGTTATCTTATTTGAAGTTACAGTGATGCTGTGAGAAACTATGGCATCATTCATCTCATTTTTCAAATGAATAAATTTGGTTTCCTAACCAACTCTTCATTGTCTACAAGTGCTAAGTCAGAATAAAAACTGAGGTGTGTTTATCCTAATTCCAGCATTCTAAAAAGAGCCTTAATTTTAATAAAATTTCCTTTGGTCAATTACTTTGTAAGCCCTGACACCTACACTTCACCTCCAGTGTCATCAGCCTGAGCGAGTCACTCACTCACCTCCCTGAAAGCATGAGCAAAGAGCACCTTTAGCAAAAATGTATTTCCAATTTAATTTTGATTCATAAGATGTGATCTCTACCAATGATGCTAACCAGATTTGAGGGAAACTAAATCCAGGTGCTGTGTGACTCCAGATAGCTTTCAACACAAATTGGCTACTAGAGGACTGACAAATAACCTGAATAATCTGTAAGAAATGGAAACTCAGGAAAGTAGCATTTCCCAATATATTACCAAATACTATCTTTCTGGCTATGTAATAATGATGTCTACTCAGAGAGTCGTTTTTCTCCACTAAAATGAAATATTCCTATTACCAAAATTTGAGATAAACAATGTTTCTGACAAAACACAGGTTTTATTTACTTGGCTAATAAATATTATTTCCAGGCAGTCTGAATTCTGAAAACGTGGAACTTTCCCAAATTTACCTTTTTCCATACTATGTTTCATTATATTTTCCGTATTATATAGTAAATTAAAAAATACTTAGCATATTGTAAAAACAAGTATGTAAGCCCAAGATATTATTGTTAATAAAAAGATACAGTTATGCTCTAATGAGATAGCTTTTCTAACATTCATTTCACATATGTGAAAGTAGATAACAGAAACTAAATATTTTTACATATGTTGTGGGATTTTAAAAAGGCAATCAAAAAGAAGAGTAGAAACCAAATCTGAGTCTCTGCATCTGTTTAAAATCATTCATCTTATTTTCCATTCTTAGGAAATAGAAATCCAAAGGATTATAGGTAAAATTTGGTAAAGCTTAAAGTTTGTTTCTCTTCAAATCAGTTTCCACAAGCCACAGAGTACAATAGAATATCAAAATATGTATGGAAATATCATTATTTTTATTTAAGGAAATATGCACTACCATGTATATGTGACATGGAGTTGACCAAACAGGTCTTTGCTTGAAATGTTTCTGAGGATCTTGTATAACAATATATCTACCAAAAAACACAGTGTGCTCCAGTCTTTCAATTTAAGTGTTTCAACATCAGATAGATCCATGAGAGACCAGGAAACAAAGGGAAAGATTAGGAATTTGCTTCCATCTCCAAATTTTATGTCACTGAATTTAACTAGCTTAATAATACTACTAATGATCATCATGATAATCAAACTATTGTTGCTGCTTCTACTGCTATGAATAATAGTAACTAACAGCTATTGAGAAGTGACTATGAACTAAGCATTATATAAATGCTCTGTTAGTTGACTCAGTTAATTCTCACAGTAATCCTCATATGAAGGATACTATCAGAGTCTCTTCTTTATAAATGAGGGAACTGAGGTACAGAGAAGCTAACTGCCTTTCCCAAGTAACACAGCAGAAAGAGACAGCAGATTCAGATACACTTTTGGGAAGCCTTAGAGACCGTGTGTACTACATGGGTTTCTGACCCAAGCTTTGTAGTCTGGTTCTAATAGTCACAAGCTGTAAGTGGCTAGGATGCCAAAATTTTACAGACAGCCAGGCACTGCGTGGGACTAAAGTGAAGTACAATATCTCAGAGTAATTCAGAAATTAGAATTAACATATTTGGAGTTGTGTGTTGGTGGTGTGTGTGTGTGTTTTTGGGAGCAGGCACAGGAAAAGTTATTGCAGGGAAAGAAAAGTAGATTATTGACTCAGATGAGTTTTCTTTTCCACTAGAATTTCAGAGTATATTTACCACTGCTTCGTTTCTTTTTTCTACTCTAAGCAAACATGTATATATTTCACTTTTATATTCCCATGACTCCTATAAAGCTAAAAAGCAGTATGGAGCGATTCACTACATGACCTGAAATGGTCTTACTGTGAGCTCTTAAGATAGAGGAAAATAATACCCCTCATGTGGTTTCCCTTAATGCTAAGGCTTTTCTCTATGTGCTTCACAGATCTAGCTCCAGATCCATGAGTTGCACATGTTAGAGGCTGCCTAGACTGGCAAAGGGAGGGCACAGCCGTCAATAACACAGGACATGGTTCTCCCACCAGGGAAGTGACATACCCTGTCAGTTTTCCCCTCTGTCTGAATACTGGTGTGACTGCGAACCTCATGATCCTCTTCAAGGTCAGAAACATCCTCCAGTTCCTCTGGGGTCTGTAAAAAGAAAGCAAAACATTGCCAGTGGGAATGTAAAAGCATTTCTTCTTTGGAAAACATGTCAGTACCTTAAAAGGATAATCAGAGAGTTACTATATGACACAGCAATTTCACTCCCAGTTATATATCCAAGAGAAACAAAGGCATATGTCCACACAAATACGTATCCACAGATGTTCACAGGAGCATCAGTCATGATAGCTAAAAAATGGAAACCAAATGTATACCTACTGATGAATGGATAAACAAAATATGGTACATCTGTACAATGGAATATAATTTGGCTATGAAAAGGAGCAAAATACTGATACACACCACAACACAGGTGAACACTGAAAACATCATCCTAAGTGAAAGGAGCCAGCCACAAAAGGCCACATATTGTATGATCCCATTTATATGAAATGTCTACAACAGGCAAATCTATAGACAGAGATTTAATTAGTGGTTGCTAGGTGCTAGGGGAAAGGGAAAATGGACAATGACAGCTGATGGGTATGTGGTTTCTCTTCTGGATGATAAGAATGTTCTACAGTTAGATAGTAGTAATGATCATAAACCCTCTGAATATACTAAAAAAACACTGAGTTTTATACTTTAAAGTGGAGAGTTTTATGGTATGTGAATTATATCCCAATAAATTGTGAGAGAAAAAGCAAGCAAAAAAATGATCACAAGAAAAATTTTATTTCAGTGAATAGCAATTTGGCTACCCACTATGTGGTTACTGCAAACTAAGATGCTTACAGTTGATAAATACATTAGATAATTGTCGTTAAAATAATATATCATCAAAATGCCACCAGAGATTATCAAGGAATTAAATTTTTAGGGACTTGATAAATAATTTAACTTGAAATTCAGTGTCTATTAGGAATAGTTAGCTAATTTCCATTTCTTCTTTCAATGTCAGCTGAAATGCCTCCTTCTCAGGGAGGTGTCTTGCTCAGGAATCCTCCAGGCTGGGCTGGATTCCCTGCCAAGTGCTTCCTAAGCCCTCTACTTTAATAGCCATCATGCTTATCATCCTTTATTACATCATTGCTGTATTGGCAGCTAATTGTTGAACTGTGTATTCTGTGAGGCAAGGACATGTCTCCCCTGTCATTTCTGCAAATATAGGTCGAAGTACTTAAGAAGGATTACCTTAGTATTTGTTTCAGCGTACAAGGTCTCAACTTAATTTTTTTATTTCAATAGCCTTGGGGATACAAGTGGGTTTTGGTAACACAGATGAATTGCATAGACATGAAGTCTGAGATTTTAGTGGACCCTTCATCCAAGTAGTGTATATTGTACCCAATATGTAGTATTTTTATTCCTAATCTCCCTCCTACCCTCCCTGTTTCTGAGTCTCCCATATCCATTATTCTACTCTGTATGGTTCCTTTGCTACAAAATGCTGGTGACAAACCCAGAAAGCAAGCATTTAGGTTTCACAGAAAACAACCAAAATGAAGTAGAAGATGTCCTTGGGTCTGTATCTTTCATGCACATGTGGCTGTTGACGACTGGAAAGGGGCAGGTCCTGTCTCCTTAGACTAGCTCTGGTTTGCCTTAAACCTTGCTTTACACACAGACACTTTGTTTATTTTCAGCATTGCCAAGAGGCTTTCATCCCTTGGGAGCACTCCAGAGATGAGAACATTTGATGATTAGTTCATATGATAGAGCAAAATTACCAATTTCCTATTCATTAACGGCTTCAGATTCTTTCTCATCCCGTAGATCTTTAACCAGCACTTTCTTTGTTTCACACATTTGCACTGAGCAATACCCACCCCTTTCCAGAGAAACATTATGCATTTATTTCAACCACCTCCTCTCAGATATTAACATTTCCACCTCACCAAAGCCTTCAATGTGCTATTTGTTATCGATATCTTGATCTCTTTGAATTCCTTCTTTGCTGCAACTACATGTAGCTGTTATCTTAGGACAATTCTTTCTTCTTCAGTATTAATAGCACGAGTTCATCACTGTAATTTCTATACAATCACATATTTCATTATTAGTCACTTTGTGTATTCTTTTCACAGTATTCTTGAGAAAACATCTTTGCAATTTCCCTCCTTGATATATCACGAGGCCCTATGACATCTGAAAAAAATCAGTTATTCAAATTCTCTTTCTTATGCCCTGTTGTTTTGCAACTGAAGGCTGCCTGGTGTCCCTGCTGTGATGTTTCTTATAAATGTCTGTTGTTTGTTACTTGGGTTATATCCTATCTTGCAACAACACACAACTTCATCATCCACTCTAAGAGTTTATTTGACCTCAAAATAGAGTAACAAACTAAGAACAGTTGCTGCTATCAGAAGTCACAAGTGCCATTTTTGTTGGTGACGTTGTAGGAAGAGATAAGCCTACCATTTACGCCCACATGCTTCTGTGCTTTTCTTTGTGTTTAACATGGGACTAATAGTTTTCTTGCAAAGCTGCAAAAACTGACCTCTTCTTTTCATGAACAAAATCAGTGGGGCCGTGTTCAAACACTTGCTGGCAGCAAGTGTTTTGCCTTATATTCGGTAAGGCAAGGTGTTGGACGGTATTGTGAAAATAAATAGTTAAACACATAATGCTACAGTTTAAGTGGAAACTAAGAAAAAGATAGGAGTACTCTAATAATTTTGAAGGCAACACATTAACTCCTTTAGCACTAAAGACAAATAGTAGAAACAGCAAATATTAAGAAATGGGGAGAAGAGGGATGACAGGCTACCCTAGATCATGCATTCTTAAATAGTCTGCTTTTACCTGTCTGGTAAACATCTGGAAGGGGTGTGTGTGTGTGTGCGTGTGTGTGTTTAATCAATTTTCATTCTGTGAGAGGAAGGATTAACTATCTTAGAGGCATTATAAGGCCTTAGGAAGGCCCTATAATGTTGAGTAATACAGACCTGAATTTGAGTTTCGCTCCTCTAATGAGTGATTATGGGACCTTGGGCAATATGTGTACTCTTTTAAAGTTTGGTTCCCTCAGAATAAAATTTGGGTAATACCTAATGCCAAAGGTTGTTGTGAGGCTCGATTGTACTAAGATGCTTTGAGTAAAAGCTTAGTCCACAAACATAGCGGCGTTGCAGCAAAAGTTTATTTCTGTTTGTTACTTTTCCTCCTTTCTCCTCTATCCTATACCTCATCCCAATATATCCCTTTATATTTTTTGTTAGACGTTTATGTAAATTTATCTAAATTTTAATCATCTTTATTCCAAATTTAATGATTTTAATCCATTTTAATTTAAATTTATTTTTGAACTTGGAGTATGGATAAGCTACCAAATGTTTCTGTACTTTAGATTCTACACAGACATTATTTTTGGATTGACATGGTATTTTTACTAGCTGTCTCTAGTTACAGTCACCTGAGTTTGACTATATAATGTCACTGTGCTTAACAGGGTTTAATATAATTCCCTATGCACTGCTTCCTTCTAAAATCCATGTAAGAGATCTCTTTTAATTGGATTTTAATCATGTCCAAGCATGAAATTATCTCTCAAGCTGGCCTCAGCCATGATTCACTCTAGCATGGATTCTCAGGGATGATGGAAATAATTTGTCTTCTTTCAGCTGAGCTGTCCTAAACCAGACCAAGATGAAGATAGTTCATTTTTTCAGAAAAAGTGTTAACCAATGCAGACATTAATGTTACTTCTCATATAAGAATTGTGGAGATATATTTCATATTTTCCTATTTTACCTCTGGCTTATTAAGGAGGCTTCCATAGGCAGCCCAGAAGCAATTTGGAATAGACTTAGTTTCTTCACCTGTAAAACAGCACAAATACTACCTAATATTTAGGGCTATTGTAAAGATAAAACAAGATGATGGACTAGAACACTATTATTCTTCAGTGGCTACAAAATACTGAATTATTAATATTGTTTATGATTATTATAGATTACCATTACTGTTGTTATCTCACTTGATTCATGCAAAAGAGGTCAAAAACAAGTATAGAAGTTTTTGAAGTTGAAAACATTCAGGCTGAGGTGTTTACATAGAAGCCAGGGCAGCAATGACAGAGGAGTAATACATTAAGACTTCAGGGTTACAATAAATTTCATATATATGTGTATGTGTGTGTGTATATACATATATCCTTTCTCCCATAAGGTATTCAATGTTTTTTAAGACATTATCTCATTAATTCTCTCAGCATTACTAATAAAACAGGTGGCATTATTACAACAAAAAATTCACTTGCACAGACTTTCTAAACATTTCATATTAAAATACAAAAATGAAATTTGTGGTTGCTAAATATCAAAGAAGAATGTAAAAAAAACAGGAAGAAAACAAAAAGAATTACAAATACTAAAAAACAGGAGTCATGCTTGACTTCTCCTCAGAATCATATTTGAATTCCAAATCATACACATGATGTATTATAAATATAATTCTTTGGCTAGCTTTCACTGACTTATTAAAATCAAATAATCACCATAGTAATGTTATGAGTGGTCTCTCACACAGAGCAACTCTTTGGAAACAGGCTATGAATGTCCATCACAAGCTGTAGGCTAACGTAACATGTTCAGTGATTTTATTTTATCTGAGGTGGTAACATAGGACGATTTTGCTATGTCAAAATGGAGAGTTCAGAATTAAAATACATTTAAAAATAAAAACAAATCTATCAATGACACAATGTCAAGTTAGAGAAATTAAAGACATGTCCCTTATTGAACACACACATACTCACAAACACACCCTAAAATTCCTGTCCCACATCTTTGACCATGAAGCTGGCACTCTAAGTTCTAAATGTTCGAGAAACAAGTGGCATTTCTATTACACTGACCCCTTTTGTACTCCTCAATCATGTTCCACTTGTCAGCACTTTCCACTTAATGCTCTTTGTGTCTTTCTATTTGCCCCTTTCTTACAAACTGGATCCTTCTCGGAATGGGAGCTCAGATGCTCTCTACTCAGAGAAGTCTCCCCTGGCCAGTCTAACTAAAGTTAATGCTTCTCCCCATTTCATCTATTTCTTATATTAGTCTGTATATTTTCTTTAGGTCTCTTTTCACAATTTTAAGCTAAAATTATATTTTTTCTTCATTTTTCCTTTTTTTTTTTGGCAGAAGGGATATATTTTTGGTCTTGCCCCCAACAGAACTTAATTTCCATGAAAATAGGGATATTGTTTGTCTTGTTTTCCACTCTGTCTGAGAACATAAAGTAGCACATAGTATGTGCTCAATTTTTCTACTTCCTAGATGAATAAAGGAATAAATAATTTAATTACTGACAAGCTTTTGTTATTGATCAATTTCATAAGAAAGTCATAAGAATATTTTTAAGCTGCGGAGAATGTTCAATCCTTTGCCCTCTGTCTTTAACAGGTATTGATTCAAGAATTCCTTGCCTAAAGAAAAGTATGTGGCAAAGATTCCTGAATTTAAAAAATATCCCATGGAAACTAGAGATGAGATTTTGTGTAAAGAAAAGTTTTCCATAAGCTCAAAAGAGGTTCTCAGATGTGGAGGACTAAAAAGTTTATGATTCCATAATCAGTAGTAACGTTCCCTACTCCTTGACAATGCAATATGGATATAAAAAGACTTCAGAGAAAATGTCATCCAGTAAACCCAGACCAGTGCTACAAGTCTCACCACAGCCCTGTGCCACAAACTTGTCATGGAAACAGTGGCAAGCCTGGAATCATTACATGGGCTAGGACAATGGATGTCTCATTGGCATCCAGTGTGGGTAAATGACAGTGATTGGTAAGACTCCCTGATGTCTTGATGCAGGCTAAGCCTCTAGAGACAGACTTAGCCTCAAGAGAAGGGTTTCTCAGTCTTAGCTCTGTTCTGAATAATTATAGTTACGAGAATCGGTTTTGTGTTTTGTAAAAAGTTTAGCACCAACCCTAGCTTCTATATACCACACACATTATGGCCCTCTCCAGCATGAGATATAATTAAACATATTTCTAGATATTACCAAATATCCCCTGGAAATTTGGGGGGTTAGGAATTACCCATCTGAGAACGAATGGTCAAGAATTTTGGCTCACTTGGCCCAACAAAGGCAGCAGGAGTAAGGGAAGGCCCAAGAATGACTATATTTAAATTTCCCATGAACCAAGTTAAAACTAAGTTGACTTGTAAATAAGTATGTAAACTGAAAGTCATATACAATATAATGACAATGTATACAAGACAAAAGAGGGCAGATATTTTAGTCTTAACCAGACTACTGGAAGAAGATATCAGAAAATTTATGAAAATAAAATTACAACTAGTTTGCACTCTTTTCTTAAAATTTATTTTTAAAATTTTTAATGGACAATAATTGTATATATTATATATTTATGTAGCACACTGTGATACAACAGTACATATTTATATTATGAAATGATTAAATTCTAATTAACAAATCTGTCTCCTCACTTATACATCATTTTTTATTTGTGAAAATAATATTCTAAAGGGCCTGGGCACAGTGGCTCATGCCTGTAATCCCAGCACTTTGGGAGGCCAAGGTGGGTAGATCATCTGAGGTCAGGAGTTTTAGACCAGCCTGGCCAACATGGTGAAACCCAGTCTCCACTAAAAATACAAAAATTCCGCCAAGTGTGGTGGTGCATGCCTGTAATCCCAGCTACTTGGGAGGCTGAGGCAAGAGAATCATTTGAACCTTGGAGGCAGAGGTTGCAGTGAGCCAATATCTCACCACTGCACTCCAGCCTGGGTAAAGGAATAAGACTCTGTCTCAAAAAAAAAAAAAAAAAAAAGAAAAAAGAAAAGAAAGAAATCCCTCTGCAGGCAGACTGTGACTAGACTCCCTACTTGCTGGCCAGGGCATCTCTGAAAAAAGGCAGCAGCCGGTCAGGGACTTATACATAAAGCCCCAACTTCCCGGGACAGAGAGTCTGGGAAAAGGGGCGGTTGTGAGTTTTGCTACAGCAGACTTAAATGTCCCTGCTCAGCAGCTCTGAAGGGAGCTACGGAGCTCACAGCACAGCACTTTAGCTCTGAAAAGGGA
>NW_016107605.1:911302-917377 GCF_001604975.1 Cebus imitator
TGGTTGTGAGTTTCTTTTCAGCAGACTTAAACATCTGTGCCCAGCAGCTCTGAAGGGACAAACAGAGCTCCCAGCCCAGCACTTGAGTTCTGATAAGGGACAGACTGCCTCCTCAAGCTGCTCCCTGATCCCCGTATATCCAAAGAGACACCTCATACAGGAGAGCTCTGACTGACATCTGGCAGGTGCCTTTCTGGGAAGAAGCTACCAGAGGAAGGAACAGGCAGCAATCCTTGCTGTTCTGCAGCCGCCTCAGGTGATTCCAAGGCAAGCAGGGTCTGGAGTGAACCTCCAGCAGTCCTGGAGCAAAGGGGCCTGTTAGAAGGAAAACTAACAAACAGAAACAAATAACATCAACATCAACAGAAAGGACATCCACTCAGAGACCATATCCAAAAGTCACCAACTTCAAAGACCAAAGGTAGACAAATTCATGAGATGGGAAGAAACCAGTGTAAAAATGATGAAATCATCAAAAACCAAAACGCCTCCCCTCCTCCAAGGTTTCACAACTCCTCACCAGTAAGGGAACAAAATGGTATGGAGCATGAGTTTGATGAACTGACAGAAACAGGCTTCAGAAGGTGGGTAATAACAAACTTCTCAGAGCTAAAAGAACATGTTCTAACCCAATGCAAAGAAATTAAGAACCTTGAAAAAAGGTTAGACAAAATGCTAACTAGAATAACCAGCTTAGAGAAGAAAATAAATGACTTCATGGAGCTGAAAAATACAGCATGAGAACTTCGTGAAGCATACACAAACTTCAATAGCTGAATCAATCAAACAGAAGAACGGATATCAGAGATTGAAGATCAACTCAATCAAATAAAATGAGAAGGCAAGATTAGAGAAAAAAGAGTGAAAAGAAATGAACAAATCCTCCAAGAAATATGGGATTATGTGAAAAGACCTAATCTATGTTTGAACGGTGTACCTGAATATGACAGGGAGAATGAATCAAAGCTGGGAAACACTTTTCAGGATATTATCCAGAACTTCCCCAACCTAGCAAGGCAGGCCACCATTCAAATCCAGGAAGTACAGAGAACACCACAAAAATATTCCTCAAGAAGAGCAACCCCAAGACCCATAATCGTCAGATTCACCAGTGCTGAGATGAATGAAAAAATGCTAAGGGCAGCCAGAGAGAAAGGTCAGATTATTCACAAAGGGAAGCCCAGCAGACTCATAGTGGATCTCTTGGCAGAAACCCTACAAGCCAGAAGAGAGTGGGGGCCAATATTCAACATCCTTAAAGAAAAGAACTTTCAACCTAGAATTTCATATCCAGCCAAACTAAGCTTCATAAGTGAAGGAGAAATATAATCCTTTACAGATGAGCAATTGCTGAGAGATTCTGTCACCACCAGGCCTGCCTTATAAGAGCTCCTGCAGGAAACATTAACAATGGAAAGGAATAACCAGTAAAAGCCACTGCAAAAACATACCAAATGGTAAAGACCATTGACACAAAGAAGAAATTACATCAACTAACGGGCAAAACAACCAGCTAGTATCAAAATGGCAAGATCAAATCCACATATAACAATATTAACCATAAATGTAAACAGCTAAATGCCCCAACCAAAA
This sequence comes from Cebus imitator, assembly GCF_001604975.1. Taxonomy (NCBI): domain Eukaryota; kingdom Metazoa; phylum Chordata; class Mammalia; order Primates; family Cebidae; genus Cebus; species Cebus imitator. Next base: position 912,896 of record NW_016107605.1, read on the forward strand.
GACACCAGACTGGCAAATTGGATAAAAAGTCAAGACTCACTGGTGGGTTGTATTCAGGAAACCCATCTCACATCCAAAGACACACATAGACTCAAAATAAAGGGATGGAGGAAGATTTACCAAGCAAATGGAGAGCAAAAAAAAGCAGGGGTTGCAATCCTGGTGTCTGATAAAACGGACTTTAAACCAACAAAGATCAAAAGAGACAAAGAATGGTATTATATACAGGTATTGATCGACTTACCACCTATACAACTTACGACCATTCGACTTTAGGACCACAATCACTAGACACGATTGCTCCGCGTCTGGCAGCGCAAACATTGCCCAGCTGGGCGTAAGACAGTGCGGACCAGCTTCCGGCAGCACTACCATCTTCACATGCACCATTTCAACTGTACATATAGCCTACTCAACTTACGACCAAATCATGGTATGATCGGTCCGCGGTCCCGACCGTGGTCATAAGTCGAGCACTAGCTGTAATGGTAAAAGTATCTATGCAACAAGAAAAGCTAACTATCCTAAATATGTACCCAATACAGGAGCACCCAGATGCATAAGGCGAGTTCTTAATAACCCTCGAAGAAACTTAGACTCCCACACAATAATAGTGGGAGACTTTAATACTCCACTGTCAATATTAAACAGATCAACAAGACAGATAATTAACAAGGACATCCAGGACTTAAACTCAGATCTGGACCAAGTGAACCTAATAGATGTCTACAGAATTCTCCACCCAAATCCACAGAATATACATTCTTCTCAGCACCACATCACACTTACTCAAAAATAGACCACATAATTGGAAGTAAATCACTCCTCAGCATATGCAAAAGAATGTAAATCATAACAACCAGTCTCTCAGACCACAGGGCAGTAAAATTGGAACTCAGGATTTGAAAACTCACTCAAAACCCTACAACTACATGGAAACTGAACAACCTGCACCTGAATGACTACTGGATAAATAATGAAATGAAGGCAGAAATAAAGATATTCTTTGAAATCAATGAGAACAAGACACAATGTACCACAATCTCTGGGATACATTTAAAGCAGTGTCTAGAGGGAAATTTATAGCACTAAATGCTCATATGAGAAGTAAGGAAAGATCTCAAATTGATACCCTATTGTCACAATTAAAAGAACTAGAGAAACGAGATCAAACAAATTCAAAAGCTAGCAGAAGACAAGAAATAACTAAGATCAGAGCAGAACTAAGGAGTTAGAGACACAAAAACCCTTAATAAGTCAATAAATCCAGGAGCTGGGTTTTCAAAAAGATCAACAAAATACACAGACAGCTAGCCAGACTAATAAAAAAGAAAAGAGAGAAGAATTGAATACATGCAATAAAAAATGATAAAGAGGGTATCACCACTGCTTCCACAGAAATACAAACTACAATCAGAGATTGCTACAAAAAACTCTATGCACATAAACCAGTAAATCTGGAACAAATGTATAAATTCCTGGACTCTTACACCCTCCCAAGACTAAACCAGGAAGAATTTGAATCCCTGAATAGATCAATAACAAGGTCTGAAGTTGAGGCACCAACTAATAGCCTACCAACCAAAAAAGTACAAGTCCAGATGGGTTCATAGCCAAATTCTACCAGACATACAAAGAGAAGCTGTTACCATTCTTCTGAAACCATTCCAAAAAATACAAAAAGAGGGAATCCTCCCTAACTAATTTTATGAGATCATCATCATCCTGATATCAAAACCTGGCAGAGGCACAACTAAAAAATAAAATTTCAGGCCAATATCCATGAGGAACATCAATGCAAATATCTTCAATAAAATACTGGCAAACTGAATTCAACAGCACATCAAAAAACTTATTCATCACAATCAAGTAGGCTTCATCCCAGGGATGCAAGACTGGTTCAACATATGCAAATCTATAAACTTAATCCATCAAACAAACAGAACCAAAGACAAAAACTACAAGATTATCTCAATAGATGCAGAGAGGGCATTTGACAAAATTCAACAGCCCTTTATGCTTAAAAAAAAAAAAACAACTCTCAATAAACTGGGTATCGATGAAATGTAAGCATTGCCTTTGAAAACTGGCACTAGACAAGGGTGCCCTCTCTCACCATTCCTATTCAACACAGTATTAGAAGTCCTAGCCAGAGCAATCAGGCAAGAAAAAGAAATAAAGGGTATTAAATTAGGAAAAGAGGAAGTCAGATTGTCTCTATTTGCAGATGACATGTGCATATTTAGAAGACCCCATCATCTCAGCTCAAAATCTCCTTAAGATGATAAGCAACTTCAGCAAAGTCTCAGGATACAAAATCAATGTGCAAAAATCACAAGCATTCCTATACACCAATAACAGACAAACAGAGAGCCAAATCATGAGCGAACTCCCATTCACAATTGCTACAAAGAGAATAAAATACCTAGGAATACAACTAACAAAGGATGTGAAGGATTTTTTCAAGGAGAACTACAAACCACTGCTCAAGGAAATAAGAGAGGACACAAACAGATGGAAAAACATTCCATGCTCATGGTAAGGAAAAATCAATATCGTGAAAATGGCCATACTGCCCAATGTAATTTGTAGATTCTGTGATATCCCCATCAAGCTATCATTGACCTTCTTCACAGAACTAGAAAAAAAAAAAACACTTTAAACATCATATGGAACCACAAAGGAGCCCACATAACCAAGACAATCCTAAGCAAAAAGAACAAAGCTGGAGGCATCACGCTACCTGCCTTTAAACTATACTACAAGGCTACAGTAACCAAAACAGCATGGTACTGGTACCAAAACTGAGATATAGACCAATGAAACAGAACAGAGACATTGGAAGTAATGCCACACATCTAAAACCATGTGATCTTTGACAACCCTGACAAAAACAAGAAATGAGGTAAGAATTCCCTGTTTAATAAATGGTGTTGGGAAAACTGGTTAGCCATGTGCAGAAAGCTGAAACTGGAGCCCTTCTTTACACCTTATACAAAAATTAACTCCAGATGGATTAAGGATTTAAACGTAAGACCTAACACCATAAAAACCCTAGAAGAAAACCTAGGCAAAACCATTCAGGACATAGGCATAGGCAAGGACTTCATCACTAAAACACCAAAAGCATTGGCAACAAAATCCAAAATAGACAAATGGGATCTAATTAAACTCCAGAACTTCTGCACAGCAAAAGAAACAATCGTTAGAGTGAACCAGCAACCAACAGAAGGAGAAAAAATTTTGCAAGCTGCACATCTGACAAAGGGATAATATCCAGAATCTACAAAGAACTAAAACAATTTTACAAGGAAAAAGCAAACAACCCCTTCATAAAGTGGGCAAAGGATATGAACAGACACTTTTCAAAGGAATAAATTTACACAGTCAACAAACATAGAAAAAAAATGCTCATCATGACTGGTCATTAGAGAAATGAAAATTAAAAACCACATTGAGATACCATCACATGCCAGTTAAAAATAGCAATCATTAAAAAATCAGGAGACAACAAATGCTGGAGAGGATGTGGAGAAATAGGAACGCTTTTACACTGTTGGTAAGAGTGTAAATTAGTTCAACCACTGTTGAAGACAGTGGCAATTCCTCAAGGATCTAGAGCTAGAAATAGCATTTGACCCAGCAATCCCATTTCTGGATATATATCCAAAGGATTATAAATTGTTCCATTATAAACACACATGTACAAGTATGTTCATTGTGTCACTATTTACAATAGCAAAGACTTGGAACCTAAATGCCCATCAATCATAGACTGGATAAACAAAATGTAGCACATATACACCATGGAATACTATGCAGCCATAAAAAAGGATGAGTTCATGTCCTTTGTAGGGACATGGATGAAGCTGCAAACCATCATTCTCTGCAAACTGACACAAGAACAGAAAACCAAACACCACATGTTCTCACTTATAAGTGAGTGTTGAACAATGAGAACACATGGACACAGGGAAGGGAACATCACACACTGGGGTCTGTTGGGGGATATGGGGCTAGGGGAAGGATAGCAGGGGTGGGGAGGGGTAACATTAGGAGAAATACCTAATGTAGGTGATGGGGGGATGTAGGCAGCAAATCACCATGGCATGTGTATACCTTATGTAACAATCCTGCAAGATCTGTACATGTACCTCAGAACTTAATGCATAATTTTAAAAAATCTTGAAAAGGTAAACATCCTAATACCTATCAATATGGCAAAATAGCTAAACTAACATATCTATCTATTTAAAAAATGAAATCAATATTTCTAATAGATATCTGCACTTCCATGTTTACAATAGCTAAGAGATGGAAGCAACGTAGGTGTCTGTCGTCAGATGAATGAATAAAGAAAACGTGAGCTCTATCTCTCTCTCTCTTACACACACACACACACACACACACACACACATGCACAAATTTACAAAGTGAAATATTATTCAGCCTTAAAAAAGAAAATTCTATCATTTGTTTGCC
>NW_016107605.1:918087-1134565 GCF_001604975.1 Cebus imitator
GTAGCACCTCCGCCTTGGCTGTTTCTTCCTCCACCTCCTGTCATGTAGATATGGCTGCTTCCCTTTCACCTTCTGCCATGATTCTAAGTTTCCTGAGGCCCCTACAGCCATGCTTCCTGTATAGCCTGTGGAACTGTGAGCCAATTACACCTCTTTTCTTTACAAATTACCCAGTCTCAGGTACAGCAACGCGAGAATGAATAATACAATGTCATTAGGTGATAGGAATTTTTCAGCCCCATTATAATCTTCTTATGGCACCACTGTCCTATCTGTAGTCCATCATTTAATGAGACATTGTCACGGGCATGACTATATGTAGACATATATACTGGGAAACTTGAGACAAATAAAACACGATCCTTGCCCTCACAAGAGCGAAAGGGTAAGAATATTAGATGGAGATGAAAGATATTCCATAGAGTTATAGGAATTGAGACTGAAATTGAGTAGTTAGACATGAAAAATCTCCTGGGATGTGTCAGGCAGAAGAGGGGAATTGAGCATAAAGCATCTGAGGAAAAACTGGGAAGATATTTCTTGTATCATCGGAAAGCTGGTAGGCTTGTGTTATGGTGGGAGATTAACGGAACTTGAAGTTAGGATGCCTGGGTGTCCTAACTAAATTAGTTGTTTGTTGTTTGCAAATCCTAGCATTTTCCTATGCTTAAACTTCTTGACCTTTAAAATGAAGATGAGAAGTAAGGAAAATTGATAATTTTTGTAAATCCTTTGAATTTTCAGCTTTTATTAATTGATGCTTAAACGGAGAACATAATAAAGCTATGACAAACATTAGCCTGGATCAAGCGTCTCCTCAATACTGGGAGATCTCAATGCTAGTAAAGATTTGGTAAATCTGTTGAGTTCAGTTGATTGAAACATAGTCCACTCTAATTCAACATATCAACTCAAAATAGGGGGTTAATCTCCTGAACACGCATATCTTTCCATTAGAGCCACCAGAGGAGAAGGCATCTAGTACTATTCTCAGTTTTATAACCCAAGTGTCTAACAGTACCTGGCGAACAGTCAGTGCTCAGTAAATACACACTTTAGTGAGTAAATGCAACAAGGAAGAATAAATGAAAATGCAAATGATACATATGTCTTTATTTGTCAAAATCAAGAATTGGTGACTTTTCTTCTTACAATCTTTTAAAATATAATTCAGAACTGTCTCCAGGAACCATTAGCATGCCTTTATTTTGGTATTATTATTCTTTACAGTATCATTATCATTATTGTATCAACAGTTAACATGAAATATACCCTCTTAAATTAAGTGAACAATACACGATTGCTAATCATAGGTGCAATGCTATATAGCAGGATCTGTGTTTATTTATTTATTTATCTTGCATAATTGAAATTTCACACCTTTGGAACAGCAACTCCTCATTTTCCCTTCCCCTCAGCTTGACAACTACCATTCTGTTCATTGTTTCTAGGAGTCTAAAAACTTTAGATATCTCAAATAAGGTGAATCATGCAGTATTTGTCTTTCTACTAATGGCTTACTCCACTTAGAATAGTATCCCCCAGGTTCACCCTTGTTGTTGTATATGACAGATTTCCTTTCTTTTTAAGGCTGAATGATATTCTCTCTTACAAGGTTATCACATTTCAGTTACCCATTCATCTGCCAATCAACATTAGATTGTTTTCATATCTTGGTTATTGTGAATAATGCCGAAATAAACATTTTAGGAGTCTAGATATCTCTTTGAGATCCTGATTTCAATTCTTTTGGACATATAACCAGAATAAGGATTGCTGGATCATATAGTAGTTCTGCTTTTAATTTTGAGAAACCTCCACACTATTTTTATAGCAGTTGTACCATTCTGGATTTCCATAAACAGAGTACCAGGGCTCCAATTTCTTCACATACTCACCAACACTTAACTTTTTGTTGCTGTTGTTGATAATAGGTATCCTAAGAAGTGTGAAGTGATATCTCACTGTGTTTCTTTTTTTCATTTCCATGATGATTAGTCATGTTGAGCATTTTTTTTCATACACTTTTTGGCAATTTGTATGTCTTCTTTGGAGAAATGCATATTTGTGTCCTTTTCCCATTTTTAAATTAGGTTATTTCTTTTTATGCTACTGAGTTGAGTTTCTTTTGTATTTTAGATATTAACTCTTTACCATATTTATGTCTTATACTTTCTTTCATTCCATAGATTGCCTTTTCATTTTGTTGGTTGTTTCCTTTGCTGTGCAGAGAAGTTTTAGTTTGATGTAGTAACACTTGTCTATTTTTGCTTGTGCTTTTGGTCAAAAAAGTCATTTTTAAGACCAACACCATAAAGCTTTCTCCTCATGATTTCTTCTACGGGTTTTACAATTTCAGGTCTCAGGTTTAAATCTTTAACCTATTTTTATTTTATTTTGTGTATGGTTTAAGGGTCTAATTTTATTCTTTTGCATGTAGATATTCAACATCCTTTGTTGAAGAGACAATCCTTTCTCCAATGGGTATTCTTAGAACTCTTGTTGAAGCTCAGTTGGCTGTGTACTAAGGTTTATTTCTGAGTTCTCTATTCTGTTTCATTGGTCTATTGGTCTGCATTTATGCCAGTACCATCCTGTTTTAATTATTGTAGATTTGTAATATATTTTGAAATCAGGTAGTATGATGCCTCCAGCTTTGTTCTTCTTTCTCAAAATTGCTTTGACTATTCAGAGGTTTTGTAGTTCTGTGTGAATTTTATAATTGTTTATAAAAAGCCTAGAGCTAATATGTTACTGAAAAACTAAAAGCTTTGTCTCTAAGATTAAAAGCAAGCAAGGATGCTCATACTTACTACTTCTATTCAACATAGAACTTGAAATCCCAACAAGAGCAGTTAGGCAAGAAAAAGAAATGAAAAGCACACATATCAGAAAGAAAGAACAAAATTATCTCTGTTTGCAGGTAATATTATATGTAGAAACCCTAAAAACTTCACCCAAATACTGTTAGAACTCATAATTTAGTGAAGTTGCACAGTATAAGAGCAACATAAATAATCAGTTCTGTTACTAAACAACAAATTACACAAAAACAAAAGAGTCCCACTTGTAATATTATCAAAAAATTAAAATATTTTAAAGTAAATTTAACCAAGGAGATAAAAGACTTGAACACTGAAAACTATAAAACATTGCCTAAAGAAAAAAAAGAAGATACAAATAAACAGAAAGAAAAAACATCTCATGTTTATGAATTGGAAGACTTACATTGTTAAAATGTTCATATTTTCCAAAGTGATCTACAGATTCAATGCCATCCCTATCAAAATCCAAATGCCTTTTTTTTCCACAACAGAATAAAAATCCCTTCAGATTTTACATAACATTTTCCCTTTTTCCACCATGTTAAGACTATGAATTATTCCATAGGATGAAATAAAGAAGCAAACCTAGGTGAATATTTGACCCTTAAATACTGCAATAATTGACATACAGTTTGACAAAGTTGCAGAATGTAAAAATATATGCTAAAGTACAAGGGAAAATATGTCTATAATGCACAAAAGGGTATGAGGAAACATGCAGCCAAATAAGACACTGTGGGCAGATAAATCTTAAGCATAGAGAATATTGCTGTTAGAGGAGACACAACCCTGAGCCTTAGTTTTTCATATATTTTCTAAGAAGTAAGTTTCTATTAGGTCACTATTTAGAAAGCTATCCAGGCCAGCAGCCATCAAATATACATCTAAATATTTGATGCCTTATAGTTGAATCTGAATTATAATGATTATCACAGGGAATAATCATAACTGCTCAAGTTTATATAAGGGCTTTCTCTGCCTCAATAATGACAGAATCACATGGGATAAATCATATGAGATCCTCAATCATTCTTTCTACCAGGAAGCTTGAGAACAGTCATTCTCCTCCTCCTAAGATGTCAATGATGCTAATAACAGCAGAAAAGCATACAGCAAATCAGCAAGTGGGTCACAAATTAAAGTGACATTATCAATATCATTGTACTTATTCATCTACCACATGACTTGGTGACATAGCTCTGATTCCCAGAGCTGCATGTCTAATTCATGAAACCTGTCATAAGAAGTATTTGAGCTAGAAATTTCAATAAAGATGTGAACAACTAATGAAGCCATAAAGAATAAGATTTGGCTGAAAGCATATTTTTGGAAAGTTTAAATATTAGAAATATCCAGACTCAAATTGGGATCTTTGAAATTCTTCTCTTTGAGAACATAAAAGTCAGGTAATCATTTTTAATTAAGATATTAATATAATCTATTAACAAAAACTGGGCCAGGTTATTCCACATGCATTTTCTCATTTAATCTTATCAATAGGCCTGAGAGGCAAATGTTATCATTATAATACCAGAGCTGAGAAAACTGAGACTTATAGCTAACTGAAACAGTCCAGTATTATACAGCTTATAAATGGTAACTTCAAAATAGGGTCTAGTATGTGTTTTAGAAACCATGTGGCTTGAAAGTTACAAATGCATGATAAATGCAGGAACCGGGCAGTTAAAACTTATAAATGTAGAAAATAGGCTTTGAACAGTATGAATATACTGCTCAGAGAAAGACAGGCCAAGTATTTAAGGGCTTTCAACAGCACAATACCAGATAAGTCCTTGAGCCCCCTCCTCCCTGGGCCAGATATGATTTCTGGACTTTAACAAAAGAAGTGTATGGAGCAAACATGAAAGAGACCCTTCCTCATTGCTTCACTGCTGCCTAACTTGAACCGGGCATTGTCTTTGAAAACCCAACTAAAAGAAAGTCCACCTGTTTCCCAGGCCAGTACTCTGGCTTTAAGTTATACTAAACTTGAGATGAATTCAATTTTTACCTATAGTATGCATAAAAGTGTGTCAGTGGACCTGCAAAATGTTCCTAAGTCATTCTTTCTTCTCTTTTCCTTAATTCTATTTGACTTAAGCTCTACGAATAAGCAACGTGCTCTGAGACAGAGCTGTGAGTTTATATCCTATTTCTAAATTAGGAACAAAAAATCTGTGGCAAGTGACATGCAATAGTTCTTACAATATAATGAGGCCTGAACTATGGTAGAACGTACTATCTAGGACTGAGTATCCAGATTCAAGGTCAAATGCTGCCCTTAGTATCATGTGACCTAAAATAAGAACTTAACTTGTTGAGAACACAGCTTCCTCAGAGATAAATGGAAGGACTGGACTAATGATTTATAAAATTCCAGTCATTTTTATTGCTAACTTTAGGAGTCTATTGTGGGTTTAGCACGGTATCAGGAAAGATAATGAATATCTATTTAAGAAAACTTTGGATTGTCAGAATACCCTTTATTCAACATCCTGAATACAATTTTAGATCACATATCTCTTATAGATTGTTAACTTCTTAAGAAATGAGAAATAGCTTCTTTTATGCAGGACTAGGTAGGATGATGTGAGGGTTCTTCATACATAGCAATTGCTGAGGCCATATTGACAACTGGGGCAAGGCCATTACTCTTGTTGGTCTATGAGGGGAGGTGTTAGAAACAATGCAGTAATAATAAGAGCAGTAGTGGGGGTGGGGATGCTAATAATGGTGATGGCAGCAATATTAGAAATAGCAGCAGCAGATGGCTAATAACACACCCTGACCTTCAACTCTTAGGTCTGGCCAAAAGCAGTAACAGACTTAAAGAGAGCCAAATCAAGAATGAACTGCCATTCACAATTGCTACAAAGAGGATAAAATATCTACGAACACAACTAACAAAGAATGTAAAGGACCTCTTCAAGGAGAACTACAAGCCAATGCTCAACTAAATAAGAGAGGACACAAACAGATGGAGAAACATTCCATGCTCATGGTTAGGAAGAATCAAGATCCTGAAAATGGCCATACTGCCCAAAGTAATTTATAGATTAAACACTAACCCGATCAAGCTGCCAATGACCTTCTTCACAGAACTGGAAAAAACCACCTTAAACTTCATATGGAATCAAAAGAGGACCCACATAGCCAAGTCAATTCTAAGCAAAAAGAACAAAGCTGGAGGCATCACACTACTGGACTTCAAACTATACTACAAGGCTACAGTAATCAAAACAGCATGGTGCTGTTACCAAAACAGAGATACAGACCAATGAAACAGAACAGAGGCCTCTGAGGCAACGCCACATATCTACAACCATCTGATCTTTGACATGCCTGACAAAAACAAGCAATGGGGAAAGGATTCCCTGTTTAATAAATGGAGCTGGGAAAACTGGTTAGCCATGTGCAGAAAGCAGAAACTAGACCCTTTCCTGACCTTATGCTAAAATTAACTCCAGATGAATTAAAGACTTAAACATAAGACCTAACACCAGAAAAACCTTAGAAGAAAATCTAGGCAAAACCATTCAGGACATAGGCATAGGCAAGGACTTCATGACTAAAACACCAAAAGCATTGGCAACAAAAGCCAAAATAGACAAATGGGACCTAATTAAACTCCAGAGCTTCTGCACAGCAAAAGAAACAGTCACTAGAGTGAATCGGCAACCAACGGAAGGGGAAAAAAATTTTGCCATCTACCCATCTGACAAAGGACTAATATCCAGAATCTACAAAGAACTAAACAGATTTACAAGAAAAAAACAAGCCCATTCAAAAGTGGGTGACGGATATGAACAGACACTTTACAAAAGAAGACATACATGAGGCCAACAAACATATGAAAAAATGCTCATCATCACTGGTCATCAGAGAAATGCAAATCAAAACCACACTGAGATACCATCTCACGTCAGTTAGAATGGTGATCATTAAAAAATCTGGAGACAACAGATGCTGGAGAAGATGTGGAGAAATATGAACATTTTTACACTGTTGGTGGGAGTGTAAATTAGTTCACCCATTGTGGAAGACAGTGTGGCAATTCCTCAAGGACCTCAGAACAGAAATTCCATTTGACCCAGCAATCCCATTACTGGGTATATCCAAAGGATTATAAATAGTTCTATCATAAGGACACATGCATAGGAATGTTCATTGGAGCATTGTTTACAATAGCAAAGACTTGGAACCAACCCAAATGCCCATCGATGATAGACTGGACAGGGAAAATGTGACACATATACACCATGGAATAGTATGCAGCCATAAAAAATGATGAGTCTGTGTCCTTTGTAGGGACATGGATGAACCTGGAAACCATCATTTTCAGCAAACTGACACAAGAACTGAAAATGAAACACAGCATGTTCTCACTCATTGGTGGGTGTTGAACAATGAGAACACATGGACACAAGGAGGGAAGCATCACACACTGGGGTCTGTACAGGGGAGCTAGGGGAGGGACAGTGGGGGGTGGGGAAGTGGGGAGGGATAACATGGGGAGAAATGCCAGATATAGGTGATGGGGAGGAAGACAGAAAACCACATTGCCATGTATGTACCTATGCAACCATCTTGCATGTTCTTCACATGTACCCCAAAACCTAAAATACAATAATATATATATATATATGTATATATATATATATATATATATATATATATATATATATATATATATATATATATATAAATTTTAAAATAAATAAATAAAAAATAAAAGTCAACAGCATGTACCCTAATCTAATATGACTGGTGTCAAAAAAAAAAATAAATAAAGAACACTGGTGCCATGAATATCAGACCTACTCTAATTTATTTTAGTGAGGAGAATCTCACTTTTTTCATCAAACTCTATAGCCAAATAAACACTATATGTGTGAATTTATTCTTAGAATAGACAGTGGAAAGGAGTTTACTTAACTTAAAATTTATTCATTTTTCTTTTCCAAAAATGCTATTCTACAGATATTAAAATAAGAGTTTCAGAGACTATCTAATAGCAGAGAAAATGGACTTGAAATACTGTTAACTGAATATCTGTGTATATATATATATATATATACACACATACATGTGTGTGTTTACATGTGTGTATATATGTGTATAAATATGTGTACCTATATATGTGTTTATATGTATCTATGTGTACATATGTAAATATATAGACTAATTATTTAAAATTTGTACTGTCCCTATGTGTGTGAAAAAGGGGAAGATAAAATGAAAGAAAATATATCAACATTTTATTAATTATCTATGTATTGTGGAATATTATAAGTGACTCTTCTTTATAGTTGATTTGTCTCTATGTTGTTACAAAACATTTTTCTAATTTTTATTCATCAGGAAAAAGAAGCAAACAATGAGTGTTACAGGAAAATCTACTTAAGGTTGAACTTACCATTTCAAGGACATGTCAGCAATAAAAAAAAGACAAGATTGCAAATCCCACAGTGGGATAGTATAGCTGGCCTTGTCACCTTGCAATAGGTCTATCAATGTTGCCTGATATTTGAAGCTCATGTGGACACAGACAAAAATCTTTCAATAGGCAAGAGGAAAATTGCAGTGTATGTCTCTATTATCAGAGCAAACATTAATGGGGATGGTGACAGCTGATACGGAAAAGTGTCCCTTACCTGGTCCCATGCTACTTCCCTGTTTTGTATAGTCTTTTTTTGTTCAGCGGATTTGTAAAAGCTGTTACTTCATTATCATATGTATTACATTTTCAGTGTCCTGGACAGTAGTTTTACAAAAATATTCCATAACAAAGATTTTGAGGGAAACAGAAGATGTGGTTTAACTTCCCAATGGGTGTGTGTGTGTGTGTGTGTGTGTGTATATATATATATATATATTTTTTTTTTTAACTGACAGAATATCTTTTACTTTCAGAAATCTTTAAGTGCCAGGTATGGTATCAGCAGTCCTAACCAAATTCATCTATCTAGAATTGCAAAGTAATCCCAAGCACAGTAATAAAGCAAAANAACTGCCTGCTGTGGTGTAGCCATGGGTGTTATGTAAGGCTAAGCAGAACGTCCAAAACTGACAGTCCTATTTCTCTGAACTAAAAAAATATGAAAGAAATTACACATTACTGTAAGGGGCTGCTGCTTCATAAGACAGTAATTCAGATCTATATCAAACTTTTGGACATATTATTCAAGGTTACTGGATTGAAGTTTGCTTTATGGGATATAAGAATTCCCTACCTTACTAGAATAAAGTAGCCTAAGTTGGCAGCTTGTATATAAAATAGAAAACTAGAATGTGACAAAACAAATATTTGGACAACATCTTAAGGAAGAATTACGCTCTGTATATAAAGAGATTTTTAAGTTCCAAAACTAAAAGGCCTATTTGTAGAAGCAAGTGAATACCTCATTGTATAAGATGTAGTCAGATGTAAGTCGCTGTGAAACTGGCTCATGGCAAATGCACTGTTCTGTTTCTACACAGACTTTTCCTGATCAAAGGAATTAGGACAAATGAGGAAACAAACTGAATATGGAGAACTTTTTTAAATGCACATGTATTTCTTAACATATTAAATATATACACACCATAGAATCTAGTCATTCCATGTGTCAGTATTTACCCAAGAGGGATAAAAACATATTCACACAGACTTGTACACAAATATTCATAGCAGAATTATTTGTAATATAGTGAGAACAACTTAGTAGTGAGAACTCAAACCTTAATCAACAGGTGAATTATTTAACAAATGATATGTCCATTTAATGAAATATTATTCAGCAATAAAAAGGAATACATTTGATATAAGCAGCAATACTTTTATCAAATATTTTGTGGAGCTAAAAATAACTATATTGAGTAAAAGAAGCTAAATAAAACACATACTGTATGTATTAGTCTGCTCTCACACTGCTATAAAGAACTACCTGAGACTGGGTAATTTATGATGAAAAGAAGTTTAACTGACTAACAATTCCACAGGCTGTACAGGAGGCAAGGCTGGGGAAGCCTCAGGAACCTTACAATCGGAAGGCAAAGGGGAAGGAAGCATGTCTTCACATGGAGCAGGAGAGACAGGGCCAAGGAGGACATGCTACACACTATTAAACAACCAGATCTGGTGAGAACTCATTCGCTATCACAGGAACAGCAAGGGGGAAGTCAGCCCACATGATTCAATCACCTACCACCAGGCCACTCCTCCAACACATGTGGATTACAATTCGACATGAAATTGGGTGGGGATACAGAGCCAAACCATATCACTCCATGATTCCATTCACACAACATTCTAAAACTTGCCAATCAATCTGTGATGGCAGAAATCAGATCAGTGGTTATTTGAGAGTTGGTGGGAGGAGTGATCAGATTATGAAGGGGTATGAGTACACTTTTGGGTTTGATATATAGGTTTTCAAGCTTTTGGGTTTGATATATTGGTTCCTTATCTTGATTGTGGTGCGAGCCTTGGAGTTTTATACATAAGCCTATAAAACATATTAAATTGTATATTTTAAATATATGCATTTTATTACATGTTTGTGCCTTAATAATGCTGTCAAAATGTGAAATGCCTATATAAACTCTTATTTCAGTGTAACATTGTTTGGTCAAAGACTATATTACATATGCTATTAATATAGTATAGCTGAAGTTTTGTTGAATAAATACATAAAAGAAGTAGCAATGCTACAAGATCATTTTAATCAATTAATGTATAAACTTATTTTCTATTTTAAGAAATGAACTTCATTTTGTAGTAGCAGATCACATATTTTCTTGTTGAGTAATCAAAAATGAGCTTCGGTTCCGAGACACCTTGTTCATGAGTCTTCTCACCATAGGAACTTAGAGATCAAGAAACATTGCAGCTTTTAGTAAGCATGTTACCGAATGCAGGATTTTCTATATGGATATGAATGTGAATGGACCAGTAATAAGGCTGACAATATGGCAGCAAATGTGATTCTTCTATCACTTTGTTTATGAAATAAAGCAAGCTCTGTACTTTTTTTAGCATTTCATTTAAATCAATGGTTTTCAAAAGCCATTTAAGGAGTAAAATCTTTTTTAAATAAAATTATAGAATGCCAATATTACTGACAACAATATACAAAAGTACAATAAGGCTAGCCTAAGTAAGGCATAACATCATCAAGCTCTTGCTGCGGGTACACAGTGTGAAGACGGGCTCATTAGGCCTCTCGCCCTGCCCACCTTCTAATGCAGCCCAAGAGAGAGACCACAGCTTAGGGACCACTATGCTGTGTAACCTGGGGGAGTTACTGTCAGATGTTTGATTAGGTCTGACTGAATTAGCATGGCCCACTTCTAGCTAAACATGGAGGATTTAAGATAATGATGTACCTATACTTTCTCTTACAAATGACTAATTTGGCTATAGTTTATTTTAAAATATACCAGAGCAAAATAATAATGAAGCAATTACAAATAATCATTGTAATAAGTTCAGGGACATCTATGGTATTTCTTCAGCTTTCCTTATGTCTTTGCTTTGTCCTGTCTCTTCAGTAACCTCCCTCACTGTTACTACTCCCTTCGGATTTATCCAGTAATCTTAGACATCACCAGGGCAAAGCCATGCATGTATAGATTGAAATGTTGTTTTCAAAACCTTCTCAAGCTATTTCTTGAGGAACAAGATTTGCATCACCTATTTATAACACTGAAGGCATATGCTAAATAAAACTAATAATAACATATACTATGCTTAAAACTAATCATTCTTTTTACAGCGTGACCAAAATAAGTCCTATGTACTCTTTAGATATCCTCTGTCTTCTCTTTTGGAATAATCTTTTCTTGTCTTCTAACTCTCAACTTACATTCTTATCTTTCTACCTATACAAAGTAATTTAGTATGTCAACAATTTTTTATTCCTAGCATTGTTCTATCTGAGAACTTTTTCATCCATTATCCAGAAACCAGAAATAATTACTGGTCTCTGGAAAGGAGACTTTGTTTTAAAAGTAGTATTATAACTAGAGAGGTGATCTACTTTGGAAAAGGATCACTGTTATCAATGTGGCAAGATGAAAAAGGATGCCATATTCTGTCTACTTGGTTTAATGGAACTAAGCATCAGCTTGGTTTAATTGAATTAACCTCAATGACTCTGTGTTTGTGTATCAAACTATTCTTTTAAAATTTATTTTTATTATTATATTTTTAAGAGAGACAGATTATCACTGTGTTGCTCAGGCTGGCCTCAAACTCCTGGGCTCAAGTAATTCTTCTGCCTCTGCCTCCCAAAGTGCTGGGATTACAGGGGTGAGCCACTGTACCCAGTCACACTATTCTTTTTAAATTTAAAGATATAAAACATTGCTCTTTATTAAATTTAAAAACAGACAGCTTTTAAATAGACACAGATTACATTCAGCAGGTATTGATTGATTATTCACCACGTATGAAGTGTGATGTGCTAGGTGTGTTGGACTGTCATAAATTAAATGAGGATACCACCATTATGAAGCTCACATACCATGGCTCAAGCTCTGTTTAGTGAGTTTTAGTCAAAACTTCATGAATATTAAAACACAGTGTTCACATTTTCCTATCAACATACAGTTTTATTTGTACAATGAAATTTTTAAATTTTATTACAAAGTGTTCAGTTTGGTTTGTTTTGCTACGCACTCTACAAGCTGTTCCTATTCCTCCCTCTCTAATGTTTACAAATTGTTATAGCTCACTGCTACAGTGAACAGCACAGTACTCTTCAAGATTTTCTAGGACCTTGCAGAGAAATGTATACATATATTTTTTACTCCTCATGCTGCTTTACCACCTTTTGACCCCTACTAAGGGATTAGGTTGTTTAGTTGCAAAGCTTTTTTAGGCTTTAACTATGAATTCTTTGTATAATGAAAAAATAAGATAACTTTTATATTATATATTGAAATGAGTAAGAGGTAAATGCAGTTATTCCTAGGTAAAAAGGCAGAATAACTAGGTTCTCATTCTTGTTTTTCATTCATTCATTTATTCATCAAATAAGCATTCATTAATACACCAGATACTGTGGTAGTTGCTGATGATACATCAGTAAAGAGCCACTGGTGTACCAAAGGGCTTTCCTGTCTAATATTTACTTATCCTGTTACTCTGGAAAACTTACTTGGCATCTGGTTTCAGCTCTAGTAAAATAAAGATAGCTGTCCCTGCCTTCTTTGTGTTCTACATTTTACCTCTTTCTAATTGCAAACTTTGTATGGTCGATGGAGAAGGATGTGGATTCAACTCTGAATATAAACAATGTAAGGCACACTTGTCATTCTCTTGTGAAACTAGTTTTATATTGCAGTTCAGAGCACATAGTAGGTTCCTACTAAAAATTTTATCTTCCTTCTCTTTTCTAAGATGGTAGTGTAGAAGATAAGTTGATACTATGCACAAATAATAATTTTAAATTATGATAAACCATGGATAAATTGTGTAGCATTAAGTATATAAATTCTTTCGGTTGTGATGTACCTATCTTATAGGTTATGAGGAATATATAAGACAGTAAGGTGAAGTACTAAATATATAGTGCCAAGAACACAATAAATACTCAATAATATTAGCTATCATGTCATTCTGACTTATGTCAATAAACATTAAATATTATGTCTAGTTAAGACTGTTGGAATATTAAATAAGTAATATAGAAAATTTGTCCTGGCCCAATTATCTACTGACTAGGTGACCTCAATCATGTTGTTTTGTTTGTTTGTTTGTTAACTTTCAGAGTCTAGGTTCCTTATTCTGCAAAATGGATTTATTGTATCTCAAAATGCTGTTAGGTTTACAGGAAAGTTATATGAAAATGTTTAAAGCTTTATGATTCCAAATAATATGATTATAAATTGAAGAAGAGCTGCTAACACAATTAGGAAATTATAAAATATTATTGCTTTTTTTTACTTTCACTCACATTTTGTTTTGTTAGATTACTGAAAACACTAAGAAGTAAATTTTAAAGAAGCTAAGTTGTACCCAGATAAAGTTTAATTAAGTTTTAAAAACTGAAAACTATTTCCTCTTTAAAAGGCATATATAGGTAAAAAGAAAAGTCCAAAGAGAAGAAAAGAAAGCAGGAGAGATCTGAAATGACACAAAAAGTGACTCAGAATGGGAAGACTGCACACTCCTTGTCATCTAATGCACACGGATGTATGCAACAGAAGCTGTGAAATAACCCAGGTGCAAAGACCAATGGTTTTCATACACTTTGAGCTTCTCTCCATGATGTCCCTTTCCATACAAAATCTAAATCAGATGGCTTATATATACAACATGAAATGGAGATGTAATTCAACTGAAGCTAAGAAACAAAAACCTTACCTACTAAAGCCTTCTCTCAAACCAACGATCAGACCCATGAGTTATTTCTCTGAGAGATTAACTACAACACAGAAGCTCAAGCATAGAGGTGAACTGTATGGCAAGTTTCTTCATTGAAAAAGATCCCTGTTAGCCTTTGACCTAATTTTGTTAACTTACAGTTAAACAATGGAAGTTAACAATCACTAAATGTTATTGCCTATAATTCTCTGCACCTAATTTAAAACATTGCTAGTTGCAGCTAGAAATAGGTATTTCTTTATTTCTTTTAGCTGCGTATTCCATTAACAGAAGCTCTGGACTTGTTAAATTGCAAATCCTTGGCATTTTCTTATTTTCTTTTTTTAAATACAACACACACACACACATACTATCTTCATATACTAGCTTAATAAATCACTTAGTATTTTAGAAGAGATCAAAACTTGGAGTGATCATGTGGGAAGAACGTTGCAGCTGGGCAAGGTGGCTCATGCCTATAATCCTAGTACTTTGGGGGACCGAGGCAAGCGAATTGCTCAAGGTGAGGAGTTCGAGAGGGGCCTGGGCAACATGTTGAAACCTCATCTCTACAAAAACTACAAAAAATTAGCCAGGTTTGGTGGCACACACCTGTGGTCCCAGCTACTCAAGATGCTGAGGTGGATGGATTGCTTGAGCCTAGGAAACAGAGGTTGCAGTGAGGTCACACCACTGCACTCCAGCCTGGGCGACAGAACGAGACTCCGCCACAAAAAAAAATAATAAAAGTTGCTGAGGTTTGCCAACTTTTAAAAATATTTGCTCTTAGACAACCAGTAAAATTATTTCTGGTACAAAAGATGTTCATGGTTTTTTTCTATCTCACTATAAATTAAAACCTACTATATACTATGGTTTTGTTATAAATAATTAATTACATAAATGACAACTACCCATGAACGATACTGTGAATTCATGTGACATGTGGCACTATCTTTATGTGTCACTAACTTGAATTTAGATTTTATTCCAATCAGAGCATCTGTGTCATGTGGCATTTATCCAAGAATATCTGATACGTCTTATAGGGCATGATATTTAAAAACCAGGTCCTGGAACTGCTTGTTCATTGTAACTGACTTTTCATTGTTTTAGGTCCTTTTAATGGACAAAGTTAGGAAATAAATTACTTTTAAAGCCAATGATTCCCTATTGATATTTCTCATTGAAAGCAAACCCTACAGGAGTTTTTCTTACCATAACCCATTCAATATTGTAGTCCTCTTCTATAATGAGGACTCTGCTTCTAAAGAACAGCGCTATATGTAAAATCACTTGTTCTCTTTTTTAGTCAATAGAAAACAGCTATAGAATCCATACTTCTATGTCACTACTAACAACAAACTATTATATAGTGTTCAAGGTTTGTTTGTAGTTAATTTTTTCCTTAGCATATATCCTAATCAATACTCAGAGTATATGTAATAAGACAATCAATTTGATATACAGTTAAGTGGATATAAGCCATTTCTAGTTTCTTTTTTGGAAAATAAAAATATTTTTATTTCTTTTTATCTTAAAAAAGGTTGCATATTACCTACATATTTTTCATCTGGTTTTATCCAGAACATATAAAAGAGTCTTGTAATTAAACAATAAAATTATAAATGACCCAATACATGTAACTAGCCAATGCATTTTAGAAATATTAAAAGTAATTAATAAAAAAGAAATTAATACCATCATATGGTATTATTTTCTATCCATTAAAATGTCTGAAATAAAAAGCTTGACAATATTAAACATTTTATATTAAGTGGAGTAAATAGAACTCCCATACATTACAGATGACAGTTTAAAATGGTACAGTCACATTGGCAACTGTTTTTCAGCTTCTTGTGAAGTTAAAGTAACATTTACCCTATTACCTGGCAACTCTACAATGAGATATTTACCAAAAAATAAATTGCAAATCTATGTCTGCAAAAAGACTTGTATAAGATTCCTCATATTGTCCTTGTCTATAGTAGCTCCAAGATAAAAATAACCCAAATGTCTATTAGCAGAATAAGTAAATAAATCATGATATATTCACAAAATGCAGTGCTACTCATCAACATAAAAGGAATGAACTTTGTATATATGTAACAAGATGGATGAATCACAAAATCATTTTGTTGAATGAAAGAAAACTGATACAAATCAATATTCTATGACTTCATTTCTATAAAATCAAAGAACATCTGAAATAATTTATAGTAGTAGATATCAGAAAGTAAATATCCCTTGTGTGAGACAGTTACAGAAGCAATTTTTAAAAGGGATGAAAGTATTTTCTGGGGCAATAGAATGCTTACATCCTTTTCGAGTATACACACATGAATGTATACTTTCATCAAAACATGTTCAGACATAACAAACCAGTGACTTTATTGCATTTCAAATTTTCATCAACATAAATAATTGAACTGTGAAAAACGGCAAATAAAACAGATAATCTTAAAGTAAAAGAGAAAATACAAAGTGAAATTATAAAATTTCTACAACTAAAATTAATAAAGCACTACCTATCAGAACCTATATGATATAATGAACACAGAGATCAGGAAAAAAATGTGTGGCCATAAGGATTATACTGAAATACAACATTAACAAAATCCAACAATAAAGCTAATAATAAGTAAACAAAATTAAACAGAAGAAATGATAATATATATAAAAACAGAAATTAATGTTAGAAAACAATAAAGAGAACTCGTAAGATGATTTTTTGAAAAAAAAACTCATAAGCTAATTACAAAGGAGAAAGTGAAAAAACAAAATCAAAAAACGAAAATGAAATAATCAGAAAAACACAGAAAAATAAAAAATGGACTACTATATGTAACTATTTTACAAAATTTAAACAAATAAGTTTGATACTTAGATGAAAATGATTAATTCCTTGAAACTGACTGCTTCCCTGCTACCAGCACATAAAAAAGCTTAGATGAACTAATTTCCATGGGGGAAAAAGATGCCAAAAACCTATTCCACAGAAGAAATACCAGGCATAACTGGTTTTTCTGGGCAGTTCTACCAAACAAGGAGCCAGATTATACCAAAGTACTTAAATAATTCCAGAATATATTTTAAAAGGGAAAATTTCCATATGTTTATGAATAAAGAGGAACACTAATATTTAAACTAGATAAATGTGACATCAAAAAAGGAATCTGTACAAATCTAAATTATTAATATTGGTGAAAATTATTTAATATAACATTAACAAATACAATGGCATATTAAAAAATACAATATGGAAAAATGGGGCTTATTCCTTAAATGCAAGAATGTTTTAATATTACAAATCCATTAATGTAATTGACCATATTACTAGATATAAAAGTAAAAATGATATGACTTGTCAAGAGACACTGAAAAACCTTTGCAAATTGTGCTTGCCTTTCTAAAGATGGCTACTTCCTTAACATGCTAAATCCACTCCAGATCTAAAGGTAGTATCCTAATTACAAATATTAAAGGCATTCCAGCGAAAGTTGAGAATAAAATGAAATTCAATTGTCTCCATTATTTAATACAGAGAACCAAATCATAATTTTGGGAGATTAGAAATGAACTATCTCTTTGCAAGTAATATGATAATGTACAGTAAAACAATAGAAATAAACGAAACATAAAAAAATAAAATAACTCATGAAGCTTCTGGTTTCAGCTCTGTATAAAGCTTAGAAGTTGTCCTTACAATAAGTATTCTTCAAAAAGCTGAGAAAACTAGAAACCAACATTTCTTAGACCTATCAGAAAATTTACATCACAGTCAGAAAAGCAAATACTGTAGAGAGAAACAGCTGAGATTACCTGGTGCAGGAGCTGCCAGAGCAATACACTGATGGGAACACTTAACTGGTAATATTTATTAATTCCTAAAGGTTGAGTGCGGCCTCTCATGAGAGTGAGAAATTACTGAGGGCCACAATGTGGTGGAAGGTGACCACATACTATCATAGGTTTTATCTTCAGAAGCTCTACCAGGTTCTTTCAGTGAAGATTTGAGAAAAATCCCCTTGGGTATCTGGCAAGTGAGGGTAAGAAAAAATATTCTGAAATACTCCTAGAGCTTGCTCCATTACATATGTCTATTCTCCAGGGAAAAAGCAACAGACCTTTATCCAACTTGAAAGATGGGCAATTATTCAACTCCAGTTTTTTCTAGTGGAAAAAACTGCAAGGCATACTGAAAAGCAAACAAAAAACAGTCTGAAAGACAAAGCAAACATCAAAACCACATCGAAACATGACACCAGTGTTATACTTATCAGGCAGAGAATTTAAAATGCTACACTTAATATAATAAAGGTTCTAATGGAACAAGCAGATATAAACAAAAGGTAGTGGGTAATATAAACAGAGAGATGAAAGCTCTGAGAAAAAAAATCAAAAGGAAATATAAAAATTCAAAAGCACTGTAACAAAAATGAAGAGTGCCTTTGATAGGCACATCAATAGACTAGACACAGCTGAAAAGAGAATCATTGAGCTTGAAATTTGTCAGTATACACTTCCCAAGCTGAAATGCAAAGAGAAAAAAAATCACTCAAATCCAAGAACAGTAGAACAATTAGAAGAGGTATAACATACATTACATGTAATAGAAAAAAAAATAAGAAAATTAAGCAAAAGAAACATCTGAAATGATAATGGCTGATCATTTTCAATAATGCATGACAAACAGCAAACTATCAATAGATGAACCTCAAAGACCAAACAGAATAAATGCAAGAAAGTACAGCCAAGCATATTATATTCAACTGCAGAAAACCAAAGACAAAGGAAAACATTTTGAAGAAGTCAGCAAAAAAAAGTTAAGAATTATAGGATACTTATAATCAGAAACCATGTGTATTAGTAGGTTTTCACACTGCTGATAAAGACATACCCAAGACCAGGCAATTTACAAAATAAAGAGATTTAGTAGACTTACAGTTTCACATGGCTAGGAAGGCCTCACAATTATGGCAGAAGGCAACAAGAAAGTCATATCTTTCATGGATCAGAGAGAGAGAGCTTGTGCAGGGGAACTCCTCTTTCTAAAACCATCAGATCTTGTGAGATTTATTTACTATCACAAGAACAGTGCAGGAAAGACGCACCCCATAATTCAATCACCTCTCACCAAGTTCCTCTCATGACTTGCAGGAATTGTAGAGTTACATTTCAAGATGAGACTTGGGTGGGGACACAGTCAAACCATATCATTCTGTCCCAGTCACTCCCAAATCTCATGTCCTCACATTTAAAAACTAATCATGCCTTCCCAACAGTCTGCTAAAGTCTTAACACATTTCAGCATTAACTCAAACGAGATAAAGCAAGTTCCTTTTGCCTATGAGCCTGTAAAATCAAAAGCAAGTTAGTTACTTCCTAAAAACAATGGCTGTGCAGGCATTAGGTAAATACAGCCATTCCAAATGGGAGAAATTGGCCACAGCAAAGGGGCTACAGGCCCATGCAAGTCTGAAATCCCACAGGGCAGTCAAATCTTAAAGTTCCAAAATGATCTCCTTTGACTCCGTTCTCACATCTGGATTACGCTGATGCAAGAGGTGGGTTCCTATGGTTTTGGGCAGCTCCCCCACTGTGGCTTTGCAGGGTACAGGCTCCCTCCTGACTGCTTTCACAGGCTGATGTTGAGTGTCTGTGGCTTTTCCAGGCACACAGCACAAGCTGTCAGTGGATATACCATTCTGGGGTCTGGAAGATGGTGGCCCTTTTCTCAAATATCCACTAGGCAGTGCCCCAGTAGGGACTCTGTGTGGGTCCTCTGACCCCATATTTCCCTTCCACGCTGTCCTACCAGAGGTTCTACATGAGAGCGCCACCTATGAAGCAAATTTCTGCCTGGACATCCAGGCATTTCCATGCATCCTCTGAAATCTAGGTGGAGGTTCCCAAATCCCAATTCTTGACTTTTGTGTACTGGCATGCCCAACATCAGGAGGAAGCTGACAAGGCTTGAGGCTTGTACCCTCTGAAACCATGGCCCAAGATCTACTTTGGCCCTTTTTAGTCACCGCTGGAGCAGCTGGGAGGCAGGGCACCAATTCCCTAGGCTGCACACAGCATGGGGACCCTGAAATCACTTTGTCCTCCTAGGCCTCCAGGCTGTGATGGGAGAGGTTACCATGAAGACCTCTGACATACCCTGGAGACATTTTCCTCATTGTCTTGGGGATTAACATTTGGATCCTTGTTACTTATGAAAATTTCTGCAGCTGGCTTGAATTTCTCCTCAAAAAATGGGGTTTTCTTTTCTATTGCATTGTCAGGCTACAAATTTTATGAACTTTCATGCTCTGCTTCCTTACATAACTGAATGCCTTTAACAGCACCCAAGTTATATCTTGAATGTTTTGCTGCTTAGAAATTTCTTCTGCCAGAGACCCTAAATTATCTCTTTCAAGTTCAAAGTTCCACAAATCTCTAGGGCAGGGGCAAAATGCTGCCAGTCTCTTTGCTAAAACATAACAAGAGTCACTTTTGCTCCAGTCCCAACAAGTTCCTCATCTCCATCTGAGACCACCTCAGCCTGGATTTCATTGTTTGTATCATTATCAGCATTTTGGTCAAAGCCATTCAACAAGTTTCTAGGGTGTTCAAACTTTTCCACATTTTCCTGTCTTCTTCTGAGCCCTCCAAACTATTTGAAGCTCTTCCTGTTACCCAGTTCCAAAGTCGCTTCTATATTTTTGGGTATCTTTTCAAGCAGCACCCCATTCTACTGGTACCAGTTTACTGTATGTCTGTTTTCACACTGTTGATAAAGACATATCTAAGACAAGGCAATTTACAAAAGAAAGAAGTTTAATGCACTAACAGTTCCACATGGTTAGGGAGGTCTCACAATTATGCTGGAAGGTAAGGAATAGCAAGTCACATCTTATATGGTTGTGGCAGGAAAAGAGAGAGCTTGTACAGGGAAACTCCTCTTTTTAAAACCATCAGATTTCATGAGACTCAATCACTATTGATGAGAAAAGACCCATCCCCTTAATTCAATCACCTCCCACCAGGTTCCTCCCATGACACACAGGAATTGTGAGAGTTACAATTCAAGGTGAGATTTGGGTGGGGACACAGCCAAACCATATCACCTTGCAAGAAATAAGAGTACATTTTTTGAACTGTCAATTAGGAAAAAGAACTCTGTATTTTTACGTACAGCAAAATTATTCTCTAAAAATGACAATGACATAAAACTTTCTCAGGCAAACAAAACTTAAGGAATTCATCACCAGCATATCTGCCCTTCAAGAAACAAGAAACATTAAAAGTAGTTCTTCAGTGATAAGGAAAATGATGTGTTAGAAACTTAGATCTAAAGAAAGAACGAGCATTAGAAAAGCATAAATGAAGGTAAAACTAAATCATTTATTTTTCTTATTTTTAATTGATCTAATATGTGACATTTGTTCAAAATAATACTAGTAACAATATATTGTATGATTATAGCATACAGGTAAATTAAATGAATCATAGCAATATTATAAAGAGTTGAAGGGAGGAACTGGGAATATTGTGTTGAAAGATGACTCTACTACCCAGGAAGCAGCACAGTGTTTTATGAAAGTGGACTTAATTGTAAATGTGTATTGCAAACTGTAGGGCAAGCACTCAATTTTTCAAAGAAAAATATAATTTATATGTTGAGAGTAAAGAAAAAATAGAAACCATACACAATGATTAAAACTAGAGAAGGTAGAAAAGATTAAATAAAATAAAAAAAAAAAAAAAAGAACACAGGTAATTCATAAAAAACAGACATACTAACAATCACTTTAAATATGAAAGGTCTGCAGCATCATTCATCTTTGGAATGAAATATTACTCATAAACATAAAGAAATGAACTATCAAGCTATGAGAACACCTGGATCAAATTTAAAGGGTTATAAGTGAGTGAAAGAATCCCACCTGAAAAGCTCCAGACTATATGCCCAATTGAACTGCATGTTGAAAACAGCAAAACCTGAGGAACAGTAAAACAATGAGAGGCTGCCAATGATTCAAGAGGAGAGGAGGAGGACTGAATAGGTGAAGCACAGGCATTTTCGGGGTGGTGAATCTATTTTGTGTATCTTAATGGTGGATACATGATATACATTTGACAAAATCCATAGAAATTTACAGCACAAAGTGTAAACCTCAGTTACGTAAATTTAAAAAAAAAGATTTAGTAGGGCTGGGATCCTAGGAAGGAATGCAAACTGTAACAATGGCATTTAAGTATTTTCCAAATGTAACAAATAATCTCACTGTATGGGGTATGGAGAGGAAAAAGGTGCTGATCTAATAAACTTTGAAAATTAATATAATCTATAAAACTAAAGTCAAAAGGCATTACCAATAAGCAATATGCTGCAGTTAATAAAGCTGCTTTCCACGGGGGTAAAGGTTAATGATTCTGATAATGTTATACAAGTGTACCGAAGTTAAACAGTTAGGTAAAGAAATGATGGTGATGGGAGTCAGGCTTTTCATGATTGGAATAGAAGTTTACAGATGAACAAGGGGAGAAGGCTAGAATATAAATTCATGTTTCGCTAAATACAGATACAGATGTATAGACATTTATAGACATGTGCATGTACCTTAGTTAGTATGCATACACATATTCCCTTGCTCTGTCAGCTGTGAGGGCCTAAAAGAAATGATACTCTACCAGCAACAAGCATGGTTGACACTCAGATTTGAGTTTCTGATATCATTCTCCAATAAAGGGGCGAGGGCTCTTAGAGAAATGCTAATTCTACAACTGGGCAGGAAATGCATAGAAAGAACCTGGATTATCTAGATACTGCCAAAAAAAGAGGAAGAACTAAAACATTTAAATCTGCAGCCACACACTAAAAGAGTTGTCAATATCCAAATCTGGAATAATTTGAGCAGCAAAATAAACAAAGTAATATGGAATTACAACCCAATGTATAAATATCCATGAGTCCATAGTGATAGAAAGTAAATGATTGAACATATATATAAATTGGGGAATATATACAAATATACCTTGAAAACCAATTCCAAATAAATTCCAAATAATTCCAAAGTATTATTTAGATAGCCTGCCCTCAAGGAGGGGAACGTAACTTCCACTCCTTAACTGTGGGTTACATAGTGACTTCCTTCCAGAGTAGAGTGCAGAAAAGGGGGGAAATAAATTTTATAGTGTAGATACCACAACTTCAACTAGGTCATCAATGGCAACATAAACAGCAATACATAATATTAATACTTGAAACAATATAATAAAAATGGTACGTTTTCTAACCTTCCTCCCAAAATCACGTATCCCTAGACGAATCATAAGAACAAATTCAGACGAATTCCAATAAGGGGACATCCTACAAAATATCTTATCTGTACTCCTGAAAACTGTCAAGTCCACAAAAACACGGAAAGTCTAAAAACTGTCACAGCCAAGAAAAGTCTAAGGAGATATGACTATTAAATGCAACATAATATTGTAGATGGAGTGCCAGGAAAAAAAAGTACATGAGATAATTACTGAAGAAATTGGAATAAATCATGAATTTTACTCAATAATAATATAACAATGTGCATGTATTAATTTTAACAGAAGTACTATACAAATGAAGATGTTAATAATAAGGGTATGAGCTATATGAGAATGTTATGTTCTATCTTCTTAACTATTCTGCAAAACTCTGTTTTGTAAGATAAAGTCTTTCTTGATTCAGAAAATAACAAAGTAGAACATTAACATACAAAAATTATTAATCTTCATATATACAAACAACACCACTTAAGCAATATAAAGAAAAGAAAATAATCTGTTTATAAATGCATTTGAAATAGCAACTTATTTAAAAATGAATTGGGCAAAATATGAGCTAAATCTTTCTGGGAAAAACTTTCCAATATACCAGGTCCACATAAAAATCCTGCACACAGACATTTATAGCAGCTTTATTCATGAGTGCAAAAATTGGAAGCAACCAAGATCTCCTTTGGTAGGTGAATAGATAGATATACTATGGTACATCCAGACAGTGAATATTATTCAGTGCTACAAGTATGAAAAAAGCTACCAAGCCAGAAAAAGACACTGAAGAAACTTAATTGCATATTACCCTAGTGAAAAAAGCCAGTCCGAAAAGACTACATACTGTACGATTCCAACTATATGATATTTTGGAAGAGGCAAATTATGAAGACAATAAAGATCAGCCATTGTCAGGGCTTAGGAGGAAGGGATGTACAGGCAGAACACAGAAGGTTTTTAGGACAATTAAACTACTCTTTATTATATTATGATGATGATGTATAACGTCCAAATCCATAAAATATACAACCCAGAATACACTCTGATGTAAGCTATAGACTTTGGGTAAAAATTATGTGTCAATGTAAGTTCACCAGTTGTAACAAATGTACCTACTCTGGTGAAGGATGCTGATAATGGGAAAGGCCGTGTGTGTGTGTGTGTGTGTGTGTGTGTGTGTGTGTGTGTGTGTGTGTGTTTGTGTGTTTTTTTGTGTGTTTGTTTTGGGGAGGATAATTATAAAAATTTTAAAAAATTTAAAAAAAAACCTAAAAAAAAAAGAGTATTTAAAAAAAAAAAAAAAAAAAACCTTCATCCAGTTGGGGTGGTTCACGCCTGTAATCCCAGTACTTTGGGGAGCCAAGGCGGGCTGATCACCTGAGGTCAAAAGTTTAAAACCAGCCTGACCAATCTAGAGAAACCCCATCTCTACTAAAATACAAAATTAGCCAGGCATGGTGGTGCATGCCTATAAATCCCAGTTACT
The DNA here is from genome assembly GCF_001604975.1 of Cebus imitator. NCBI lineage: Eukaryota > Metazoa > Chordata > Mammalia > Primates > Cebidae > Cebus > Cebus imitator. The sequence goes on from NW_016107605.1 coordinate 943,052, forward strand.
CGGGAAGCTGAGGCAGGAGAATCCTTGAACCTCCTGGGGAGGGAAGGGAAGATATCTAGGAAACTCCTGAAAAAAAAAAAAAAAAGGCAATGAAGATGGATTAGTCCTATTATAAATTACAATATAGACTAGGTGCTCTGAAATTAGTCTGCACTGGTTCTCACATCCACAGTGCAATGTAACAATAAAACAAAGTCTAGAAGTAAATCTGTATTTGGCAGGTAATAAGAATGAAATCTCAAAACCTTTTGAAAAAGATAGACTTCTTTAAATGAACAAGGTTGGGAAAACTGTATACTCATTAGGATTGACATAAAATGGATGTAAACAACATACTCTATAGCAGAATAAACTTCAGATGAATTTTAAAAATCTAACAATTAAAAAGTAAAATACAGGAATAGGAGAAGAATATCTGGATAAATTATTTACATCTTCATCGTGGGTAAACTCTAGCTAAGACTCAAAATGCAATGCAGTGAAATAAAAGATTGACAAATTCAACTAGAGGCATATTAAACATTAATTGAATGAAAAAACATCACAGTCCAAATTAAACTCTAAGAAATGAGAAGAAAACATTGGCAACATGCATCTCTGATAAACAGCTAATTTCCCTAATGTATAAAATAACTCATACAAATCAAGAAAAAAGAACATTAAAATCAACTTCATTTTAAATAAGTGGTATTAAGACTCCACAGATATGTTATTTCTAACATGTTAAACTAATAAAAAATTTAAAATCTTAATAATACACGCTGTTGGCATGGCTGTGGAGAAATAGTACCTTCATGCACTGGTGGTTGATTGCAAAAGTTATTTTTGTTAAGAGAGAAATCAATCTTGGGCAATTTCTATCAAAATTCTGTATGAGAAATTCATTATTTGTAGATATTATAGAAAATAATGAAAACAAATCACATGGTTTATTATGTAGTAATAAAAATGAGGATTTTTATGAAATAATTAGATGTGATATTCAAGATGTGCAGCTAAGTGGGAGAAAAACAAGTATAAGAATATATAGGTATCATCAACATTTTCTGTAAGAAAGAAATTTAAGAATATTTGTTTTCAAACAGAAATGTAGGACAGATAATTAGTCATTAACTAAGATGGTTAACTACAAGATGCAGGTGTGAAGGGGTAAAAGAAATAAGAATGGATGTCAGGCAGGTGCAAGCATGTCTGCATCTATGGTGATTTTTTATTCATATAAAGGTCAAAATGTCACAAAATATATACAAATTTTTTAAGAAAGTAAACCATAAATTAAACATAAAAATAACAATTGAGGCTAATACTTTATTAACAACAGAGAAAAACAATGAATAGTTAAGTTAAGGAAATTTTGATCACAGTACTCTGACTGTACACTCTTGGCTGGAAATATTATAACAAAAGAATCTTGAACTTTACATGGTAATGGTACTGAAGAAATGATCCTGAAAATATTTTGTGTGATTGTAGACGGAGTGAATGTTCAGAGATAATGTTATACTGGAGAACTAGAATTCTCAATATAAGAAGAGAGACAGAACTGGAATGAAAATGATAGGAAAATATTCTCGATCTTATATTTGAATAAGAGGTATTATTTTTCATAATGTAATATTTCCTACCTATCAGCAGTAAAAGAATGACACCTCAATTGCAATAAAAATACACATAACATTGAGGTTTTGATGAGTAGATATGATTCATCACTACAAGGAACTAGAACCCTGGAGAAGTGCCTCTTTCTGGCTAAGGTAATGTGTGCAACGAATGTGGAACACTTTGTTGGACAGGAAGGCAAAAAAACTGCCCCAAACCAGAAGATCATGACTAAAAACAAAGAGAAACTGGTTTAAAAGGTTTCCCCTAAAATTTTCGGGGACAATTTAACTAAAAAATTATTAATGATTTCAATAGTATTAAGGTATTAAAACATTTCATTAATCTCATCCATAACAGTGAGAAAGAAACGGAAAAAGCTTTTATTTGTAGAAAAATCACAGCTAATACATATAGAAAAAATAAAACAGAATTACGATTTTGCCACCAGGAAAGTACTAATTGATTAAAGCAAGAATCAGCAAAGTATGCTAAATTCATTAGGCGAAAATGTTATTGAAGAACAGGAGTAACAATGAGCTCTAAGATCATTGTATTATTACTATTATTACTAGCTCACACAGATAACTATGAACAAAGGAAAAAGTGTTTCTTCACAATGCAGAATATTGCCGACACCACCTTTACCGAGTAAAACGTATCTATCGTTACTGAAACAAAATAGCTTACGTGCACTGGTGTTGCGCTAAATGTTTAACAACCGACTCTAAACATATGCATGTAAAAAGAACAAAATGATTATGTAATATTTACAAATATTAATAGAAATTATATGTAACAATATACAAATAACATATAATACTCTATTGCAACAATTTACAAATAACATATAATACACTTTATTGCAAACTATATATAATAGATTCTCAAAGAATATTTTCCGTTTTATTGCCAAATTGTCTTATCAATTCATGCTCTGGTTGATAACTGATAAGTAAGTGTAGTTCTAACAGGAATGTTGGTTAACGTGTTTACATTAATGATTAAGACCAACATAACAAGCAATGGGAAAAAACTCCATGTTTAATAAATGGCGTTGGGAAAATTGCTAGCAATGTGCAGAAAGCACAAACTGGACCCCTTCCTGTCACCTTACACTAAAATTAACTCCAGATGGATTAAAGATTTAAACATAAAACCTAACACCATAAAAACACCAGAAGAAAACGTAGGCAAAACCATCCAGGACATAGTCATAGGCAAGGACTTCATCTTATAGCCAAAGAACTATAAATCGTTCTACTACAAAGACGCATGCACACGTATGTTCATTGCAGCCCTGTGTACAATAGCAAAGACCTGGAACCAACCCAAATGCCTGTCAATGATAGACTGGACAAAGAAAATGTGGCACATATACACCATGGAATACAGCCATAAAAAACGATGGGTTCATGTCCTTTGAAGGGACTTGGATGAATCTAGAAACCGTCATTCTCAGCAAATTGACACAAAAACAGAAAACCAAACACTGCATTTTCTCATTTATAGGTGGGTGTTGAACAATGAAAACACATGGACTCAGGGAGAGGAGCATCACACACTGGGGACAGCTGGGGGGAGGTAGGGGAGGAAAAGTGGTGGGTGGGGAGGTTGGGGAGGGATAACATGGGGAGAAATGCCAGATATAGTATGCATCTGTGCAACAACTCTGCATGACCTGCACATGTACCCCAGAATCTAAAATAAAATAAAAAAAATTAATTTAAAAAAAGAAAGACCAATATAAAACAATAAAGATGTATGCCAGAATTTAATCAATGGCATAAGCTACTTTTTGCTAAATTGGATAATAGTTTTCAAACACTAACTAGCAATTTCTTTTCTTTTCTTTTTTTTTTTTTTTGGTGTTACAAGGTAATTGTTATAAACACCTCACAATTAGAAGTTTAATCCACAATATTAACATTTTTCTCCATCACTTTCTGACAATCAGTACCATAAACCAAGCTCTGATTTGTGGCATGTGCCAATTCTTGCAACATAAGTATTGCACAATGGTCTACTTCAAGCTATTAATGTGACATCACTGAAAGCAGAGTTGAGAAGACAGTAACCCAACACAGCATTGTGTTGTATTTTCTTCATGATGGATGTAAATTTGGTAAAATAATTAAGAAGGAATAAATTTTTAGTATGCATTCCATTTGCTTAATATATATATTTTTGTAAGCTCACATAATTAAAAAAAATTTTTTTGAGACGAAGTCTCACTCTGCCACACAGGCTGGAGTGCAGTGGTGTGATCTCAGCTCACTATAACCTCCACCTCCTGGATTGAATCGATTCTCCTGCCTCAGCCTCCTGAGTACCTGGAATTACAGGCACTCCACCACACCCAGCTATTTTTTGTATTTTTTTTTTAGTAGAAATGGGGTTTCACCACATTGGCTAGGCTGTTCTCAGACTCCTGATCTAAAGTGATCTGCCCACCTCAGCCTCCCAAAGTGCTAGGATTACAGGGATGAGCCACTGTATCCAGCCAAGTTCACATAATTTAATTTTTAATAATGATTATTTTTAACAACGAGCTCAGAAAATTCTTGAGATTTAAAAAAAAAATTACTATTATACTTTAAGTTCTGGGGTGCCTGCGCAGATCTTGCAGGACTGTTACATAGGTATACACATGCCATGGTGGTTTGCTGCCTCCATTCCCCCATCACCTATGTTAGGTATTTCTCCTAATGTTGTCTCTCCCCAATCTCCCCACCCCCTGCTATCCCTCCCCTAGCCCCCAAACCTCCAACAGACCTCAGTGTGTGATGTTTCCCTCCCTGTGTCCATGTATTCTCATTGTTCACTTATGAGTGAGAACATGTGGTGTTTGGTTTTCTGTTCTGTGTCAGTTTGCTGAGAATGATGGTTTCCAGCTTCATCCATGTCCCTGCAAAGGACATGAACTCATCCTTTTTTATGGCTGCATAGTATTCCATGTTGTATACGTGCCACATTTTCTTTGTCCAGTCTATCTTTGATGGGGATCTCTTCAGCACACTACTGCTTTGATATAACTCCTGTACAATGCAATGAGGATACAACCTTAGCTTCATAGCTCTACTACAAAAGATATTTAATCTTGTATTTATAAGGAAACAATCATGAAAATCCAGAATGGCAGATATTCAAAAAGTCCTCTGGCTCGGAATCTTCAAAATTATAAATGTCATGGAATACCAAATTTAAAACAAACAAAGTAGGAGGACTGTTCTAGATTAAAGAAAACCAAGAAGCATGACAAGAAAACTCAATACATGAATCTGAATTATATACATGGCGGCAGGTAGGGGAGAACAGAAAAAAACTAAAAACTAAAAAGAACACTTAGAGAAATTTGAATATGAACAAGTTTTTTTTTGCATTTTTAAAATTATACTTTATGTTCTGGGGTACATGTGAAGAACGTGCAGGTTTGTTACATAGGTACACATGTGCCATGGTGGTTTGCTGCATCCAACCCCCCTGTCATCTACATTAGGTATTTTTCCTAACCTTAGGCCGCCCCAATCCTCCCACCTCCTGCCCCCCTAACCCCCCCACCCCTGAGAGGCCCGGTGTGTGATATTCCCCTTCTTGTGTTCATGCATGAACATATATTAAATAATACAATATCGACATTAAATCTGTTAAGTATGATAATATTGAGGTTATATTGGAGAATACCATTGATTTTATGAGATACATGGATTAGCAAACAAGGTTTTGCCGGGTGGACTGGTGTGGTGGCTCACGCCTGTAATTCTAGCATTTTGGGAGGCTGAGGCGGGTGGATCACTTGAGATCATGAGTTCAGGATTAGTCTGGGCAACATGGCAAAACCCCAACTCAACAAAACATTTAAAAAAGTAACTGGGCTTGGTGGCATGTCCCTGTGGTCCCAACTACTCTGGAGGCTAATATGGGAGGATGGCTTGAGCCCAGGAGGTTGAGGTGGCAGTGAGCCAAGATTTTATCACTGCATCCTAGCCTGGGCAACAAAGTCAGACCCTGCCTCAAAAAACACAACAAAAAAAGTTTTTGCATAGATATGTAAATAATGATAAATGGCATCTATCTGTCTATGGAGAGAGAAAACAAAAAATTATAAAAATTACTACATCTAAATAAACAAAATTACTCCAAAGAAAAAATAAAAGCTTGCAGTCTTCAAAAAGTATATGAAAGACATAATATATACTCATAGATATGCAGATATGTATACACTAAATTTAAAATGTGTATTTTCAAAGACAAAGCTTGAAGCTTTCACCCTAAATCCAGACAACAATTTTAGTTGCTATTTATTGAGCAACAAGTGTAGATCAAGAATCTGGCAATTTATTTATCTATATTATCTCGATGCCTCTAGCTACATGACGGGATTGTAATTCTTATTGTTACAAATAACACACTTTGAATAGTGATTATCTTTGGGCAATGATATCATGCTATGTAACCAACAATCATAATAGTTAAAGAAAAATTGTTTCTATATGGCCTTGTATTTTGCTGGGGCAAAGAAAACAAGAGTAGGCTTAATTGTGATAATTCTTTATGTCTTTTGCTCATTTAATGACAAAAACCCTTATTTAAAAGATGGATTGGGCTGGGTGCAGTGGCTCACGCCTATAATCCCAGCACTTTGGGAGACTAAGGCAGGCAGATCACTTGAGGTCAGGAGTTTGAGACTACTCTGCCAACATGGTGAAACCTTGTTGGTTTCACCCCTAAAATTACAAAATACACAAATGTTAAAAATACACAAAAACCATGTGGGTGTGGTGGCATGCACCTGCAATCCAGTTACTTGGGAGGCTGAGGTAGGAGAATCACTTGAACCCAGAAGGCAGAGCTTGCAGTGAGCTGAGATTGTACTACTGCACTCCGACCCTGGCAATAGAGGGAGACTCTGTCTCGAAATAAAAAAATAAAAATAAAATATGGATTGACAATGATCAAACATCTGGATCTTNCTGAGATTGTACTACTGCACTCCGACCCTGGCAATAGAGGGAGACTCTGTCTCGAAATAAAAAAATAAAAATAAAATATGGATTGACAATGATCACACATCACTCTCTCTAAATAAAAGTAATTGAAAATTAATCTTCATTGCTTCACAATTTCAAATTTCTGCACTGCATGACCAGGAAAGCCAGAGTTCCCTCCAGCTTTCTGGTGATGTTTGCCTCTGTCCTATGTGATTTTTCTCCTGACTGAATGAAGAGAACTCTAAAATCTGACAGATTAGCAATGAAATCTTTTACACCATTTCCTGAGATTCATCTCAGATTTCTGGCTGCACACTTAGGGATATTATGATGCAGAAATGTTAGGCGAGAAATAAAACTGTATTTTCCACCTTCTTACTTCGGTGGAGCACAATTTCCATTTATTCACACTGTATTTCCTCACACAGTATGTTCTTCCAACCCAAGTCTATAAATCTGAAAATATTTATAGGCAAGATTACCCCTGATGCCATTTATACCTCTCTGTCTTTTTGTTTCAGCTCCTAAGAGCCACTCATATGTCACATGAACGGCTTACAACCATGTACTGCCTTGGATTTTTCTCTGTCAAATGCAAGGACCTTCTTTGACCACAATACTCTTGATTCGACTTATTAATAACACACCCTGCTAATGACTTCAAAGAAAGCCTGTTTATGTGTGTTCAAAGCCTTCCCAACTCTAGCTGTCTAGGTTTTACAAGTCACTTTCAGGTTCTTAGAGTCAGCTTGTGTTTTCCCTTTTTATCCTATGCATATTTTTATTAAAATATTCAAATTATAACATTACTCACACTATAAAAGACCACCATAATTGTCCCTCTCATTGTGTCATATTTTTCAAGTGAAGAACGAATACGTTCTTCACTTGAAAAGTAAAGACAAATGAAAACCCCAATACCTAGAGACATTGTAGATAGGGCTTAAATCATTAGAAAGATAAAATTAGAGAAATTGTGACATGTATCTCTGTTCTTCAGGTTAATTGTGAGTATTATAAAATGTCAGGAGACTAAATTTTTTTAGTGAAGGACACAGACAGACTCTGCAAGCATTATACAGCTCTGGGTGGAAATCAGAGGCAGACAGGCCTAAGGTTGTATGTAGAAATACAGCTTCAGTCATCCTGATATGATGTTTAGGTAAGACAAGAAGGGAATATCCTGGGTTGAACTCCAGTGAAGAGACTTTGCCTTCATCCTGCTCTCCCAATTCCTGGTGATTTTGTAAACATACCAGAATGATCAACTGGGCAAGTGGCAATGGGGGCTTTTGTGGTTTTGAAGGTGGCCTCATTAGTGAATATGAGTATCTTGTAACTGTATTCTCCACGTCTGAGGTATTGCACAGCAATCATTAAAGCAGCTGTAAACCTTTCAGAGATGTTGAGATTTGGAGCAGTAGCTCCATTTGTGCACAGAGTAGGGACCAAAATTCTAACTAACTCATTGCCACACAACACAAAGAGGGCCTAGAAATCCTAAAGAGAGAAAACCTATTCATTGTTCCTCATCCTTCAAATTTTTGCACCAAAAGCAGAGAACCAAAGGAAATGGAATTTTACTTAGTAGTAAACCCCCTCCTCCTTCCAGTTCTTTCCAGAGAGAGGTGAAGTACCAATGTGGTCATTTATCTTTGAGGTATAGTGAACTCTGAGGAAGGTAATGTTAAGATGCATTTCAAGAGTATCAACAATCCAAGAGCAAAGTGGAGACAAATTTAGTCTCCTGACATTTTATAATACTCACAATTAACCCTAAGAACAGAGATATATGTCACAATGTCTCTAATTTTATCTTTCTAATCATCTAAGCCCTATTTACAATGTCTCTAGGTATTGGGGTTTTCATTTGTCTTTATGTATTTGTTCTCTCCTAGCAATAAAATGACCTATTGTTTATTGGTCACTGTTGAACAATATACCTGAATAACTCTTCAGGAACATTCTGTCCTGTTCTGCAAATCCCACATTGTATGGCTAATAAGGAAATGCAGCCAACTCATTTTTAAAAGACCTATGTGAGAAAGTGCCAGTTGTTATTTTTAAACAATTTGTTATAACAGAAGTAGTTCTGACGTTTCTTCTTAATTGCTTGGATAGTTAATGAAGAATATCTTCTCTCTTAATTTAGTCTGTGCTTCTTTATGTTTTTATTTAAGGGATTTTGTCATTGATGTCACTGTTGGTTGTGATGATACTTGATGAGAAGTGGAGTTAAGGAAGATGATAATCTAAGAGCATTTCAATAGAAAATTTTCGGAGGCAGGGCACATTGGCTCATGCCTATAATCCTAGCACTTGGGGAGACTGAGGCGGGGGTATCATCTGAGCTCAGGAGTTCAAGACCAGCCTGGGCAACGTGGCAAAACTCCAATTCTACTAAAAAAACAAAAATTAGCCTGGCATAGTGGTACATGTCTGTAATCCTGGCTACTAGGAAGGCTGAAGCATGAGAATTCCTTGAGCCCAGGAGGTGGAAATTAAAGTGAGCATAGATCACGCTACTGCACTCCAGCCTGGGCAACAGAGTAAGACTCTGTCTCAGAAAAAAAAAAGAAAGAAAATTTTCTGAGAAAATGTTTATTGCAGAATAGTTTGCTGAACAGTAATTAATGTTTAAAATTTCAAGAATGTATGAGGTTATAAATTTACATTTAAAAATACTGTTATTTATACCGAAAAAAAAACAGCAAAGAGATTACTTCCCAGGATTTAGGATTTAACAAAGGTGCCCTTAAACGGTTAAACTATTGTTAAACTGTAAAATCAACATATAATTTGCCAAGACCAGACACATAAAAAATCTCCAATTACAGAGAAAATCTCCAGCCTAAGACAAATGTATCTTAGTTTGACTCAACATATTTAAATGAGATTTGGAGGAATGAGGTATAGATAAATATAAAATTTTAGTATTTTTGTCATACTCCAGTGGACTGATTTTACATAAATCTTGATAATTTGTCTTATAGTGACAAAATATCCAAAAAATAACATCAAGCATAAAAGAGGTTGACTTAAAATTGTGCTTAGAGAGTTACTGAAAAAAACTAAAACAACAAAAACAGCCTATTCGAATTCAAGCATTGTCTACAAGTTGATGATAATTTGTATTCTGAGGCAGGTATTTCCTTATAGAGAAGATGGATATCCAAGTTTATTAAAGATATATCCCATATTACTTTCGTAAAGATTGTTTCCATGTCTGTGGATTCTCTTTTTATTCTCTTGAAAGTGTCTTTCACAGATCAGAAAGCTTACATTTTAATAAAGTCCAGCTTAACAATGCTTTCTTTCACGGATCATGGCTTTGGTGGCGGTGTACCTCAAACATCATTGCCAAAGCTGTTTACCTACATTTTTCTCCTATCTTTTAGAAATGTTATAGATTAGGTCTTCATCCATTTTTAGTGAATGTTTGTAAAGAGTATAAAGTCTGTGTCTAGATTCTTTTGTTTGTTTGTTTGCATGTAAAGATCCAGTTGCTCCAAAACCATTTGTTGAAAAGACTATCTTTTCACTATTGTATTGCCTAGACTCTTTCGTCAATGGTCAATTGGCTTTATTTATGTGGGTCTATTTCTGCGCTCTGTATTCTATTCCATTGATCTGTCTGTCTATTATTTCACCAACACGACACTGTCTTGATTATGGAAGTTTTATGGTAAGTCTTGAACTCAGGTAATGTCAGTCCTCCAACTTTATTTTTCTCTTTAAATATTGTCTTGTCTATTTTAGGTCTTTTAACTCTACATATAAACTTTCAAGACAATTTATCAATACCCATAAAAAAACTTTCTGAGATTTTGATTGGGATTACAATGAATCTACAGATGAAGTTGGAAAGAATAGAGTCCGTCTTTAAACTGGATTTAAACAAGATCTGCTCAGCTCCAACATGAACCTTTGCTGTGACACCGTGGCAGTAATTAAACAACCATGAACCACAGGTTAAAAGTGATATATTTCAAAAACATTTTAAAACTTAGAACTCTCACAACAATGCATAGTGCTTGTTTTTTGGTAGTTTTCTTCAATGAATTCTAATGCCATAGATACTACTGGCAGAAATTTTCTAGGAAAAGAACAGAATATAAAAATAACAAATAAGACAAACATGTAGAAAGAAAAAGTTAGTTGAAGAAGAAGAAAAAAAATTGTGTTTCTTTAAGGTGGTTATAACACTTAGTAAATCATCTCCAATATTTCTGATTTCCGGTTCTGCTTCCAGGCTAACAACCCATTTTAAGCAGTTAAAATATAATAGGCAATATTTTATATATTTTATTGGGAAAATATTTCAATATATCTGGCCTCATCTTTTTCCTAATATACCACCACGATTATCATGGAACTCAATAATAAAAATATGAATCATTTGACAGAAATTGGCTATTCTGAAAAATTGGAATACATACGCATTATTGATTAAAATACGCTTATATTACCAAAAAAAGCATAGAGCTAGGTCAGTGTTTTTGAAGCTTGATATTAAGATACAAAGCAATAGCTGCTGAAACAGAAAGGAGTAGACTTTGTAAAATTAAAATCAGGCTTTTAAAATATTTTTTTCAGAGGGCTAATTGGTCCATAATTGTTTTTAAGTTTCTTGCTGAAAAATTGAAATAGGTCCCAGGAGAAAAACTTATGGCACTGACAAAGTAAAACTGTCACTTTCCAGTTTGATTGTCAAATATATCATCCCTCTGTCTATTACACACAGCAGTTCTGTCACAAATCTTGTTTCTACTTACAATTAATTAAGCAAAACTAAAATGTTTAAAGCTACTACAAATCAAATTTAATTTAAATGGCTACAATAACTTAAACAGAGATAAATGAAATGACTTTCCTATGCTTCATTACTTTCTCTAATTCCTTTTAAAACATTTCCGTAGAAGAAGTTCTGAGGATGAGGAGACAGGGGTGGACCAATGAGATCTCAATTAAACTACCACAGTAATATCTTAACCCCAGATGGTCCCAGGTCCAGTTATTTCCAATTATTCCATTTCTTTTGCCACAAAGACACTTTAATGTGAATTTTAAAGATAAATACATTACAATTTTTACAGTCTGATTTATCTTAAACTTTAAACCATTTGACATTTCTAATGCAAAAATACAATCTCGATTTAAGTTCTTAATTAAAAAGATGGCTGCAGGCCAGGCCCGGTGGCTCACGCCTGTAAACCCAGCACTTTGGGAGGCCGAGGTGAGTGGATCATGAGGTCAAGAAATCGAGACCATGGTGAAACCCCATCTCTACTAAAAAATAGCTGAGCATGGTGGTGCATGCCTGTGGTCCCAGCTACTCGGGAGGCTGAGGCAGGAGAATTGCTCGAACCCAGGAGGCAGAGGTTGCAGTGAGCCTAGATCATACCACTGCACTCCAGCCGGGCGCCTGGCCACACAGTGAGACTCTGTCTCAAAAATAAATAAATAAATAAATAAATAAGATGGATGCATTATAACTAATAACTCAATTATAAGTTTCAAATATGTCGTTTAGTATAATCTAATGATTGCACTATTTTCCCCCATGGGACTTTTAAATACACATAAAATAATTCTATGCCCTGCTAGAATTCTGTTTTTTGGTTGTTGTTGCTACGACAATTTATTTTTGTTATTTCACAACTTCACTGCATTTTATTGCATTTCTTTGATTTCTTTTTTTACTGCAGCATCTCTAAGAGCTCTTCCTACAGTTTGGGCATAGAATTGAGGAAAAAATGAAATTTATCACAACTAGCTCAAGCATTTCTTCTTAAATTGAAATCAGGTTACACAAATGCTTATGTCTTGTTTCCATGGTTATCAAGAAAATAATCTTTTCAGTCAATTATACGACTCTATGCAGAATTTATGTATGTATTGCTTATCTTTTATCAAATTTAGCATGTTAGGAAACAACATTACTAAATTCTGAAAATGTTAAAAATTTAATTAATAACGTATTTGTAGTCTAGACCATCTTAAGAAAAAATATGATGTTGTTGGTTGGTTAGCTTCTATTTATTTATTTATTTATTTTTTAAGACAGAGTTTTACTCTTGTTGTCCAGGCTGCGGTGCAATGGCGTGATCTCGGCTCACTGCAACCTCTACCTCCTGGGTTCGAGCAATTCTCCTGCCTCAGTCTCCAGAGTAGCTGGGATTGCAGGCATGCACCACCATGTCCAGCTAATTTTGTATTTTTGGTAGAGACAGGGTTTCACTATGTTGGTCAGGCTGGTCTCAAACTCCCGACCTTAGGTGACCCCCTGCCTCGGCCTCCCAAAGTGCTGGGATTACAGGCATGAGCCACTTCGCCCAGACTTCTATTTAATTTTTTAATAGGTAGGCATTAATGCCAGTTAATGCTGTATACAGTGACATGCATGGGGAAGTCTCTTTACCAAAACTGCCCTCTATTCCAGTATTCACTCCCCTTCCACACAAATTCTTTTAGGGAACTCTATAACTTAGTTTATTCATTTTAGTATTTCTCCTAGGAAAATGTAATGAAATGTATATTCGTATCACTCTTACTTTTTGTATAAGAAGCAGCTTCCTATATATGTATATACACTGTTCTCTCCCTTGCTTTCTTTAATATTTCCTTATGAACATATCAGTATATAATCTTCATTCATAAAGGAGAACCTACAAACTACTAAGTCTTTATTACTAGTTAGCAGGAATAAAAAAATAGCCTTTTAGCCATCCTTTGAAGTATATCCATATGCTGTTCAAGGCTAAAACCCCTAAGGGTTACTCTACAGCTCAGCACATGGCTTTCCTTTCCAAGGCCCTTCTCCACACAAAGACAAAGGGGATTGTCCATTAGCACCATATCACATACAGGTAAACTAGAGTGGAACAGAGAAAGCCTACAGATTTGGAAGTAGCAGAGAGGCACATGATCCTAAAGGTGTCCTTATGCCACAGACAGGTTTGCTTTGGCCCAGTGGACATAGCTGCATTGAATATATCATTGAAAGGACTCCAGGAAAGAGACCATGGCGCCCAAATATATCGTTTATAGAGAAAGTGGGGAAGGGCTTCTCTATGTAAAAATAGGTCTTTCTTGGTGAAGAAAATGGTCTTGTAGAACAGGAGGTCAAGAGACAAAGACCATCCTGGCCAACATGGTGAAACCTGTGTCTACTATAAATACAAAAATTAGCCAGGCATGGCTGTGCACACTTGTAGTCCCAGCTACTCAGGAGGCTGAGGCAGGAGAATCGCTTGAACCCGGGAGGCGTAGGTTGCAGTGGGCTGAGATTGTGCCACTGCACTCTAACATGGTCAACAGAGCAAGACTTTATCTCAAAAATAAAAGAAAAAAGTAACTGCTAGGTCTCAATGTCTGATAGCAGCGGGTTTTTCATTGCACTAACTCGGACTCGCTGAGCCAGCTTATTGCAAAGCAACTAAGAGGGAAGGGAATGAGCCTCCAGGGTCATCTGAGTTTGTTTCTCTTCATGAAGTGTTCTTTTCTTTTTTCCATAAGCATTGCTGCTTATTCATAGATACATATAGAGATGCAGAATCAAAATGAGACATGAATGCTGGTTATCAGCTGCACTCACTCACTAAGTGGCTTTCTTGTATCTTGGTCTTACACTATGAGATGAAAATTTGAGTCTTAGTAAAATTAGAAATACTGGGCCTTCCAGGTCATTTTTAAATGGTTGAAGTTAGTCAAACCAGGAGTACCAACTGTCTCTACTGAATAAAATATAACAGTGTAGATCTAAAATGATAAAAAGAACTGAACTTGCCTCAGTAAAGTATGATCTGGTTTACATTGAGTAATAGGTACTTTATTTAACAGGAATTTTAACAGGAATTACTCCAACGTTTCATGCAGGTATCTATTAAACCTCTTTCGCTCTCTGGACACCACTTAGGATCTAAAGGAATATGAATTGGAGTCCAGCATTAAGGCAAGTACAGATAATAGGATAAGACAAAAGGCACTCTGTTAATAAATCATAATTTTTTGTTTGTTTTTTGAGCCAGGGTTTCCCTCTAATAACTTAGGCTGCAATGTAGTGGCAAGATCTCAGCTTACTACAACCTCTGCCTCCTGAGCTCAAGCAATCCTCCCACCTTGGCCTTCTGAATATTTGGGACTACAGGCCTGCACCACCACACCCAGCTGATTTTTTTTGTAGAGACAGGGTTTCGCCATGTTGCTCAAGCTGGTCTTGAACTCTTGAACCCAAGTAATTAATCCGCCTTAGCTTCCCAAAGTGTTGGGATTACAGGCATGAGCCACCACACCTGGCCATATTACTATTTTTTTTTTAACCAGTACATGGGAAAATATTAGTGCTTAGAAGATCTGATAGAGGAGTAGTAGTAAAGGGCAGTTTGTGGAAATGAATGATATGAAAAGTTTACCTGTAGAATACACAAATTTTGGCTGGTTAGAAAGAAAGAGGATGTAAACGTTCTAAATTGTTCTTGAAGGCTGAAATTTTTTGGTTGCTGTTATGTTGCTTTGTGTTTTCATTATTATTATATTTATATTTCTCATTAAATCTGGGGTATGGGGAACAGTGCCATTACTAGAAAAGAATTTGCAGGATTAACCCTAAACAGAAGAAAATGGCCCTCATCTAAGTATTAAGAAATTCTCTCTGTAACACTGAGCCTATCAGTAATATTATTCAGGGACAATCATTCTATAAAATATAATTAAATGCCTAATATTCTTTTTAAAAGAATTTTCTTAATAGATTTTTAAGTACAGCAATAATTTATGTTGTTTGCAACAAATAAAGGTTGCAAAGATTAAAAAGAAAAAAACTAATATTTTACCTCTTGTCCTCCTTTCTCAGTCTCTGAAGTACAATCAGTATGATAAATAACATTCTCATTTTATACAGGTGGTATCTGTAGTATCATGTCTTTGTCTGCAGAACAGAGGGGTCTCCCTCATTATTTTTAAAAGGTACATAATACTCCATAGACTAAGTGTACCATGGTATTTCAGAAAGCCGTTCGAGGGACACTCAAGTTGCTTTCAGTTTTATATTTTGTCATTGCTGTGCCAATGCTCTTAACAGTAGAAAAGTATCTTTCAATATATATGTATATGTAGTGGTTATTTTATATCTGTAAGATGTTTATAAAAGTAGTCTCTGGGCTTAATTTGTATAGAGACTGCTAGTTTATTTTTTATCAAAATCTACATCACCATATACTTAGTCACACCAGATGCTATCACTGCCCCTTCATTTTTGTTCATCTAATGGGTGATACAAGGCAGCTCATTATTATTTTATTTCCTATATCCTTGACTGTAAATAGAATTGAAACTCATATCCTTATTGCCTCAATTTTTTCCTTCTCTATAATTTGCTTTTCTTAGTATTTTCAGGAACTTGTCACATATTATGGATATTAATGTCTTGTCATTTACAGTGAAAACATTTTTCCAGTCAACTTTTTGTCCTTTTACTCTGTTGATAGTATAGTTTTGCTTATATTTTTAGTTATGTTTTATGTAAACAAGTCCTGACTTATTTGGAACAAAAAAAATCTCACCATAAAAATGTTACACAAATAGTATATACTAGTTTTTAAAAATAATATATACATATGCTATGGTTTGGATGTGTTCTTCCAAAATTCATGTTGAAACCTAATCTCCATGGTATTGGTATTAATAGGTGGGACATTTTGCACAAGTGATTAGTTGTGAGGGCTCTGCCCTCAAGGATGGGATTAGTGCCCTTATAAAATTAGTTGAAGGAATACCCGTGGGCCATTCTGCCAGAACACAGCATTCCCCCTTTTCAATATGTGAGGACACAGCATTTCCCTCTTCCTCCATATGAGAAATACAGTGAGAAAGTGCCATCTTCGAAGCAGGGAGTGAGTCCTCATTTGACACCAGAACTGCTGGCCATTTGAACTTCCACTCCTCAGCTTCCAGAACTATGAGAAATAATTAAATAAACAAATTATGCAGTCTAACATAATTTGTTATAGCAGGAGCTATAAAAAATAATATTACTGATAGGAGCAGGCTCAGGCTAAGACAATATGTGTGTATGTATTTATATATACCTTACCACAAAAATATTGCACAAATAGTAACTACTAGCTTTTAAAACTATATATATGTGTACATATACATGTATGTGTGTGCTATGTGTATATGTATATCGACAGCTACTTATCATATTAATTTTTAAATAGATTAAAAATCTAAATGTACAATTAATTTTGACCTTATATGTAATGAATATGCTTTATATTTAGATATATGTATATAATTTAACTATATATTTATAATTAACTGCAATTTAACCATGTAGTTAACTATACTTGTTATAGTTTATAGCTCAATTATAGTTAACTATATAAATTATGTGCACATGTGTCTAAATATAAATGAATGCATATATGGCTAATACATATATATGTATATATAAATCTAAATATAGTTATACAGTTAATTATAACTAGTTATAACATATAGTATATAAATACATATAATTGTGTATTATAGTTAACTGTATAGTTAGCCATATCATTAAATTATATGCTTATATATATATATATACACATATATAAGTATAAGGAGTGTTCATTATACATAAGATTAAAGTCAATATATATAATTGTATACATAGATTTTTACTTCATTTAAAAATTATTATTGGATATGGTAAGTGGTTGTCAGTTTTTTGTTTTCCATGTAAATATCCAATTAAGCCAGGCATATCTATTAACTAATAACTTTATTATAATTAAATGGGTAAGGAATTGAATCAAATCATTTTGTAGAATTCTCTATATAATTATAGTTTTCTTCTTTTATTGTGCTTTTATCAATTATACTGTTAGTTTTTCTAATGTATGAACATTCTTGCACTTTTAAAGTATTCTTGATCACAAATAATATTCTTATTGCACTGTAAAATTTGATATGCTTTTACTTTATTTAGAATGGTAGCATTCTTAATCATAAGTAAAACTGGTTTGTAGTTTATAGTCTTATGCATCTTTATGAGATTATTAATCACAGTTTTATAAATTAAATGAGGCTGAGTATCATCCATTCTTATAGTGTTCGATTTTAACAACAATGGAATAACCTATCTCATTATTATAAAAAAAATTAAACCATAAAAAGTATCAGGTCTTTGTATTTATTTGTAATGGTAAATATTCTTTCATATGTTTTTCCAAATTTCTATATGATTTTTTCTTCTTCATGGCTTCTAAATGTCCTTGCGTTAACGGTGGAATTAGATTATTATTTCATAATCTTTCTAATCCACAATGAACTTATTTTGTTTTTTTCTTTGTTTTCCCTAATGGTTGATATGGTTTGGCTGTGGCCCCACCTAAATCTCATCTTGAATTATAACTGGCACAATTCTCTCATGTCGTGGGAGGAACCTGGTGGGAGGTCTTTGAATTACAGGGGCAGATCTTTCCAGGTCTGTTCTCATGATAGTGAATGAGACTCATGAAATCTGATGGTTTTAAAAACGAGAGTCTTTCTGCATAAGCTCTCTTGGCCTGCCACCATCCACGTAAAACGTGACTTGCTCCTCCTTGCCTTGTGCTATGATTTTGAGGCCTCCCCAGGCATGTGGAACTGTAAGTCCATTAAGCCTCTTTCTTTTGTAAATTGCTTGTCTGCGGCATGTCTTTATCAGCAGTGTGGAAGCAGACTAATACAATGGTGTTTGCCAAAATATATCTATTATGGCCTTTTAAATGAAGCTTAATTTTTTCTATTTATTTTTAATTTTTATAGATATATAATAGTCATACATATTTATAGGCTACAGGTGATATTTTGATACCAGCATACAATGTGTAATGATCAAATCAAGGCAATTAAGACATCCATTATCTCAGCATTTATCATTCCCTTATGTTGGGGTCATTCCAAATATCTTCTAATATTTTGAAATATATACTATATTGTTACTAACTATAGTTACCATATAATGCTATTGAACACTACTAATCCCTCAGGTAAAGCTATTTATCATTCCATTTATTTTTATTAGCTGGGTTTCTAGTTCATTATGATCACATATTTTCATTTTCAACCTAATTTCTTAAGGTAAAAGCTTATTTTTTAATACTTTTATTGAGGCATGATGTTATGCCATACATTGCAGCATTATAAATGTACAATACAATTATTTTGAATAAGGAATGAGACTATACTGCTTGAGTTGCTTCCCTTCAGTGGCTTCAATCCATTATTAGGTCCCTGCCTAATCTATATATTTGCATTTCTCTTCTTAAGAATAAACTGTATTTAATAAACTTTTAAAATGCAATTATAAAATTCATTCATTAATTGAGCAAATATGTCTTATTCCTTCATAAGATGTCAATAATTGCTTCAAGAGTTGGTAATAGAATATGCATTCAATTTATTGGCAGAAAGACAAGAAAAGACTTCATTATAATTCAGAATGTCATGTAGTTAAATTGGTATTTAGATAAAGTACTATGGGGACAACTTATGAGAGATTGATTACTTCTAGTTTGAAGTGTGATGGGAGGGCTGAGATGTATAGAGAACTTTTCAGGAAGATCACATTTGACCTAGCTTTGAGAGACTTTCTAAAAAGAGAAAAAAAAACAGAAAATGTTTTAACTAAAAAATGTTTTTTTAGTTTATGTGCTAATTAATTAGCATGTGCTAATATCAGGAGTTATAACCACAGGTGGACTTTGCATAGAATTTTGATGATATTTAGTTCTGATGCTCTTGAATTTGTTTTTTTATGTTTGGTAACATGAAATTCAAAAAGACCGAATTCAAAAGTTTCATAACAAATGAGTCACATGTGACTCATGTGGCAAGAAAGGATTTCTTCACTGTTACATCTTTGGATTTCTAGAATGTACTAACGATAGAGGTATCGCCTGTAAATATGTCATAAAAGAGGTGTACTTGCCTCTGTTCTACAGCTACTGAAGGGAAACAATAATGACAAGCTCATCCCTAAGTATGATATTATGCACCTTCCTAATAACTTTATGTCTTGACATATTTAAGTTTGAGTTAAGCTACACCAGAGTTAAAAGCACTAATCAATTCCTCAGTCACTTTCTATACATGCTTCCATTCTTTTTAAAATTAGGTTGAATCTCAAGTTACAGCTTAATCATTGATTTAGCCAGAAATGATAATCATCTGGGTCATATTAATATTGGAACGCATAGATTGAATCCTATAGAAATAAAATGTATGTGACTACTTTCTGTCAGGGAACTCAAGGAGTCCTATAAATCATTATTTCAGATAATCCAAATTACCCAGAGCATAGAAATCATACTGTATCTATGCTTATTCTTGTTTATATTACCATGACAAATTATTTTCACATAATTGCACAGAATCATTTCACTCCTGTTGTAAAAAGAAGGAAAAATAAGCACCATTTAAAAACATTCTGCTAAACTTGACAGAAATATTAAGACAGCAGAAAACGTTTTCAAGATATTGAATTATGAATAAGCAAAATGCTAGAATAACCATGAAATTTAAACATACATCGAAGTTTAAAAGCACTTGGAAAAATACCAACAAATAAAGATACAGACACTGATAATAGAGATATTAATTATAAATGATAGACTATGATGGACGTTGATAACTAATACAACTCATTAGTTAAATTATATTTCCAAAACAGAGTGCAAAGATCTACATAATGGGACAAAAAGTAAAATAATGAAAACTAAGAATATTCTAACAACACAAAATACATGAAAGTATTCTCATGTATACTTTCAGAATATGAAGAAAAGTAACAACAGATGTGTTCTGAATTCATTGTATCAGAATGTGTTATAGACATTAACCAAAGTCTAATAATAACTAAAAATGATTTTAAGATGAGAAAGAGTATATAATTTTTTTTAAACTAAGATTCTTGGTTATTTTCAAATTGCTGTACAAAATTTATGCCTATGACTCTCAAGAGCATTTTTGAAATAAAAAAAGAAAGTATGACGTTTTCCTATTATCACCTCTTCTGGCAATGCTGAACACTACCAAGAGCTTTGACTATGTTTTCCAGCCTTCTAAAGTATGCTACTGAAACTTTGTTATCCTTTCTCTTTACTGAGAGTAGTCCAATTCACTGAGCTCCAGGAATCTGTAAATAATTTTCAGTAGTAAGTCATCACTCGGTTTGAATTTTAAGCCATTATTTGCTTGAATATTTTTTATGCCTCATTTCCACTATCACCTGGAACTCTAATTAATATATGTTAAAAATTTTAATATCATCCCATAAACAACTTGGGTTCTGTTGATATTTTTAACTTTTTTTTTTCTCTTTTCTTCATATTGATCTATCTTAAAGTTTACTAATGATTTCCTTTGTCATCTTCATTCTTATATTAGGCCCATAAAATGTGTTTTTTAAATATATATGTTTTAGTTTTATAATTTGCATTTGGCTCTTTTAAAATATTTTCAGTTTCTCCGCCGGGTTTTCTTATTTATTTATTAAGTTAATTTCATTAATCATAGATATATTGGCTGATTTATAGTCTTTATCTGAAATTCCAACATCTGGGTCATCTCAGGGTTGGACACTGTTAGTGTTATTTTTTTCTTTGAATGTGAAGCCATTCTGTATTGTATCCAAGTCATTAATTCTTGATTCTCTAATATTTCTCCAAAGAAAGTTACCATTTTTATATTAGGAGGCAATTAATTTGTTAGGCGCAAATTACATATTTTGTCTTGCCTATGGTGGGAGACAGCCAAAATCTCAGTATTGTTCTTTTAGCCCTAGCTGCAGGTTGTTTTGAGTCCGCTGCAGACATGCTCAATTCACCTGTCAGCCTGAGATTTGGGCAAAGTTTGTACACTGATTTGGAGTCTCTTGTCCTCCAGATTTCCCTTCTCTGAGATGCTCTCCACCTTACTATCTGGCACCTACAGTCATCCCAGGCTCATTCCTAGATGCCAAGAGGACAGATTCTCTACCATAATATTAGTTATCTGCAGTCCACGGCACCTGCAGTCTGTCCTTACACTAAGACTAAAAAATGAAAACTTACCCTATGCTGGTCCTGTCTTTCAAGTTTTGTATCATCTCCAAATTTGCCTCTGATACTTAATAATTTGTGTACACACATACAGGCACACACACATATATATATTATATAAAGTATACATATACAGAATAAGTTTTATGTTCCAAGCTTATAGTTGTTTTCTATTGGTGGGCTGAATCATTAGAAGCTTACTCCTTACTCTATCATACACAACATGGAACTTTTAATTATTAATCTGAAGGGCTGTAATCTCTATCTTCACTCATAAGGTCAAGGTTAAACCCATACTTTTAAACACTTATTCAGCAAACAAAGAAAGGGTAGTCACTAGTGATGGTAGTAATTATTGTCCAAGACTTGTCTTTTTGGGAGATATTTCTTATCCTCAAGCATATCCAGTTTCAATTGGCTTACTTCTGGTACTTAATCCTTGGCTCTACTCTTTCATTTATAATCCAGCAAATCCTCTTTGGACTTGTATTTTAAATTACTCCTGAATCTCAGATCTCTTTATGAAGGATATTAGTCTACTCTAGACTTAAACAATCAGCTCTTTTATCATTGAGCTACTAGAGTAAAATAGGCCTAATATCCACCCTTCTCCCATACTACAACAGGTCTTTTGGAATCTTACTTATAGCACATTCACAAATGACAGCCTAGAAATATATCTTCTGCTGCAAAGGATGTTTGTTTTAGTAGCTCCTAAGAATGTCTTGATATTTATTTTCAAAGGTGGATTTTTACATTAGCTGTGGCTCTTACTTGCAAGCTACTGTCAATGCCAATATTTTCCCATTTGCCAGAAGCTACTCACAATGACAGTGGCTTCAACCAACAATTTTCCTCAATGGCAAGTGACAGTATATCTCATTTTTAGAAATTCTCTGCAGTAATTTCTGGCAATAACCTTTTTCTCTCTACTTTTTGAAAAATTTCATATATGTATGTAGGTGTATATATATATATATAGTTTTCCCTTGAACAATTTATATGAAGCCCAATATTAGGAAAACTTGCCATTAATTTTTCAACATTCACTAGAAAGCAATATAACAAGATGGCCTGTTGAAGGCCCTAGTGCAGCTATGGAAACCAAACAGTTCTTTTAAAGAATGTGTACATTCTCTAGAGTTGTTTGATGAAGAGTTGACAAACATTCTCTATAAACAGCCAGATAGTAAATATTTTAGGCTTTGTGAGGCATACAATATATTTCACAACAACTCAACTCTACCATCGTAGCTCAAAATTAGCCACTAAAACTTTATTTTCAAAAATAGGTGGCGGGCAATTTGGCCTGTGGGCTATAGTTTTTCAATCTTTACTCAAGACTATAGTACGAAACAATTCCAACTTGCCTCTGAACTTCTCCAGCATTCCTTTATGTCCCAAAGCAGATGGAAGTACAGAGACTCATAACTTAGAGAGAACTCCTACATCTTAACAGTAACTGAACTACTGTATATTAACAGTAACTTCCTAGGCATTGGTATGAGAACCCATGATTTCAGTGATTCCATAAACCAACTGACTAAGACACTTGGCAAGAGAAACAAATCACGGAATTTCTGCTATCCTATTCAACTCAAAAATAAATATCTGTGTTATACTTGTGCCACCAAATTAAATAAACTAAACTTCATGTCACATTCTTATTCCAAAGTGGCACCACTCTATAGAAGTTATATCTTAATTAGAAAATACTAAAAGAAATACCAGTGGCTAATGAATGACAAACTGATCAATAAAGCCCAGAAACAAACCAACACACATTCCTGATTTATACCAACAACAATAATATGAAGTTTTGGTGCTGTGGAGAGAGGAGGACCATTTTAATACATTGCACTAGGTCAAGTGGATATTTGCATGAGGAAAACATCATCTAGATTCTCATCTTACACCATACACAAAAGTTAATTCCATACAAATGTGTCATCTAAAAGTAAAATATAAAACAATAAAGCTTTAGAAGCAAACATTAGAGAGCAATTCCATAATCTTGGGGCAAATAAAAAGTTGATACATTGAACTATATAAAATTCAAGAACTTCTGTTTTTCAAACGACATTGTTAATAGGGTCAATGAACCCACAGTGTGGGGAAAGCTTGCCAGAATAAAGAAAGAACTCAACAAAATCGGTAAGGAAAGGGAAACACAATAGAAGAAATGAGCAAAAGACTGAAAAGACTCTTTATCAAAGAATATATTCAAATGGCCAAAATAACATATTTTAAGAAGACTTCAAGTTAATTAGTTACCAAATTAAAGCCATGATATACCATTAGATATTCACCAGAATGGCTAACATAAGAAAGGAGATAGAAAATATCAAGCAGTGGTGAAGTCCTAGAAAAACTGAAACTCTCATATACCACTAGTTAGATGCAAACATTTTGGAAAACAAAGTTGAATTTCTACATGAAAGATGAACATATGTATTCCTATGACCCATCCATTTTTTTTCCAAGGGAGAGTTGCCTAACAGAAACATATGATCACCCAATATGTATCAGAATGTCCGTAGCAGCACCAGTCATAGCACTTTAAAACTACTCAAGTGTCCATCAACAGTTTCATGGATAAATTGTCCTGTGTTTATACAATGTCATATATTATCAGCACAAACTTGTATGAACAAAAGAAGCCATAGCACAGAAGAGTACACCTATATACACACACATAGACATGCATACATTGTAAGTGTTCAAAGATGCTGGCTCCCATTCTTTACATGGAGATCTGATTAAAAAAAAAAAAAAAAAAAAAAAAAAAAAAAAAAAAAAAAGTACCTGTAAGACTAACTCAGACAGAATGCTAAAATGGCATTTACAAGCATACTGTAGACAGGGCATTAGTCAGCCTATGGTTACTTACATGCAGCCAAAGCAGAGTGTATTAGTCCATTCTCACACCGCTATGAAGAAATACTGAAGACTAGGTAATGTGTAAAGGAAAGAGGTTTAATTGATTCACAGTTCCACATTGCTGGTAAGGCCTCAGGAAACTTACAATCATGACAGAAGGGAAGGGAGAAGCAGTCACTTTGCTCACAGGGCAGCAGGATGGAGTGAGGGCAAGCAGGGGAAATGCCAGACACTTATAAAACCATCAGATCTCCTGAGAACTCACTATCTTGGGAACAGCATGGGGGAAACTACCCTCAGGATCCAATTATCTCCACCTGGTCCTGTCCTTGACAAGTGGGGATTATGGAGATTATGGAGATTACAACTGAAAATGAGATTTTGGGTGGGGACTCAACCAAACTATATCATGAAGGTATAGGGATTATTAATGAAATACAGTGTTTTCCATTTGCTACTAATAACAGGGGCTTGGAAGTTTGATGCTATCGATGGTATCCTATGATCTGATAAATAACACTGTCCCCCAAACCACACTATTTGCACCACAGAGTTATTTCAATTAGATAGGCATTTTTCTTACAGAACTATTCAGTTGAAAGAAATATGTAAATTAGTAATTTCTAGTAGTGATGTGGGTTAAAAAGATGAATGAGAAAGTATTGGTAGCAAAATGTCTAAAACCTACATATTAGAAGATAGATTGTTGGACCTATGCAACACCTTTACCATGGGTTTATGGTCCCCAGAGAATAATTACATCTATACAACAGCAGTTATCAGGGAAAGATGATGCCAAAAAAAAAAGAAATAATCTTAACTTATAAATACAAAAACATGTTTTTACCCCACGAGTTATTCTGTTAAGTTTTTTACCCTCCTTGGAGATTAGAAAGATATCCAAATCTATGTAATTATAAGAAAGATATACACACATTAGCATTGAACTTCAGAAAGTCTCATAATTATCATTCAATAAACATTTCTCTAAATGAAGGTAAAAATATAATTATACTATACATTTATATAAAAGTGCTATTTCAATTATAAAATATAATTCCATGTTTTAAGATAGTCTTAATAATCAGGGGCATATGAAACATTTATAGAGTTCTGATGGCAGAAAAAAATACTTTTCAATTAATAGTCAACATGAAGCCATGCTGAAGCTAAAAAAGAAAATTCTATTTTTAAGATAAGTGCTATTCATTAACAGTATGCTATTCAGATGCCTCACATTCATCTTTGGTGTAACAAAATACAAGTGTTTATTTTATACATATACACATAGAGGCATAAACGGATAGAACTTCAGTGCCAGTCAATGTTCTAAGTTATTTAAAAATATTTGCTCATTTAGGCCTTATGGCAGCACCACAAGGTTATTATTATTATTATTATTATTACTATTTTCAGACAAAGTTTCACTCTGTCACGTAGGCTGGAGTGCAATGGCACCATCTCAGCTCACTGCAACCTGTGCCTCCCAGGTTCAAGCAATTCTCCGGCCTCAGCCTCCCAAGTAGCTGGGATTACAGGCACCCGCCACTATAGTCAGCTAATTTTTCTGGTTTTGTTTGTTTGTTTGTTTGTTTGTCTAGTA
The DNA here is from genome assembly GCF_001604975.1 of Cebus imitator. Taxonomy (NCBI): domain Eukaryota; kingdom Metazoa; phylum Chordata; class Mammalia; order Primates; family Cebidae; genus Cebus; species Cebus imitator. Next base: position 969,193 of record NW_016107605.1, read on the forward strand.
GAGACAGGGTTTCACCATGTTGGTCAGGCTGATCTTGAACTCCTGACCTCAGGTGATCTGCCCACCTCAGCCTCCCAAAGTGCTGGGATTACAGGTGTGAGCCACCACCCCGGTGAGGTTATTATTATTACTATATATTATAACTACAATTTTACAGAAGATATTCAGGCACAGGCACAGAGAAGTTAGTTAAGAAAATTTCCCAAGGCCTCATAAATAAAAATAAAGGTAGAACCAACGTTAGACGCCAGTGTGCTCTGGATCTCTGCACTGTGCTGACTCTCGTCATGGTTACCCTGTCATGTGCCATTTGTTGTTTAAAAGTTATGTCAAGAAAACAATAAAAACAATGTATCATTTAAGTAAGGGTCTGGGGAAAGGCATATTTGATTTGCAGTATTTAGCCAAGTTTTCTTTGTACATGGAATGTGAAATTTTATGCACTGTGAGAGAAAAAAGCTATTTAAATTTTAAAAAATTGATCTGTAGTATGTACCTGTCACTCTAAGGATAGGAATATCTTTGGAAATAATACTAACCTACTTTGTAAGATGGAGTGTAAAAGCATAACTTTCATTTGACATCCTGTCAAATATAGGACCCAAATTTTGATCCAAAATGTTAACCAAACAGATTTGTTTAATGTTTATTTTAAAAATACTTATTGGAGGATATCTACTTCCAGTAGACAGAGTACTTACTACTCCTTCTGCTGATTACTACTAGAAACCCTGGACATTACGTATACAAGCAATATTCTGAAACTCTAAAAGGTAGACAGAAGTTAGACTGGTCAGGCATCTTGAGACCCAAGGAACAGCATGATGGTTAATTACCTGGGTTGTCATTCTCCCTCCTATATCCAGACTTGGAGCTGAAGAAGCTTGCCACAGGCCTAAAGAAGCTTGCAACTGACTAAAGAAAGGAAACTGAAGGGATCCTTGTGATGATAGAAATGTTCTATATCTTGACCCTATCAATGTAAATGTCTTGTGATTTTGTTGTGATTCTGGACTGCAGTTTACAAATATTGCCATTGGGGAAAAAAATAGTAAAGGATTTGTTAGGTTTCATTTATTTCTTAAATTCACATGTGAATCTACCATTAAAATTAGAAAATTAATTTAAAATATTTATTCAATGCTTTCTGTGTGCCAAGTACAATCATAGATGCTAGGAAATAAGCAGTGAACAAGCCAACACCGTCTCTTCAAGATGTTTGCAATCTAGTTAGGGAAACAGACAATAAACAAACAAGAGAAATGTCAAGTGGTGGAAAAGAAGGAAAAAAAAAACAGAATAGTGAGCATATAAAAAGAAAGGGGAGGTATTATTTTACATACGCATACAACAATGCTTTCTCATTAGGTAGCATTTATGTAAAACAATGAAAGCTACATAAGTTATCTATGGAAAAAGTAAATGAGGAAGAAAAGAAGAGAAACGCCAAGAGCCCTGAGTTGGGAGTGGTCTTGACATGTTCAAAGAAAAGTAACCAGGCCTTTGTATTCAGAGTGTGGTTAATGAGGTGGAGAGTGGGAGGATTTGGGGTTGGACACAGTGGGAATCCAGATCATATAGTGCCTTCACTCATAATAAGGCTCAATTTTACTCTAAGTGTGTGGGAGGTGCCGAGGGAGAGAGATAATGTATAATTTTGAGTAGGGCATTGGCAGGTTCTGACATATTTAAATATGGTGACTATGGCGGTTTCGTTGGGAATAGACTGATGAGGAGGATGTAACCTATTGATTTTCAGTTTTGTATTTTATTTGTATTTGGGTTTTGGTTTTGGTTTTGTTTTCCTTCTTTTTTAATTTTTTCCTAAGTTATTGGGGTACAGGTGGTATTTGATTACATAAGTTCTTTAGCGGTGATCTGTGAAATTTTAGTGCATCCATCACCCAAGCAGTATATGCTGAACTTCATTTGTAGTCTCTTATCCCTTGCTCCCTCCCACTATTCCCCACAAGTCCCCCAAATCCATTATATCATTCTTATGCCTTCACATCCACATAGCTTATCTCTCACATATCAGTGAGAACATATGATGCTTGGTTTTCCATTCCTGAGTTACTTCATTTAGAATAACATACTCCAATCCCAACCAGGCCACTACAAATGCTGTTAATTCTTTCTTTTTTGGCTGAGTAGTATTCCATCATTCACATATAGATATAGATATAGATATAATGAATATACCACAGTTTCTTTATCCACTCATTGATTGATGGGCATTTGTGTTGGTTCCACAACTTTGCAATTGTGAATTGTGCTGATGTAAACATGCATGTCCAAGTATCTTTTCTGAATAATGATGTCCTTTCCTTTGGGTAGATACCCAACAGTAAGATTACTGGATAAAATGGTAGTTCTACTTTTGTTCTTTAAGGAATCTCCACACTGTTTTCCATAGTGACTGTACTAGTTTATATTTCCACCAGCAGTGCAGAAGTGTTGCGTGATTACTACCTTCATGCCAACATCTACTTTTTATTATGGTCATTCTTTCAGGAGCAAGGTAGTATCACATTGTGGTTTTGATTTGCATTTCCCTGATCATTAGTGATATTGAACATTTTTTCATATGTTCGTTGGCTATTTGTATATCTTATATTGAGAATTGTCTATTCATGTCCTTGACTCACTTTTCGATGGAATTTTTTTTTTCTTGATGATTTGTTTGAGTTCATTGTAGATTCTGGATATTAGTTCTTTGTCAGATGTATAGATTGTGAAGATTTTCTCCCATTCTGTGGGTTGTCTGTTTACTCTGCTGACTGTTCCTTTGGCTGTGCAAAAGCTCTTTAGTTTAATTAAATCCCAGCTATTTATCCTTGTTTTTATTGCATTTGCCTTGGGGCTCTTGGTCATGAAATCTTGCCCTAGCCAATGTCTAGAAGGATTTTTCTGATGCTATCTTCTAAAATGTTTGGAGTTTCAGGTCTTACATGTAAGTCCTTAATGAATCTTGAATTCATTTTTGGGTAAGGTGAGAGATGAGGATCCAGTTTCACTCTCCTACATGTGACTAGCCAATTATCCCAGTACCATTTGTTGAAAAGGGTGTCCTTTCCCCTCTTCATGTTTTTGTTTGTTTTGTCAAAAATCAGTTGGCTGTAAGTATTTGGGTTTATTTCTGGGTTCTCTATTCTGTTCCATTGACCTATGTGCCTTTTTGTATATCAGTACTATGCTATTTTGGTGACTATGGCCTTATAGTATAGTTTGAAATCAGGCAGTGTGACGCCTCCAGATTTGTTCTTTTGCTTAGTCTTGCTTTGGCTCTATGGGCTCCTTTTTGGTTCCATATGAATTTTAGAGTTGTTTTTTCTAATTCTGTGAAAAATAGTGGTGGTAATTTGATGGAAATTGCACTGAATTTTTAGATTGCTTTTGGCAATACAGTCATTTTCTATGCATGAGCATAGAACGTTTCCATTTGTTTGTATCATCTATGATTTCTTTCAGCAGTGCTTTGTAATTTTCCTTGTAGTTGTCTTTTGACTTTTTGGTTAGGTATATTCCTATTTTATTTTTTGCAGCTATTGTAAAGGGGGTTGAGTTCTTGATTTGATTCTCTGCTTGGTCACTGTCAGTTTATAGAATAGCTACTGATTTGTGTACATTAATTTTGTATCTGGAAACTTTACTGAACTCTTTCATTAGTTCTAGGAGCTTTCTGGAGGAGTATTTAGGGTTTTCAAAGTAAACAATCATATTGTCAACAAACAGTGACAGTTCAACTTCTTCTTTACCTATTTGGATGCTCTTTATTTCTTTCTCTTGTTTGATTACTCTGGTTAGACTTCCAGTACTATGATGAAGAGGAGTAGTGAGAGTGGGCATCCTTGTCTTGTAGGGGATGGAGGTGAGATTCCCAGGTCACTGGAGTTGTATACCTAGGAGGATTATGGCTGCCTCTGCTGAGTCATGCAGGAAGTGGGCGAAAGTTAGCAGTCACAGGCCTCACCCAGCTCTCATGCAAACCGAAGGGCTGGTCTCACTCCCATGGTGCCCCTGCACAGCTCCAAGTCTGTTTACAGGTAGAGAGTGAGATGGGCTTGAAGATTTGCCTCAGGCTACCTGCCTCTCTGCTGTGAAAGAAAAGGTCTTAATTCTTCTCTCACCTGTGGAGTCTACACACAGGATTTGTACCCTGTTCCCAGTTCTGGCCAGGAGACCTCTTGCCCTGTTCAAATTGTTACAAAGTTCGGCTAGTGATTTCCTTCTCCCTGTGGAGTTTTACCCCTTGCTCCTCTGGCCACCCTCCTGATGGATCTCTGTGGTGCCAGGAAGGAATGGCCTGCTAGGGAACCCCGTGAGCTACCAGGGCCTTTCTGCTGCTTCCTCCACCTCTATATTTCATTCAGCTCTCTAAATTGAATTATCTCTAGGTAAAGTCAGAAATTTCTCCTGCAAACAGACCTTCAGGTTCTCCAGTGGGGATGTGTGTTTGGGAGAGGAGGGTCTCCCTTTCCCACCTCCTAAGTTGGGGCACTCACAGTATTTAGGATATCTCCCAGGTTCTGCAGGAGCAGTCTGCTTCCTTCAGAAGGTCACTGGGTCCTCAGGATTGCTGGTTTGTTCATGCAGTTGATCTCACTTCTTAGTTCTAGGTTTTGGTTTTATAATTATATATAAGTTACATGCACAAGGAGATTATATTTACTGGCAGTGACACAGAGTGCTTAAGAGTATGGATTCCAGAGCCAGACTGGCAATAACTAATTACATGACCATGCTCAAGTTATTTAGTCTCTTTCATCCTCAATGTTTTCATATAATCTATGGTGCAAAAATAGTACTCCAGTCAGAAGGCTTTTACTGGGATTAAATGTGTTTTATGTATAAAGCTCTTAAAACAGCTTGAGATATGGCAAGTACCATGGAAGGGTTTGCTATGTCATTTTTGTGTTGGTACATACTTGAGTAACACTGTAATAAAAACAATTAAAACCAACATGAGAGAAAGCATAAAAATTATTTTCCATAAGAGGGTTCATACTCTAGTGACTTTGAAAAACAGTGTTTGAGAGTATGCTAATGTCATATAGCTCAGATGCTTACTATTTACACATTGGTAGTTACTGTAGGGGCAGGCAAGGCACTACAAACTTGGTCTGTAACCAAAAATTAAATAACTTTTATCTAACTGGCATGTCAATCACATTTTATTTTAATTTGATTTCAAAATTTAAAACCCAAATATGATGTATATAGTAAATACTAACCATCAAGATATCCTATTAATGAGAACTAGCTCATTTCGTTAGTGGAAGTTATTGTAGCGAATATATTCTTCTTTTTGTCCTGCATTTGTACTTTGGGCAACTTCTCTTCTCCCTATATTGTACTATTGGGAATATAGGTCATAGATTGCCAAACTGTCCTGTTCTCCTGGCCATAATCATTGGTTCAGGAATAGGAGAGTATCTAAGAACAGCTAAACAGTTTCCACATGGAATTGGACATATGGACACTGTTTTTTCAAGATGGTTCCCTCTTTCTCTCAGATGCACAGCAGTAAGAGCCAAATTAACAATGTAGATAGAGTCTGTCTGAGAAGTCAAATAATCCCAACCTGAGCTAGAAAAAGAAAGAAAATCCCTGTAAATGTTCTTTAATTATAGAACAATTGATACAATGAATAAAAATACAGTTGTATTCCATATGAAATTTGTCTTTATACTAGAATAGTGATTTTAAACACAAGAGATTCTTACCATAATAATATCAATCAATCAAATTCATGATACTAAAACATAACTCAGCATTCAACCTTCCAACACTGGTTCTCTTTACACGAAATTGCATCATTTTAGAGGAAATCAGATGTGATTTGCCATTTTTAAAATAAATCTTCTGTAGGTCACATTAAATTTGGGACTAGTTTCTAATTATTTTTCAAAAAAGGAAATTAAAAAAGGGAAAATATCTATTCCTATATGACACTTGGCATATTAATCAAGATCAAATACAGAATACAATACGCTAAATGAAAATAATATGCGCTATATACACCATGGAATACTATGAATCCATAAAAAAGAATAAAATCATGTATTTTGCATGAACATGAATGCAACTGGAGGCTGTTCTCCTAAATGAATTAAGGAGGGAGCAGAAAACCAAATATCACGTGTTGTTACTTATAAGTGAGAGCTAAATAATAGGTTCTCATGGAGATAAAGAATGGGTACCCCATAGCCCATAATGCCATACATAAAGATGGCAACAATAGACACTGGAGACTACTAGAGTGGAGAGGGAGGAAGGGAGAGGGGAAGGGAAGAAAGAGGGCAGGGAGGGAGGGGGGAGAACAAGGAAGGAAAAATGAATTATTGAGCACCATACTCACTACCTGGGTGAAGGGATCAATCATATACCAATTTTACTCTAAGTAAAATTGGATCATGCAATATACCCAGGTAACAAACCTGCATATGCACCCTCTGAATCCAAAATAAAAGCTGAAATTATAAAAAACTAAAGAAGACTGTATGTGCTAAATATTTATATGGTGTTAGTCAGTCATCACTTCTAAAAACCCAAAGCGCCCTAATCCCAGTCTTCAGAAAAGTTCATATATAGGATAGGGGAAAAATGGTGAAATATATGATATTTATTTATAAAGAGAAGGCAGTATAGATGTGCATTTATTTCACCATAGTAACCATCTTATTGTATATGTGTATGTGTCATCATTTTGTATACCTTCAATATACACAGTAAAATTTATTTATTCATTTATTTATTATTATTATATTATTTAGAGAGAGAGTATCACTGTGTCACCCAGGAGTACAATGGCACCATCTCAGCTCACTGCAACCTCTGCCTCCTGGGTTCAAGCAATTATCTGCCTCAGCCTCCCAAGTAGCTGGGATTACAGGCGCCCACCACCATGCCAAGCTAATTTTTGTATCTTTAGTAGAGACAGGGTTTCACCATGTTGGCCAGACTGGTCTTGAACTCCTGACCTCATGATCCACTCGCCTCTGCCTCCCAAAGTGCTGGGATTACAGGAGTGAGCCACTGCGCCTGGCCATAAAATTTATTTAAAAAAATGCTTTTATAGAAATTATCTCATTTGAACTTCAAACAAAACCTTCAAGAAGTTAACTGCATTATTTTTAAGAAAAAATTTCAGAGAGGCTGGGTGTGATCGCTCATGCCTGTGATCCCAGCATGCTGGCAGGCTGAGCTGGGAGGATCACCTGAGGTCAGGAGTTCAAGATCAGCCTGGCCAACATGATGAAACCCACCTCTACTAATGGTGAAACCCCATCTCTACTAAAAATACAAAAATTAACTAGGTATGGTCGCAGCACCTGTAATCCCAGCTGCTCTGGAGGCTGAAGCATGAGAATCACTTGAACCCAGGAGGCGGAAGCTGCACTAAGCCAAGATCACACCACTGTACACCAGCCTGGGTGACAGATGACAGTCTGTCTCCAAAAATAAAAATAAAAATAAAAGTTTCAGAGAGATTAAGTAGCCTATCCAAGGTTAAAAACAAACAAAAAAGAAAAAACAAAACAAAGAAATCCTAAAAAGCTGGTAACTCACAGAGGTAGAATCTAGTCTCAGTTTAGCTGTTTCCAAATCTCTGTGTGGTACATAACATATTTTGCAAATCTGCATCTTGTGTGACAATGTGGGAGGCATAACCAAAACATGGAAACATAAAACAATGTACAAACTACAGAAGTCATCAGGTCATCAACTATTGTAACAGCAAAAAAAATCAAAAGGAGATTAAAGCGAAGGAGTGAATGAAGGTTAGTGTGATCAGTTAGTAACATGGCAGAAAAAGAAAAATCATTGAACTGCGTCCTAAAGGATACATAAAATGTGAATAAGTGTGGATAGATTTCACATAACAGTAAGGGACATTTCAGGAAGCAGGAGTGGAGGAGTGGAGCTTCAGAGATACAGTGGAGGTTGGGGAGGTGTGAAGAAAAAGGTGAAGTCATTTAATAAAGGAAGCTGGAAAGTCAGGCAGAGCAGTTTAGACTTGAGGGAATTTCACTTGCTTATAAATACTGATGTATTGGCCGGGCACGGTAGCTCACCCCTGTAATCCCAGCACTTTGGGAGGTGAAGGCGGGCAAATCACGAGGTCAGATCAAGACCATCCTTGCTAACATGTTGAAATCCTGTCTCTACTAAAAATACAAAAAAAATTAGCCGGTTGTGCCATGCCCGTGGTCCCAGCTACTTGGGAGGCTGAGGCAGGAGAATCAGTTGAGCCTGGTAGGTTGCAGTAAGCCAAGATCACACCACTGCACTCCAGCCTGGTGACAGAGTGAGACTCTGTCTCAAAGGAAAAAAAGTGGAATTCTATCCCATCTAAAGTGCTGACTATGGAAGTGATGATGATGAAGACCAGGATAAAAAAAAAAAAAAACACCTGAGGTATTATAGCACACAGTATACCTTTCACAAACAAAATAGTCACATAGGCCTCTCAGAAAGAGAAGGCACCATGAAATAAGAGAGAGGGACATAAGACACTGTGCTATGTGCAAAAGGGAGGAGAGATTAAGTGTGATAAAATTTTAAGTTCTACTTTCAAAGCAGGTAATTCTGCCTTTTTGCCAACAATTATTATTTTAAAATGAGATAAATAGAAAAAATATTTTTGAGATTACTAAAGAATATAATTCAAATCTCTAAAAATTGAAGTAGTTAGAGAAATGGAATAGTTCCCAAATGTGACAGCAAAATATTAAGCTTCTTGTGAGATTGTACAATGTCTTTCTATCCGCCCTAAAGATCACTGGGGCTGGAGAGACCACCACATGCAAATGAGTCATTTTAAAAGATTCTAACAACTCCTTTAAAGTTCCTACTTAGCAATAAGATCTTTAATTGACTAGTAAGTGTGTTAAATCAAAATCATGAAAAATAAGAATGTTTATAATATTGTTTTACTTTAATTTTTCCAAGGCAGAAAGCTATTTAAAGAGACATCACAAACAAGTTGATATGCTTATTACTTTGCCAGTCTAGGTCCACTGAGAAGCAGACATCTCAAGGGATTAAAATCAGGAGGAAGCTGGAAAAGGCTGCAAGAACTGTCTGATCATGATGAAATTATTAACCTGAGTGAAGGAGAGAAGAAAGAGTCGCTGGGTGCAAACTTCCTAGACTGCTGTGCAGTTTAAAGAAAATGAGGTGAAGTTACTGAGGAGTCCCAAGCCACAGGTAGCCATCAGAGGTATCAAGTGTCTCCAGGAATCACCCAGCCTTAGTATCCCAGATACACATAGTCATTGGTTAAACACCACCCATGGGAATGTAGACATAGCCTGAGCATAGATGCAGTAATGGATTTCAGAGCATGGCAGCTGGAGCTCTTGGCCAACTGCTCCCCCCGTGGTTGGAGACCTAAGAGGTGCATTCCCATGGGTGCCACAGTCACTTTGCTTAAGGCTTGACGTGAACTCCTGCAACATTAAAAGGAGCTTTTGGCATTTTATTTTTGATGAACAATATATAATTGCGAGCTGTCTATTCTCCTGGAATTTAATAATTTTATAACTTTGTAGTACTTATATCGTGTCACAAATGGAAACTCCTCATACCACATTGTGAAATGACATTTTGAAAGCCACAAATGAGAGCCACAGCTACAGGCAGGCGCCGCCACCACTTCTAGTAGGCCAGTGTATTATCTATCCACTCATCCAGCTAATGTATATCCATTTATTAATTTTTTTAAAAATACACATGGTCAGGCCTATGCCTAACTTTTCAACCTCATCTTTTATATTTCACCTATGGCTTACTGTATGCTATCATTCAGTGTTTTTTTTTCTGTTCACTGAACAAGCCAAACTCATTATAACCTCAGAATATTAACAGCTATAATCTACTTTGCCTGGAATGTTCTTTTAGATTTTCACTTGTTGGACTCTTTCACACTATACAGACCTCAGTGCAAGTATTACTACCTCAATGAGGCTTTGATTGATCCGTTCATTTTCTAGTCTTTGTAGATTTGGGTCCCCAGAAAAGTCATAGAACTAATGCTCTCTACCATATAAGCAATATCTAGACTAGTGATTGGCCCCTAAAAGTCAATAAATATTTGTTGAATAATAATTGACAAAAGAAGACTTCTATATTTCAGTTATTATAATGGGTCTTAGAATTCAAAGACATGATTCCTTCCCTCACTAGCGATTATAGTCCAAATAGAAAGTACAGTCTAATTACTTAGAAATCACTCTTGTCTCACCTTCTAACAGCCATCTATTCTTTCTTAAGTTGCTCCAGGCATTCCTTCTTATGAAATAATTCATTGTCTATTTTGTTGTTGTTGTTGTTGTTACATAAGTTTTTTAGTGGTGGTTTGTGAGGTTTCCGTGCACCCATCACTACATTGAAGCCAATTTGTAGTCTTTTCTTTTTCTTTTTTTTTTTTTGAGACAGTCTCTCTCTGTCACCAGGTGCCAGGCTGGAGTGCAGTGGCCTGGCGCGATTTCGGCTCATTGCAACCTCTGCCTCCTGGGTTCAAGCAATTCTCCTGCCTCAGCCTCCTGAGTAGCTGGGACTACAGGCGTACACCACCACACCCAGCTAATTTTTGTATTTTTAATAGAGACGAGGTTTCGCCATATTGGTCAGGATGGTCTTAATCTCTTGACTTCGTGATCCGCTCGTCTCGGCCTCCCAAAGTGCTGGGATTACAGGCTTCAGCCACCGCGCCCAGTCCCAATTTGTAGTCTTTTATCCCTCACGCCCTTCCTGCCCTTTACCCCCAAGTCCCTAAAGTCTACTGTATCATTCTTATGCCTTTGCATCCTCATAGCTTAGCTCCCACTCATGAATGAGAACATACAATGTTTGGTTTTCCATTCCCTAAATTACTTCATTTAGAATAACAATCTCCCATCCCATCCAGGTTGCTGTGAATGCCATTAATTAATTCCTTTTTATGACTGAGTAGTGTTCCATTGTGTATATAGTTTCTTTATCCACTTGTTGATTGATGGGCATTTGGGCTGGTTCCACATTTTTGCAGTTATAATTATTGTAATGCTATAAACATGTGTATGCAAGTATCTTTTTCATATAATGATTTCTTTTCCTCTGGGTAGATACCCAGTAGTGGGAATGCTAGATCAAAAGGTAATTCTACTTTTAGTTCTTTAAGGAATCTCCACACTGTTTTCCACAGTGGTTGTACTGTTTACATTCCCACCAGCAGTGTAGAAGTGTTCCCTGATCACCATGTCCACGCCAACAATCTATTATTTTTTGATTTTATGATAATAGCAATTCTTGTGGGAATAAGGAGGTATCGCATTGTGGTTTTGGTTTGCATTTCCCTGATCATTAGTGATGTTGCAGATATTTTTAATACATTTGTTGGCCAGTTATATATCTTCTTTTGAGAGTTTTCTATTCATGCCCTTAGCCTACTTTTTGATGGGATTGTTTGTATTTTTCGTGCTAATTTGTTTGAGTTCCGTTGCTTCTGGATATTAGTCCTTTGTCAGATGCATAGATTGTGAAGATTTTCTCCCACTCTGTGGGTTGTCTATTTACTCTGCTATTTCTTTTGCTGTGCAAAAGCTCTTTAGTTTAATTACATCCCACTTATTTATCTTTGTTTTTGTTGCATTTGTTTTTGGATTCTTAGTTATGAAATATTTGCCCAAGCCAATGTCTAGAAGAGCTTTTCTGATGTTATTTTCTAGAATTTTTATGGTTTCTGGTCTTAGATTTAAGTCATTGATCCATCTTGAGTTGACTTTTGTGTAAGGTGAGAGATGCGGATCCAGTTTCATTCTCCTCCTCATTGTCTATTTTTTATTTTTCATTTTTGATGGTAGAATAGCTCTGAACAACAGAGACCTTGGAACCACAGAAATGTGGCATTCAAGAAGATAATTTCTCTAGAACTGTATTTCTAGAAATGTGTAAATAATAAAACACTAGATTTCATGATTCTGAAAAATGTGAAGTTTTACATATCAAGATCCTTTAGAATTTTCTTGAATAAAACATTAATACATTTGGTCAACAAATGTCTGCTGATGCCAACCATGCACCAAGCGATGTTTTGAAATAATGGAGATACAATGCAGATCCAAACAGATAAAACCCTTATAGACTTAGTGTTTACTCGGAAAGGGAGATATACACAAAAGGCAAATAAATATCACAAACTGAGCTAGGTCTTTGAAGAAAAAGGCGCAAGTAGGGAAGACTGCATATAAAAGGCTTAATCTAATTATATAGGTCAGAGAAGATGCTTCAGAGGAAGCAATATTTACCAAAATTAAAAAAATAAGTTACGAGGTAAAAGTGAAGGGTAGGTAGTCAGGAAGATATAAGGGCAAGAGCCTTCTAGCAGAGGAAACAGTCAGTGTGAAAAAACTGAAAGAAATATCTAAAAAGTGGCTGGGTGCAGTGGCTCATGCCTATAATCCTAGCACTTTGGGAGTCTGAGGCAGGCAGATCACTTGGGGTCAGGAGTTTAGACCACCCCAGCCAACACAGTGAAACCTGATCTCTACTAAAAATACAAAACTTAGCAGGTGTGGTGGCAGGCCCCTGCAATCCCAGCTACTTGGGAGGTGGAGGAACGAGAATCACTTCAACCCAGAAGGCAGATATTACAGTGAGCTGAGATCATGCTACTGCACTCCAGCCTGGGAGATAGAGCAAGACTCCATTACCCAAAAAAAGAAATACATCAAAAGGATCTGAAAGAAAATAAGGAAACATAAAACCAACAGGAAACATGATATATGTAAGTCCTTGTAAAGTTTGTAAACCATGCTAATCTTAATTTAAAAAAAAACAAAAAACTAACCATGTTAGCTTTTATTTAAAGAAAATTTGGACTGGGCATGGTGGCTTACGCCTATAATCCCAGTACTTTGGGAGGCCAAGGGGGATGGATCACCTGAGGTCAGGAGTTTGAGACCAGCCTGACCAATAGGATGAAACCCCATCTCTACTAAACATGGTGGGGTTGGACATGGTGGCAGGCACCTGTAATCCCAGCTACTTGGGAGGCTGAGGCAGAGATTGCAGTGAGCCAAGATCGTGCCATTTTATTCCAGCCTGGGTGACAGAGCAAGACTCCATCTCAAAAAAACAAAAACAAAAACTTTACTATAAAAAATGACCTAAATTAAATGTGTACATTCCAAGGACCTTAAGCATGTGTTCATTATGATATCCTGGTTGGAAAAGCTTCTAGAAAAACTGTCTTTTGGTTGGTGGGGCTCATCTAGGTTTGGACTAGCCAAGCACGAAAGCAAATGAGCAGTGCTGGTTCTAATGATGGAGTCAGCTGAAACTTGGAGCCATGACTTTGCAGGTGATGTGATGAAGAATGGCACACTCTGGATTTAATGGAAATTTAATTACATACTTAGTACAATTAAACCAAGAAATCATGAGGGAACATAAAAATTTCAAAAATATCATCAATGCTGCTGGGCAGCTGGAAACATTTTCATATTAGAGACTTTACTTCTATCATCAGTGTCAATATCTAAATCATCCTCTAATATTTCATACGGATTTCACTAATAGAATTAGGAATAAAATCAGGTGGCAAAGAGCGAGTATGCTCACTTATTGATAAAATACATTGGCACTGTTTGCCCTCTTCTTCACAGTACTTTGCTTGTCCTTTGTTGCCCTGAATTACATGCATCCCTTATGAGATGAAAAGCTAATTTATGTGATTAATGTTATATGCTTCCTGAAAGTTTAAATATATGACTAAGTGAGAGAGCAGCAAGAAACTATCTTTTTTACCATAATTGTAAAATGATTAAAAATACAGTTGGAATTTCTATATTTGATAGAAAACACAAATTTATATAATGGTGACTTCATTAGTTTAGCAAAGCCTTTGTTTTTCTGTTGTAAATATATAATTACAAAACTTAATTTAGTATTTGGCTCAATTAACTTTGCCTGTGAGTTGTGGCAGTTTTGGAACCTGAATAATTGAATATGTTTTACACTATCCTGTGTAATTGTTTGTTTTTAATTTTAGACTTTACATTCTTCTTTATCTATATTATTTTATGTATGTCTGTATATATATTTATTTTTCTTGAATATTTTCTATTTCAGACATCTTGTTGTGATCCTTTGGTTTTGATGAACGTTATTTGAGAGAAAATTTCCAGGAACTTTGTCATTCATTGCATCTATGCTAAATTGATGGTATTTCTTTGGGAAAGAAATGCCTGTTTTATCAAGCAATCACCTTCAGAAAAATTCACATAGAGTGAAAAAGAAAAGGGTCCTTAATCCATCAGTTGGATGAACCCTGGAGCCTGTGTTGCAGCAAGCTTGTTCTTACATCTATATCTAAGCCATGAGTTACAAAAAAATTCATCATCTTAGTTAGATGACTTGTTCAAAACAAACACATCAACAACCACACAACAACAATAACAACAACTTGGCACCCAATTTGAACAAGGCATTGTAATAGCTGTCTTGGGTGATGTCAAGATAGACAAACAAAATTCCAGCCCTCAAATAATGCACAATTTAGAAGACAGTAAAAGTATACACAGACACAGTGGAATCTCAGAGAGGGAGTTTAAAGGGGAATATACAAAGGACTATGAAAATTCAGAGGTGGTTGTGGGACAGCTGAACAGAAACCAAGGGAATTTTATGAAAAAGCACATCTTTACACATACATCCTAATCTATTAGAAGGGTTTCACTAAGTGAATAGTACGTTTGAACATTTACCATGATAACTGAGTTGTGGAACCTTAAAGAACATCTAGGTATGCATTTAGGCAAAAGAAAGGTTAGAAAAAGGAAAGGTAGCATATGAGATATTTTGAGAAAACCCAGTAAACAACATAGATATAAAACCAATTGACAAGTGAAGGAGGAGATGTCTAGCAATATCAAATATTCTAGGTGATCTACAAATATTTAAATGGAAGATTTAGTATTTATGTGGTAACAAAGAGTATTGAGTGTTTCAGTTGTGGAGGTCAGGTAGGAGGATTGCTTGAACCCAGGAGTTAAAGACCAGCCTGGGCAATATAATGAGACTCTATCTTGACATTAAAAAAAAAAAAATTAGCCAGGCATGGTGGTGAGCTGCACTGAGCCATGATCATGCCACTGTATCCAGCATGGGCAACAGAGACCCAATCTCAAATAAATAAATAAATAAATAAAGACTGTTGCAGTACATTGAAAGAACAAATGTGGTAATGGGAGGGCTTAGGAATAGACAGAATTTAAGTACATATTTTTATTTTAATAATAATCATATTCATAGCTGCAACTTATTTGTGCATTATTGAGTGCCTACTATATTCCAGGTACTCTTATAAGAAGTAGAAACTTAGGCACAAAGATTTTAAGTAACTTGCTCAGCTGGGAAGCTGAAGATGCCAAGATTAGAAGCCAGACAGTCTCACTTCAAAATCTGTGTCCCTAGTCTCAACAAAATATTGCCCCTCTTTCTCTGTTCTAGGCTTTCAATACACTGCTTTCAATACATTGCTCCATTCAGTACCCACCGCAGTCCTCTGACATACTGCTATGCTGATCATTGTTTAGATAAAGAAACTGAGGCATAGCAAAGTTAAGTAACTTTCCCAAGCTCACACAGCTAGAAAAAGGAAGACCGGAATTTTAGTCCAAGGAAGTCTGATTCCAGGGGCCAGGGTCTTATTATTGATAATACTATGCAAGTCTTTTATTTAGAGATATTTTGGAGAAAGTTTGAAAAATGATAAAATGTAACAAAGAAAATAAATCTACCTAGCAATAACTACTATCAAATTTTTAATATATTTCTCTACAATATTATTGTATATTTTTACATAATTGAACATCTAAATATATACAATTATATATGATTATTATCAAGATTTAAGTTATGTGCAAAACACTGATACTGCATCTACTACACAGTAGGCATTCACAGAAGATAGGTACAATTATATTTCGACTGTTATCATTTTAATTAAATTGATATACAGTTGACCCTTGAACAACATGGGTTTGAACTATGTGGGTCCACTTATATGCCAATTGTTTTCAACCAGACAGGGATTGAAAACTCAGTATTTGCAGGATGTGAAACTTGACAGGATTCGATAGGGAGAGCTAACTTCTTAAATACACAGGTTCTGCAGAGGCAACCGTGGGACTTAAGTGTGCATAGATTTTGGTAAACATGGGGGTCCTGCAATCAATCCCCCATGTATTCTGAGGGACAACTGTATTTATATAGTGCTTTATACACAGAAAGGTATATTCACATATGCTGTCTTCTTTGCTCTTCAATGCATTTCTAATAGAAACAATGAATTTTATTACATTTTCATTTAACAAATGAGAAATTCAACCTGTGAATTTAAGTGATTTGCTTCAAGTTACACACACAGCAGTAGTAATGCTTGACCTAGAACACAGAGTCAGATAAAATATATGTAAATGATAATCAATGTATCATTGCCTCAGTCATTGAGAAAGAAGGTACAGATTTCATTTTCACCAACAGCTGATCATATACCAGTTTTAATTCCTTGTGTTGGAAGCTATATGCTATCTTATGTTGCCCCAACAATGTGGCAACTGCTATGCTAGCCCCACAGATCAACACGCACACACACACACACACACACACACACACCAGCTAACGCTGTGATAGGTTAAGTGACTTGCTCATACCCACGCTTCTTCTAAATCTTGCAAGGAGTATACATAGCTCTTTTCTTCTATAACTAAGGGAATAGAATAAGCAGAGAAGAATAAGAAAGATACAGACTATGCATAGAATACATAGAGAACTTGAATGTGCAACTTCTGTTATGATAAAATGTCATTTCAGAGAAAATGGAGTGGAGTCAACACCAGCGGATACAGTGTGGGAACGTGCATTTAAAAGACAGGGCCATCATCAAACGCCGGATAGGTGGAGCTGGGTAAACAGTGGTGTGGGTGCCTCCAAAAAGTCAGGGTAAAGGACTGCTTTGGAAATAGTTAACACAAATAACAAAGGGTAGGAGCTTGAGAAATCTAGTGGAGACGGCAGCTATTGGTGAGAGGAGGGTATGGTGAATGGACAGGATTTTCTGCTGAACTAACCAGTCGCAATAAAGGCCATACGGTTATAGTCAGCTAATCTTTCTGCACGTTAACTTCTCTCCCAGGTGCCTGCCTTTAGACTGACTCTAAGAGTCAGGATTCATTAGCCGTATTTACTTAAAGAACAACAAAAATGCCATTATTCAGAAATTTCTCATGAAAGTGCCTTATAACAAAAGAATTATCATGCGTTAAACCTATGCTGATGTTGACCCAGTGAAAAACACGCTTACAAAATTATCTGGGCTGACAACTCTACAATAATCTAACACAGGGATAAGCTCAAGAATTATTTGGAGCTCCATTCAGCTTGTCTAATTAGGTAATTTTTCTATCACAGTCAGCTAGAGATTAATCATAAAATGTGAACAGTTTTATTTTCTGAATTTTAGGACATTTAATTGGTAATAATCATTATAATTGGGAAGAAATCTACACAGCTCTTTCATTGTGACCACAGCACTGGTTTTAAAACAAGTTCAGTAGCTGTCTGTGTGCATGTGTGCACACATGTATTTGTGAAAGAATATAATTATACAATTAAATGAAGAAGTAAAGAGATTCTTAAGAGTATGTGACAGATGATGATCTGAAACTAGACAAGGAGAAAGGGTAATGCTTCTGAAACCAATCATTTAGACACACCAATGGAGGCTTACATAAACCCTGTTCTGACTTTATGTATCTGAAATATTTTTAAATTATTGAAGTCTTCAGAAACTGCAAATAGTTTCTTATGAAAAAAAGATGCTCTCACTTAAAAGGAACTCTTAAACGTCGAGAACTGAACAATGGAGAGATCAGACAGTAACTTTTAATTCTCTAAAATGCTTAAATATAGGTAAGATTAACAAAAAGCAGAGGAATGTTTGTGTCCTCCTAAAATTCGTATCCCACAAGGTGACAGTATTAGAAGGTAAGAGCTTTGAGAGATGATTAGGTCATGAGGGATTGGTGCCCTTATAAAAGAGACCCCAGAGAGGTAGCTGCCACATGAGGATACTGCTAGAGGATCTGTCATCTATGAACCAGAAGGTAGAACCTCACTCGTCACCAAATGTGCCTTGATTTTGGACTTCTCAGCCTTCAGAGCTGTGAGAAATACATTTCTGTTGTTTATAAGCTACGTAGTTTATGACATTTTGTTATAACAGCCCAAACAGACTAAGGCAGAGGGTTACATAAACCCTGTTCTGACCTTACATTTGTGAAATATTTTTAAATCACTGAAGTCTTCAGAAACTGCAAATAGTTTCTTATGGGAGAAAAAAAGGTGTTCTTATTTAAAAGGAACTCTTGAACTTAGAGAACTGAGCAAAGGAGAGATCAGACAGTAACTTATCATTCTCTAAAGACTTAAATCCATGTAAAACCCACAATGCAGAATAAATATGCACCCACGCACAACCTAAATCTAACCAGTTACCGCTGAAAACCTGCATGTTTTGGAGAAGTATGCCAGGAAACTCTAAAAGATTTTAAGCTTTTACTGACCTCTTTATTTTCACTGAAATGCAAATATATATTTAAAGCCCTATTTATATAAACTGAAGGAAAAGAAATCAATATAAAAATTTCCAAATATCCTGGATTAAGGCTAGAAGCAAAAATGAGAGAAAGTATTTTCTTAAAAAGTAATAAAATAATCGGTTTTGATTGACTAGGTCCAAAAAATGACTACAAACGTACATCTAAACCCATCAGATGTCTTTTTAATCAGGCTCTTTTCTTAAGAATAACACTGCATTTTTGGAGGGATCTATTTTTTTTTTTTTTCAAAGAAGAACACATGACAATTTTGAAAAAAAAAGGAACAATACAATCTCTCTTTTTGAATTCTAGACAAACGATAAAAAGTGATTCTGTAATGATTTTTTTTTTAATGAGCTTTGCAACATATTGGCAGTGAATTTTACCATTATAATTACAAACAGTGGCAGTTATTTTATACTAAACATACCAAAACATAACTGAACATTTTATATGAATATGAATTATTTCTACTGGGTACCTATATCCATGTTTTAAATATTCTATGATTTACCCAGAATCTAGTAAGAATTTTGATTAAAAAGTGTCCTTAGAATATGGTTGGATAATTAAACAAATCTAGGCACAATCTAAATATTCTAACTATTTGTCAGATAAGTACAGAAATATTTTCAATTATTACTTTTAAAAACTATATTAAATTTGGTTATTGGTAAAATTTAGTTTAAGGCATGCATATTTCTTTTTATGTTTTTTTTTTCTTTTTTCATGAACATTTATCAGGTCCAGAAGGCAGGAATATTTCAATGAAGTAATTTTTATGCCCAGCTAGCATTTTTATTTTTAATGATACAATACTGGATACATTAATACAAAGATCCTACAATTTTATTTTATAACCTCAATTTGCATTTTTAACTAACTTTGAACTCTTTTCTCAACTTTTCCAGTTATGCATGAAGACATCATACTTGAAAAAATAAATATAAATTAGCTTCTCTTTCGTAAAATAAAAACAAATTTGCAGGGCTTCTACTGCTAAGAAGATGGATTAGGTACACATTCTTCTGTTTTTTAAATTAAGTACAACATACAACTAAAAACCTTGAAATGAAGGTGTATATATATATATATTTGGGGACATATATATATATATATGTGATGGGGACATATATATACATAAATGATGGGGACATATATATATGGGGACATATATGTATATGGGGACATATATATATATATATATAGAGAGAGAGAGAGAGAGAGAGAGAGGGGGGGGGACACAAACACACACAAACACACACCTGAAGAGTTCTTAAACTTGATAGCAAAAGTATACACCACAAAAGGAAAAATTGATAAACTGGACTTCATCCAAATTAAATTATATTACTCTGCAAAGAATTCTATTAAGAGGATCCAAAATACAAGCTACAGAGTTGGAGCACATATTTGAAAACCACAATATCAACAAAGGACTAGTATCTAGAATACATAAAGACCTCTCAACACTTAACATTTAAAAAAATCCAATTAGAAAACGGATAAAATACATGAGCAGATGTTTCAACAGAGAATATAAGAATAGTAAGCACATAAAAATTTGCTCACCATTTTTAGCTATTAGGAAAGTTTAAAAGCACATAAAATATCATTCCATACCTATCTAAATGGATAAAATAAATAATAATGACAACATCAAATGTTAAAGATGACCCAGAAATGGTGTCACTCATACATGGCTAACTGGAATGTAAAACGGTACAACCACCCTGGAAAAGAGTTTAGCTCTGTATTACAAAAACTAGCCATACAACTGTTACATAATCAGCAATTGCTTTCCTTGCAATTTATCCCATAGAAAATAAAAGTTATGTTCACCACAAAGAAACTGTATATTAAAGTTTATAACAGCTTAATTCATAATAGCCCCAAACTGGAAGACATCCCAATATACTTTAGTGGGTGAATCGTTAAACAGACTATGGTATATCCATATCATGGAATCTTGCCTAGCCATTAAAAACCTAACCTACTAACATATGCAAGAATCTGGATGAATCTCCAGACTTATGCTGAGTGAAAGAAAGCCAATCTAAAAAGGCTACATACTGTATGAAATTGCAACATTATAGAGAGAAGAGTTTAGCGGTTGCTGCTGGTTAAGAAAGGGTTGGGAGTTGGAGGGAAGCATATGTGGCTATAAAGGTTCAATAGGAGCAATCTTTAGGGCGATGAAAAGAGTCTGTATCTTAACTGTATCAATATCAACAGCCTGGTTGGGATGCTGTACTATATCTCTGCAAAATGTTATTGTTGGGTCTCTCTATATTATTTCTTATAAATGCATATAAATCTATAGTTGTCTCAAAATAAATAGATCTACTTAAGAATAAATGGCTAGGCCGGGCGCGGTGGCTCAAGCCTGTAATCCCAGCACTTTGGGAGGCTGAGGCGGGTGGATCACGAGGTCAACAGATCGAGACCATCCTCGTCAACATGGTGAAACCCCGTCTCTACTAAAACTACAAAAAATGAGCTGGGCATGGTGGCGCGTGCCTGTAATCCCAGCTACTCAGGAGGCTGAGGCAGGAGAATTGCCTGAACCCAGGAGGCGGAGGTTGCGGTGAGCCGAGATTGCGCCATTGCACTCCAGCCTGGGTAACAAGAGCGAAACTCTGTCTCCAAAAAAAAAAAGAATAAATGGCTAAATAATTTGCAAGCTCTGAAAGGATATATAAAGGCAATCACAAAGGAAAGCTCTTCTAGGTTTTGGATTTTTTTTTCCATTTTTTGTTTGTTTAGTTTTTCTACAGTAAATTCATATTGTTTTGGTAACAAAAAAGAGAAAATATAATACTCTTGTAATCTAAAATATTTTTTAGATATAGTCTTATTCGTCTGTTCACATCAATACAATGTTCTGTAAATGAAAGGCAACTTCTAAATTCACCATCTACTATGAAACATTTTAACCTGTGGTCAGGGTACGTCATAGCTAGAGTAAAAACTAGCAATTTGAATGAAGAGTATGAGTTGAATAGTAGATGTGCCAGCTTTGCTTTTTTCCTATCATAGAGAGAAATTTATTAAAAAATTAAGTTTGCTTTTAAAACTTAAAAGTGTTAGCTCTGAAGCTTAGAGATGCTGACCTAATGGTGGCATATTATGGCTGTGTGCTGCCAATTTGATAAAAGCAACTTCAGGAATCATTTCATATTGCTTTGCTTGGCTGGAAGAGTGTGTGCACACAGATACACGCACTTCTAATTTCTGCAAAAGATCACTGCTAGTTCTTTAGAAAACCGCTGGCCTATTTTCAAAAGCTGAAAATGAGCTGGAGCCCAGGGCTGAACATCAGAAATCAAGAGGCCATCTAAGTGATGGTGACAGTAGGTTTTAGTGAATACAAAAGATGAAATGGTAGGAAGCTGGATAAAGATAATTCTGCTCCAGAATCCAAAGGGCAAGAGAACATAAAGATGTTAGAGGTCAGTATCATTGAGGAGGGAAGAGTTTTGTAGCTCTAATTGATTCTCCAGTCTCCTAAAGGGATTGAACTTCTTTTGGAAACATAAAGGTAGAGGGCATAAGCAGAAAATATATATCAGATACAAAACCGATAGTTCTCCTAGAATACATCTCAAAAAATAATGTCATTAAATTCTGGAGCCCTGAAGCAAAATTCTTCAAAGTTGTCTCCTTGCAGTTTTCCAAAGAAATAACCTTTGCCATATGCCCTGGGAACTCATGTTTTCATCTGCAATATGGCAGAGCGTATCGGTATGAAAAGATTATTCTGAGAAGTTAAACTTGTAAACTATTAAGCCTTAAATGAATATAAAAATATTACATCATCTTCATTACCATACCTCCCTAAAACAATAGAGAGTGCTTAGCCTGAGCAGCTGAGCTAAGCTTGAAGTAAAACATTGCTACCTTGTGTCATTTGTCACTTAAAAGAATTTACTTCCGGCCTAAATTCTGTTTAGTGGTAGGTCTGCCATCTAGTGGCCACTTACACAAATACAAGTTGTGATCATAAATTAAAGACCATATGAAAATATTAGGTCATCCAAATGGACCATTTCTGGTCCAAGTATAAACAGGCAAAGAGGATTTGACTGACGGTAGGAACATTTACATTCAGGGATCACTTAGAGGTAAGTGTGCTGACTCAAAATAGTGTGAGTACAAAAGCAAAGTAAAAATATTTGTTTTACATTCATGTGGACTTCAAAAGGAGAAATTTATATTCATAAGCTTTCGCTAAATTTAAAAGAAAGTAACCTTTGTGTTAACTTACGTTTTCTCCTCATCATGTTTTATTTCAATAGCATGTTTCTCTTTTCTACTTAATGTAAACCATGAAATAAAATTTCAGTAGGATTTGTGCTGCCAATTTGCAGAACTGTCAGTTATTAAGTAAAATATAACACAGTTTCAGAATTTAAACTTTCAAATATAAAATATATTACTGTTCACCTTCAAATAATATAATAACTTTGGGGGCTCTGTTACTATTATTGTTTTATTTGTTAATAGAATGACAGGTAATGCTAGGCCTTTGATGCTCATTCTCCTGGCATAATTTTTAAGAGTTATTTGTCCAAAACTACACACTCCCACTCTCAGTTTCTTCCAGAGCTCTAATCTGAAATCTTCTATTTTTCAAAGTCCCAATATTGTTAAAGAGCTCATTAACATATCTGCAAATGGTATTTGCACTGAACACATCCTGAGAAGTATTTACTAAACTAAATTCATCAGACAAGTGTACAATATTGACATTTCAGTTTTACAATAGTTATATTTATTTATTTGGTTTTTCGGTTGATATGCTTAAGGAGAGATTAAATGTATCTCCAAATTATAGTTCTTTGACGTACTAATCAGTTACATAAAAGCCATTTAAATAAATAATATTTTTTAAATCCCCAAACTATTAGGCATGTTTTCATTATTGTTTCATCCAGTTACTTTCTCCTTGGGCTTATTATTATTGCTTGAAATAATAGAATGACATCATATGGTTCAAACTGGAAATACAGATAATTTCGCAATTGCTAATTTTGTGTAAAAATGTCCTATGATAACTCACAAACCAATACACTGTGTTGTTGACATCCTAACAAATATTTGTGAAACACAGACAAAATAATAAAACAATACCTATTCCATGCTTAATCCTTGATTGTATGGGCTCCTATTTATTTGTAATTTGTAAATATAATGTTTTGCAATATGATTGTAAAAGTCATACATGATCTCTAATTTAGGGTAAGAATACTCATACACTTGCTGGTGAACACATTTCTTTCTAAATAAGAATATCTCAGGTGGTTCCTAAGACTGACTATGCCAAGACCCATGTACTTTAAAATTCAGCTTTCCAATGTGTGGATTTTTTTTCCTCTCAATCTGTCTACTTTCTAACAACATGGCTAAACTCCCAGGATCTTATGCCAAAGAAAAAGGATGATTTTTTTTTTTAAAGAAATAATTTAAGATCCTAAAATAAAAGCAAAATGTCCATCCTCGTGAATAGCAAAGTGAGTCATCAGACTGAAACCATGGTCTGTAATAATTTAAATTTATTTATTCATTACTCTACTGTGTCAAACTTACTCTGAGTCAAAATCATGAAGGTCAAAGTAACATTAAATGTGAATTTTCTTCAAACCACACTGTGATAAAATAGGCTCTCACTAGGGCGTCTGACTCCAGAGGCCTCACCCAGCAGAGTGCTCACTATCACATAGGACTTTTCACGCATTTCCTCAGAGACAAGGGAAGAAATCCATCAAGGGGCTTTATTTTCCAAAATCACAAGAGGGCTACTATATCAACTGGAGAAAAGGTAGTTAGAGGAAGAAAAACAGCACAAAACAAATCTTTAGACAGTCCATGCCTTAGTACAGGGTTTGGACAGACATTATAAGCCACGGGCCAAATCTAGCTATCTCTTTTGTAAATAAAGTTTTATTGTAAATAAAGTTCAATAGACACACTAGGCCCGTGTGTTTCCATACTGTGTATAACTTCTGCCTCCTTTTATTCACAGCCTTTTCTGTATGAGATGTGCATTTCTCCTACCTCAATCAGCAAAATCCAACCTGTCCTGAAGGTGTAACTTTGTATAAAGGAATTAAACTGAATATATCATTTGGAGGCTTGTTTTTACATTTAACATTGTTTCTGAGATTTATGGATACTGCTGAATATAATTTATCAATTTCTACTTTTTAACTGCTATGGAGTATTCTGCTACATAAATAAAAATTAATCTATTCTATGCCAATGGGCATTGGGTTGCAGTTAACACTTTGGTTTTTCCCAGTAACGTTTCTATGAATGCTGTTGTACATATTTCTTGTTTTACAAATGTAACAGTTTTTCTAGAGTATTTACCCAAATGTTGATTTATTTTTTGCCATGGTTGGAAAACATTTGACATTGTGACTTTTCTTTTTGATTAGTAGTAAATGGAATCTTTTGTAGATTTTATTGATACCAATTACCTTTTTTATCATTAATTACCATATATATTTCATAGTCTATGAAAAGCCTATTCAATTTTTTGGCTTTTTCCTATCTTCCTCTCTCTTCCTGTTTATCTTTTTGCCTTATTGAATTGAAGAGTTATTTTTATGTATATTCTAGATACTATCTCATTATCATTTATATATCTTCTCACTTTATAACATGTATTTTGTGAGAGTATGAGGTTTTTATAAAAAATTTTACTTTTAATGTAGTTAAACTTACCTATATTTTCTTTATGCTATACAATTTTATATTTTGTTTATTAAAACTTTCTCTACCTCTGAGGTAATATAGGTATTGTTCTATATTATAACCTCAAAATGTTAACTAATCTACAATTTACTGTTGTACTCTATTCTAAGACAGAGTTAAATCCCTTTATTATGCAAATATAGCTAGTGCTCGACTTACGACCATGGTACGGGTCGTAACACGATTTGGTCGTAAGTTGAGTAGGCTATATGTACAGTTGAAATGGTGCACGCGGAGATGGTAGTGCTGCCAGAAGCTGGTCCGCACTGTCGTATGCCCAGCTGGGCAACGTTTGTGGCTGCCAGACGCAGAGCAGTCGTGGCTAGCGAATTGTGGCCGTAAAGTCGAATGGTTGTAAGTTGCATAGGTGGTAAGTCGATCAATACCTGTAATTCCGTATTTCCTTTGTATATTTTGATCCACTAGTACAGATATAAAACTGTTATACCTTCCTGTCAAATCAAACCTCTTATCATTATGTATTGACTCTCTTTATTCATACTCTTTATTCCTACTAATGCATTCTGTCCCCACTACATAAGCAATATTATGGATAGTGTTCACCAGGCATATCTTTATTTATCTCTTTACTTTTAATAGTTGTATTCAGAGAAATCTTATATGCAGAACAACACTGTTATGCCATGAATTAGACTGTTGTTGAGTATATACTAGGAGAATATTTTTGTATGGCCTTGCTCTAAACTTTCTTCATGAAGTAATTATTGCCATGCCCTATGCAACTGTGTGCATAGCACTCACCACTAGCATAAGCTACTGATTGGGTATAACATATAAGACCTCTCCTATCTTTCCCACTGAGTCTTCTAAATTAGTTGATTATTAAGTTAGAAACAAAGTACTAATCAATGAGGTTTGTATTTACATTAGCAATAACAATTTAGGTAAATAAGTAGAAAAAAACACCACTTTTGACTAACACAATTAGTAGATAGAGCTGAATGATGGTAAATGCCAGAGACAACAGTAATCTAGAAGAATATTAAATGAAAATTCATGGCACACTGCTGATTATTCAGATCTAACTTTGCCCCCACTTAATAGTTAGAATGCTTTTTAAAAATGCTTGAAAGAACATTATTTGTACCTCAGTAAGTAGCAAAATATTGAAATTAGCTATTAAAGGTTGTAAATGGATTCATAAAAAAAATAATGCATTTGAAAAAAACCTATAGAATAATATTACACCAAAAATGACAGAAAGAAAACTTCAGGAATCTGTCTGAAGATCTCAAGATTTCAATAATGTATTTCTATTCACAGAGAAGCTTGCTCTCCTATGTAAAATTTGCCTAAAATATCAACACATTAGTGAAGCTAAAAATTCCAAATTCCCAGGGTCCTGTAAGTTTTCAGCTTTAGAGAAATGATCAAAATAGAATTTCTCACTGTATTATTTAATTTAAAAAATTTGATGTTTACAAGCCAAAAAATAAAAAAATCATATATGGGTAATACTTCAGAGGTTTTTTTGAAGAGTAGTTGTGGATTTTAAAAAATGGCTTATCTGATATTTATTAGAACCCAAATAAAGTATAATGATAATGTGAATATGTACACTTATATATCTATATGTATACACAAACTGCTCTCTCTCTCACCACACACTCTCTCTGTGTATAAACACATACACACATACAAAAATATATATGTTCAATGTGTGCAAAGGTATAGTTAGGAGGAATAAGTTCTAGTGTTTAATTGCACAGTAAGGTAACTATAGTCTGACATAATGTATTGCATATTTCAAGATAGCTAGAAGAAAGGATTTTGAATGTTCTCATCATAGAGAACATACAAGTGTTTGAGGTAATGGATATGCTAATTACCATGATTTGATCATTATATAATGTATATAGGTAGCAAAACATCACACTGTACCAAATATATACAGTTATGTGTCCATTAAAAACAAAATAAAATGTGTGTGTGTGTGTGTGTGTGTGTGTGTGTGCAAGAGAGAGTGAGACAGAGTATGTGTATGTGCTAGAAAGCTTACAAATTTAAAGTAAAAATTCAACTTTGGAAAAATTCACTAGTGATGTCCATGCTATAATTTAAATCTTAGGGAGAGATTACGAAGATAAGTATGCTTAAATGTGTACACTTAAAGAAAATCTTCATCATTTTCTGAAATACTTGATGTTTCACATTGATAATTCCAATGAATTAAATTAGAAATTCATCTGCATTATCATAAGATAGATCAACATTTCATGTGTTAATAAGAGATTCAAAGAATTCTCGCTTTCTGAAATATAATTCAAAGGAATAAAATTATCTGAACTCAGGTTATTGTAAAGACTGTGGGTTTATTCAATCAAGAAAAGACACTCAAGGCATTTGTTATTAGCTACTTGTGCAAACAATGTTAATCATCAATGAAGACTATCAAGAATTTAGTGTCATTGTTGGCAGGAGTAATCCCATATTGCTTTCAAAAATCTTCTCTATAAAAGCAACAAGAACACTGCAAAACAAACAAAAAAATGGCAAACTTCACTTTTTTAGGACTTTTGAAATTAAACAAAAGCTTTCAATTATATACGTATGTTGATTAGAAAAACGATGGCTAAATCTTGGTAAAAACACAAAGTTTGGTGATGTTTTAATTTGCCCCAAGATTGTCTCCCTCTCTCCAAGCCTGTGATTGCCTTAAAAACCAGCAGCTCTACAATCATAGTAAAAACCAGCAGTGTAGCAATGCCTGGAGGGGGCAGAAAAGATTTAGAGCTCCTCCAAAGTCTAATTCCCAAGCAACTGCCATCATTTGACTTGCTTCTGGAAAACCCTATGTGCTTTGCAAAAGCCTTACTTGGCTTGTTCCCTGGAAAATCCCATGTGCAAAATTTCTTGTTACTTGAGCTAACTCAAGAGTTTATCCAGTGCAGAATGCTTTTTCCCTGTAGGCATTTACCACAGAGAATTAACAGGAATTGTTAAATATTGTGGTTAGCTGAAGCGGTGAGAGCAGTTAGGAAAAAAACAGCAAGCTAAGCCAAAAAAAAAAAAAAAAAGCAAAGCTGGGAATGAGTTATTCACAGATGGATTAGAAAAGCTCTGACATAATCCTGGGAATCTAGAATACCACACTTCTGTTTACCAGTTTGCGTATGCCCAAGAAAAACTCGAGAAGCCTCTATGCTATCATGCTGTCATCTCTAGATGGTGTTGAGGTTCTGTGCAAGCAGGAAGTGAGGGCTAAATTGGTGCTGAAGCAGCCTGACTGGGAATTGAAGGTGTGCCGTGACACGCACACTGAGCTCCTCAGCAAAAGCTGGGAGACTTTTTGGTTCCAGCCTTTAGGAAAATCTCTATCAAATTTTTAGCCAACTAATAAGTTAAGCAATAAGAAAGTTTAGTGTCCACACATAAAAAGAATGCTAATTTTACATAACTAATTCAGGAAAGTCATCAAACAAACAACAGCAACCGCAACAACAAAAACTAATCATAGGGAAAGGAGAGCAAAAGAGTTAGCAAATTTTCCCTTCATTTTCGGGGGCTACTTTTTCTGAATCGAGTGCACCAATACACTTAAAATGGCAGTCCCACAAGGAGAGAAGAAAGAGAAAAGGGAGAATAATTTTTAAAGATATACTGGCCAAAGACTTTCCAAATTTGTAGAAATATGTGAAACCACAGAATCAAGAAGCTCAACAAATTCCAATTAAGATAAATTTTAAAAGACACATATTAACACATTATAATCAAACTGTTGAAAGCCAAAACAAAGAAAGAATCTTGAAATCAGGAGCAAACAAATGATTTATCACATATAAAGGATTCTCAATAAGAGTAATAAGCAATTTCTCATCAGAAACCAGAGAGGCAGGAATACAGTGAGATGATAAAGTGCTGGGGCAGAGAGATAAAAACAAACCTATCAAACAAGAATTCTTCATCCAGGAAGAATCTCAGCTGACATTTAATTCAATTAACAGAACCAAAGTGTGTGTCACTTGGAAAAGCAGTTTTTCAGACCCGAGAATGCTCTGTTACTTTGAGATATAGAGTGCTGCAGACATCAGTCTGGAGGCCTTACAATCTGAGTGGACTAGATAATTAATCTACTTAATAAATTAGTTATGCTCTCCTTACCAACACCTACTCAGTTAATGTCTCCTGGACATGGTTCATAAGAAATCTTTGATAGTCATTTGCCTATATGCAAAGTATGCAAATCAGCAAAACATGAGTTTGAATCTGTTCTGTCTTTCCTCGTCCCTCATGCATGTTTTGTTTGTAGCATTCTAACTCTCCTGATCTTTCTACATCTTCTCTTCCTGTAACTTGTTACACGGGATTTGGTTCTGAGTAGGATAACACACTCAAGTAACTGGCCCATCATTACCTCTCAGTGGTCCAAAAGAAAAAGAATTGAGTGAATAAATCAAGTTCACCTTCCCAAAAGACCTTGCCTACCTTTCTGAAGGACCAGGACCCTCCACTTTCATAGCGTGAGTGTAAATAGCAATGACCCCCTAGTGGATTACCTTCACAGAGTATACCCCACAAGACTGCTAAGAATTGTATGCCTGAGGAAGGTGATCATTAATCCAGAATTATTCATGTTATATTGAATATAAAAACTGAGATTTCTGTATGAAGTCAGAATATGATACTTTCTGGTGTGATGTGACAAGAGGCAGGTGGACGGGACTTTACATTCAAAAGGGCATTTTGACACTAACAACTCAGAGGTTCTAAATCTAAAAGCTTATATGTAGTACATATTTTGGGAAAGGGTAGGAAAACCTTTGCTCTGTAGGATAAATAAATTCTATTGCAAAGAGAAATTCTAGGTTCTTGAGTTCTTACACTTTGGAACAGAAATAAGGGTATCCAGGAAAAAAAATAAGACAACGCTCTGGATTTACAACCTTAAAATGTCTCCATCGTCCTGGGTTTCATCCCTCCATGGAATGTAATCACATACCTCAGGGAGGTGAATCTCTCCAGATATCCTATAGCTATCTTACCATCCTTTAACTTCCAAGATGGCTCCTTTAACCCAATTACCAGTTTTCATCATTCAAAAAGGCCAAATCATGCAGAAACTTAAAAATCTATTTTCTACAGTCCCATAATTATACTTCCTTCATTACTAGCAGCCTCTGCTGTGCAATGCTGTTCAATGATTGGCACTGCCCCAGATTTGTATTTCAATGTAAACTTTATGACTTAAAAAAAAAAAAAAAAAAAAAAAAACTCCTGTAGCACCCATACATATCGCTTTTCCTGCTTTAGCCTAGACACTCAGATTCTGAGACATTCTTTCATGATCATGGATCCATGGCTCATTTTCTGGCTATTGAAAATGACCCCTTTTTGGGGACAGGCTATCCAAAATGGACTTTGCTGTGGTTTCAATGAATACCCCAAAGTACATGTGTTAAACACTTAATCCCCAATGCAACAGTGTTGAGAAGTAGGATCTTAAAACCAGGCAGAGACTCAACTAAAAAAGAAAACAACAGGCCAATATCCATGATGAACATCAATGCAAAAATCTTCAATAAAATACTGGCAAACCAATTACAATGGCACATCAAAAAGCTTATCCATCATGGTCAAGTAGGCTTCATCATGAGGAAGCAAGGCTGGTTCAACATATGCAAATCTATAAATGTAATCCATCAATAAATGGAACCAAAGACCAAAACCATGATTATCTCAATAGATACAGAGAAGGCTTTCGACAAAATTCAACAGCCCTTCATGCGAAAAACTCTCAATAAACTATGTATTGACAGAACGTATCATAAAATGAAAAAGGCATTTATGACAAACTTATAGCCAATATCATACTGAACGGGCAAAGCTGGAAGAATTCCCTTTGAAACCAGGCACTAGACAAGGATGCTGTCTCTCACCACTCCTATTCAATATAGTATTGGAAGTTCCGGTCAGAGCAATCAGGCAAGAAAAAGAAATAAAGCGTATTCAATTAGGAAAGGAGGAAGTCAAACTGTCTCTATTTGCAGATGACATGATTATATATCTAGAAAACCCCATCGTCTCAGCACAAAATCTTCTCAAACTGATGAGCAACTTAAGCAAAGTCTCAGGATACAAAATCAATGTGCAGAAATCACAAGCATTCCTATATACCAATAACAGACAAACAGTGAGCCAAATCAAGAGCAAACTCCCATTCACAATTGCTACAAAGAGAATAAAATACCTAGGAATACAACTAACAAAGGATGTAAAGGACCTCTTCAAGAAGAACTACAAACAACTGCTCAACAAAATAAGAGGGAAAAAAACAGATGGAAAACCATTCCATGCTCATGGTTAGAGAGAATTAGTATCATGAAAATGGCCATACTGCCCCAGATAATCTATAGATTCAATGCTATCCCCATCAAGCTACCAATAACCTTCTTCACAGAACTAGAGAAAAACCACTTTAAATTTCATATGGATTCATAAGAGAGCCCAGATAGCCAAGTCAATCCTAAGCAAAAAGAACAAAGTCAGAGGCATCACACTGCCAGACTTCAAACTATACTACAAGGCTACAATAATCAAAATAGCATGGTACTGGTACCAAAACAGAGACATAGACCAGTGGAACAGAACAGACGCCCCAGAAGCAACACCACACATCTACAACCATCTGATCTTTGACAAAACTGACAAAAACAAGCAATGGGTAAAGGACTCCATGTTTAATAAATGGCGTTGAGAAAACTGGCTAGCCATGTGCAGAAACCAGAAACTCAACCCTTTCCTGTCACCTTACACTAAAATTAACTCCAGATGGATTAAAGATTTAAGCATAAAACCTAACACCATAAAAACACTACAAGAAAACGTAGGCAAAACCATCCAGGAGATAGGCATAGGCAAGGACTTCATGACTAAAACACCAAAAGCAAAGGCAACAAAGGCCAAGACAGACAAATGGGATTTAATTAAAATTCAGAGCAAAAGAAACCATCATTAGAGCGAACTGGCAACCAAAAGAATGGGAAAAAATTTTTGCGATCTACCCATCTGACAAAGGGCTAATATTCAGAATCTACAAACTACTAAAGCAGATATACAAGAAAAAGACAAACAAACCCATTCAAAAGTGGGTGAAGGATATGAACAGACACTTTTCAAAAGAAGATATATATGAGGCCAACAAACATGAAAAAATCCTCATCATCACTGGTCATTAGAGAAATGCAAATCAAAACCACATCGAGATACAATCTCATGCCAGTTAGAATGGTGATCATTAAAAAATCTGGAGACAACAGATGCTGGAGAGGATGTGGAGAAATAGGAACACTCCTACACAATTGGTGGCAGTGTACATTAGTTCAACCATTGTGGAAGACAGTGTGGTGATTTCTCAAGGATCTAGAAATAGAAATTCCATTTGACCGAGCAATCCCATTACTGGGTATATACCCAAAGAACTATAAATCATTCTATTATAAAGACAAATTCACACACATGTTCATTGCACCCTTGTGTACAATAACAAAGACTTGAAACCAGCCCAAGTGCCCATCAATGATAGACTGGGCAAAGAAAATGTGGTACATATACACCATGGAATACTACACAGGGTATTTGTAGGGACCTGTCCTTTGTAGGGACTTGGATATATCTGGAAGCCATCATTCTCAGCAAACTGACATAAGAACAGAAAACCAAACACCGTATGTTCTCACTCAAAGGTGGGTGTTGAACAATGAGAACACCTGGACTCAGGGAGAAGAGCATCACACACTGGAGGAAGTTGCCAGGGGGTAGGGGAAGGACAGTTGGGGATGGGGAGGGTGGGGAGTGTGGGGAGGGATAACATGGGGAGAAACGCTGAATATAGTATGCACTTAAAGTAAAATTTAAAAAAATAATAAAAATATAAAAGAGGTGATTAGGTAGTGAGGACTCTTCTCTCATGAATGAATTAATGTCATTATCACATAGGTTCCTTCTTGTGGGAATGGGTTTGTCCTAAGTAAGTTTCAGCCCCCTGGCCATCCACTCTGTTGCCTTCTGCCATGAGATAACACAGCAAAAACGCCCTCAGCAGATGACAGCCTCTTGATATTAGATTTCCCAGCCTCTGGAACTCTGAGAAATAAATTTCATTTATTTACAAATTACAGTCTTTGGTATTCTGTTGTAGCACCAGAAAACAAACTAAGACAGATCTGAACACTAAAACTCCCAGAGTGGCAAAATTCTGAGATGGCTCTTCCTTCTAGTAATACCTTCACACACTCCCCCAGCAGAAGTACACCTTACACATACAATGCATACAAATTTACTCCCAGTAGCTAATATTTTCTATAGGTTGAATGCACATAGAAAACAGTTGACAATAAAGAAATGTGTTTTGTGCAGATATGTATAGATTCAGCAAATATTTGAGTGCTACTGAATAAGTGCCTTGAGAAAAATCACTCTAAAGTTTTCATCTGTGTTGCTATCCCAGTCATTTTTTGTATATGCACAGTGTTTGCTATAACTTAATACTTTTAGTGTGTAGAAATTTATTATTATACTTCAAGTTCTTAGATACATGTGCTTCATGAGGTTTGTTACATGCGTATACACGTGCCGTGGTGGTTTGCTGCATTTGGTGAAAAAGCTGATAAATGAACTCCACAAGTTCATAATGCTCTCACAAGTTACAGAGAATAAGCAAGCATAAGTATAAATTAGCATGTACAAATAAATTAAAAATTATTTTTCCTGTACTTTTAAGATGAGTACTTGAGTGCTTAATATGTGTTACAAAAACCTTGGATGATCTGACCTTTGCTCCCATTTCTAGTTTCACTACCCTTGTGCTTTAAACTTCAGCCCAACTAGCCTGCCTTTATTTATTCAAGGATAATACTCTTTCTTCTACTTTATGGTGTTTGCAATTTCTTTACCCCTTGCCCAAAACACTTTTTACATTTCCCCAGCTCGGTATAAGTAAATTTCTTTGCACATATTTTATCTTAAATTTATGTTCTATTTACTTAAAATTGTTAATCCTGATTGAAATTACACTTGGTTTGTGCGATTACTTGACTAATTGTATTTCCTCCATCAAGCTGGAGGAAATCCCTCTGGCTGTTCCATAAGCATACTGTTTATGTCACCTATTTTATTTCCAGTATATACGATAATGTCTGACAGAGTAGGTCCTTAATAATTTTGGAAAACAGAGTTTGTAATAAGTCAGAAAAGCATTTTCTCAGGAAAAATGAAGTTGTGAGTCCCTGTTTATCAGCATTTATGAAAGCCATTTACAAGGTCTATTAGGAGACAGTACCATGAAAAGAGCGACTGAGAATAAACTATGATATTTATTCTCAAGAAACCAATGTCTAGCAGAAGAGATAAAATTAACCAAAGAATCACATAAACCAAGTATAATTTCAATCAGAGAACGAACCTTAAGGTTTATTCTGGTAAGAAAAAGATGCTAGCTGGAGAAGGATGCTGCTGCAAAGGAGTCTGACAAGAAATAAAATGGCTGGGACAAAATCCATGTCTATACACACTGTTTGCTACAGCTCAATAGTTTTAGTGTGCCGAAATTTATTTTTTATTATACTTTAAGTTCTGGGATACATGTGCAGAACATGCAGGTTTGTAGCATAGGTATACATGTGCCATGGCGGCTTGCTGCATTCGGTAAGAAAGAAGCTGATAAATGAGCTGATAAAAAGACTGTGGTGTCATGAAGCAGGCGAATAGTCTGTTTCAATAGGAATGGAAGGCCTGAGGAAAGATCAAGCAAGGCAAATACGGGAAATTATCCATTGGATTTAGCAATCAGTGGCCACTGGCATCCATAGTGAAAGTTGAAATGACAGCTTAAGAGAAGAAGCCATATACAATCAGCAAAGCTCAGACCCAACGCTGAACCACAGACTCTGAAGGAATTTTCATCCCAGAAATTATCCCTTAAAATAAGCTACATTGTCTAAAATTAGATGTGAACCTTATAGATGCTTCCCAATATAATTATCTATTAGTAATTCATTCAGTTATCTTTATTTCTGTTGCCTGGATTTATTTCATATTCCCCAATCTGAAAGCACAAGGCATAGCAGATTTCTTTCTGAAAAACATGGCAACATATCCTGGGCTATACTCAGTTTGCTAATAATCCATCTCATAGCTCTTGTGAGTGCATAATACTCATTGAAATCAGTAAGAATTATGGGCACAGAAGTGCTGCAAGGCTAAGTCTTTCAACTCAAGAATATATTGTCCATACACAGCCAAATAGCACTTGGATAGTCTGTGAATATAATTATAATAAAACCCATTATGTCTTCTTTCAGAGAGAAAGAAAAAAATGATGTAAATTTCAATATGGCATATTCTGGAAACAGTATGCCTATGGAACAGCCAGAGGGATTTTCAAAACTTGATCATCTAAACGCAGAGAACAGTTTCAAGATCTGAGCAATGCATTAAGAGGCCACAGATTCAGGCTGCATATATGACTTGGAAGACACTTTTTAAAACAGAACAAAAATAGCATAAAGTAGCACATATTTCTTTGTAAAATATTTTAGTAAAATAATTATGCCTAAATTTCTCACTAAACATTTGATATGCCCAAATGGATAGATTTAAAATGTAAACAGGCCAGGTGCAGTGGCTCACACCTGTAATCCCAGCACTTTGGGAGGCTGATGGGGGCAGATTACCTGAGGTCAGGAGTTCAAAACCAGCCTGGCCAACGTGGCGAAACCCTACCTCTACTCAAACTACAAATATTAGCTGGGCATGGTGGTGGGCACCTGTAATCCCAGCTACTCGGGAGGCTGAATCATGAGAATCACTTGAACCCACG
The DNA here is from genome assembly GCF_001604975.1 of Cebus imitator. Taxonomy (NCBI): domain Eukaryota; kingdom Metazoa; phylum Chordata; class Mammalia; order Primates; family Cebidae; genus Cebus; species Cebus imitator. The sequence goes on from NW_016107605.1 coordinate 1,005,439, forward strand.
ATGTGGAGGTTACAGTGAGCAGAGATTGTGCCACTGCACTCCAGCCTGGCCAACAGAGAGAGAAACTCCATCTCAAATAAATAAATAAATAAATAAATAAACAAACTTACCATTGAGTGAAATTTACATATTACAAGTATTTAAAATAGACATATGGAAAAGGACAATACCCACTATTTTTTTTTCTCAGATTTATAGTGTACACATATTCTATTCTCTGCCCTCATACAGTGGTCCATGAGACATGGGTCCTCATAGCATCTCATCATTTACCACCTGAAGCCTAGTTTTTCTAGACCAGCACTAGAAGAACCAGCTTAAATAAATTTATGTTGAAAATCAGGCTCTATACTGCCTTTTCCCCACCACTGAGGTGAAGAGAATCCCTGAGTATATTTTATGTTATGCAATGAATGTAAAGGAATGAACTTCATTCTAGGAGTAAAAATAACATAATTTGCTACGTGAAGTACAACTAAAGACCCCTCTCTTCATGCTGTGTCTGCAATGCATACTTTTAAAATGACATCAAATAATTTTGATGGTAGACTTGGACATATACATGTTTAGTATAGATGGAATATCTAATAAAACTAAAAGCAGCTTGATCATATTGGCCATTGATAAATGGAGCCTACAGATGTCACTGCAACTAGATATCACTGGGATTAGAGAACAGAACAAGAGCTTTCCTGTATTTTTTTTTTAAGATGACCCTTTATTTTCTCTATAGATAACGCTGCTGAAAAGAGATTCAATAAGACTTTCTCATCAATCAGAACTATCTAAAATGCAATCTTAGAGCTGCATATCATATACCGCCAGTGTCAAATAGGAAAGGAAAGAATAAAAAGGCAATATTTATATTTAGCCAAGATTATGACTATTCTCTGATACCACGAATAATGTAAATAATATTAAAATGAGTACTACTGTAGACTAATTCATTTGTATTGTTACGATCAAATAGTTTTCAGAGATATGTACATAATAGCCCTGTCTCAGTTATCAATGTAGTGACATTTATTCAATGTCAATAATAAACCAGGTGTTGCAACAGAAGCAAACCAGATGGTCCAGGAGTTTCCACATGAGAGAGCAAACTTGGGCAATTCTTTGAATATATTTTATTCCAATTTTTCCCTTACTGCAATGTAAAGCTGTCAACAGGAATAAGCCTCTATGCTACTTAACCTAGAATGAGATTAATAGAATATTATCAATATCTCCACTACTTTTTTTTGGATCTGTTGCCTTGGGCACAAGATCTATTTTTATGGTAAGATGAACATATATACAGAATGTTAACAGATTCTGAAAAAGCAACATCCTGCTGGGTGAACACATGTTAGCCATTGCCACAGTAATGAACTATAAATTAATGTTTTAAAGGACTGCCATTTGTGTGTAAAAAATATCTATCTATAATTGTTTCTTAGCTACACACACACAAGCATTTGGGTGTTCTTACCAAGAAAATTCATATGAGAAGAATTCTAAAGGCTTCAAAGAAGGAAATTATTAAAAGAAAGTAACATAATATTTTCACAAAAATTCTATGTAATTATTAAAAGAATGGGGTCCATAATAAGATTCCAAATTGGAAAGATATACACAGTGTACTGTAAAATGACAAAAAATAGTGAAAGAAAGTTTAAGAAGAAAATATAAAGCAAAGGTTAAAAATGTGGAAATCTATAAAGGCCAGCAAGATAACATTCCGAGAAAAGTAGGAATCCAAGTCCATTTTTCCTAGAAGAGAACCTTGGACAAAGTTTAAGTGCCAATACATTTTGAAAGCTGCAATCCCAAACCAGCAAGCACAGGGAAAGGAAAGAGAGGCATAAAAAGTGAGGCAAAGTCAAGGTGGTACTTTGCTAAGCTGGCCAAAACTTCAGGAAAAGACCCAACTGGTTGCCTGGCCATACAGCACATCACATGTTTAGGGAAGACAACCAGAAGCTCCATGCCTCTGTGTATCAGAGGAAGAAAAGGAATGAAATGCATTTGCTAACTCTAGAAGTTTTCTTCCCTCTATTACTGATTCACATTTGTACTAACTCAGGAAATAACTCCCTCACTTTCAGGTTACATCACCTGGCCCCTGGGTGAATTCTGGGAAAGCCAAATCTCATGTCCTGTTGAAAGGCACTTTACATGAGCCTACAAGTAAAAATAGAATGCAAAGCTCTTTAAATCTGATTAGGTTAATGGCCAAAGCTGTTATAACTCCTACCAGGCAGATTGGAGCAATGGAGGCCATAGCAAGAAATCCATTACTCACCCCAGTACAGCTAAGATGTACGGAGGTGTTAGAATCTGAGGCAGATTCAGCGGCAGTGGTGGCAGCAGCAACCAGAATCCCCCATGAGCTAGTGAGTAGGGGCTCAGTAGACAGATGAAGCTGAGTAAATCAGAGCAGGCTCATGAATTGAACCTAGCATATTAGGCAGGGCAAATTATAGCTAACACATCTCCAGTGATCAAAATATCATAAAGAGTTTGGAAAATGTGGATAACATAAGAGAGTATGTTACTACCCAACTCTAGGAAACTACTACCATGCAAGGGTATGGGTCTATGTCGCCTGACTTTCCAATTTTTCAAAAAATACTATACCTTCATTTTGCTAGGGAGAATAATCACCTACAAACTGGAACTCTAGATTTTTTATATAAAAGAGAATTTCTAAATATCGGCTTATTGAAAAAACAAACAAAACAGAGTATAGACTAAATAAAGATCTGTTTATGAGTTATATTGAACCCATAGGTTATTGTTTTATAAACTCTGATGTGTAGAACAAATGCATTTAAGAACCCGATCCAAATCTCTATATTTCTACTTTTCTCTCTCTCTCTCTCTATCCATCCATCCATTCATGATGCTCTCCAGGTTCATACATGCAAAAGAAATGATCAGCTATTTTGATCTCATAAACCTAGACAAGCACATAACTTTATCATAACTAGCCTCCAATGATTCAATTATACCTTTATTTATCCAACAAGAATAATCACCTGCAAAAAATATATACTCTATTAATGTATAAAATGTTCCCATCGATTTATAATATAAATCAACATGTAGACAAGATACAAGATTTCTATCCCCCTAGTGACGAAGAGTCAAATGAAAGCCAAGAAGAATGTTCTTAAGGAGAAATTATCAAAAACATGTCACAAAGAATTTTAGTTTCATTTGAGGTCCAGGGATTATGGAAATAAAAGCAAGACTAGTAAGAGCCTGCAGTTTTATGGTGTGCTGTTCTTCCTAAGACAATCACCAGCTTCATGTAAGCCTCCAGATTTAAGGTGATACGGAAAGACCTATGTTTACCAACTTGAAAAACTAAGAATTTTATTCAGAGATACTGAAAGAAGTAACATATGAGAGAAATATAGATGAAAATAATTCTAATGAGGCAAGCTAAAAATCATTAGTAAGCGATTTTTTTTTTTTTTTTTGGTAGAAGGAGAAAAACAGGGTTGAAAATAAAGGCTTCATCTTTTGTCCCTCAGATAGAGACCAACTGTCTTATTCCTATATTCTTCTGAAGATTGAGAAATCAAATTTTACTATCTCCCTTTTTTTTCCCTGTATAACAATAATTAAATTTCAGTTTATTTCTCTCTGTTTAGGGATTGCTCAAACATTTTTCAATATTCCAAATTTTATTGGCATCTCTCATCCAAGGAAACCTTTTTTCCTTAATGCTGTTCTCTTGCATTGATGTATTTTTTCAAATCATTTTTAGTAAGATCTGAAGAAAGAGTCAAGTTTAATCTACATACAATTTGTCATCTGAAACTATCAGAAGGACAACCCTTATATTTGCAAATTCTTTCATGGAAGATTAATTATAAGAAGAATCTACCTGATTTATAAGCCAGAAAAGAAGAAAACAAGAAAATAAAAACACAGATGAATGTCACTTAAGTACACAGCAAAATATTAAATAAAATGCTATTAGCAAATTGAATCTGCTAGAGTATGGATAATAATGCTCTCAGAAATACAATATTCAACATCATATAATCTATTAAAATTACCATATTTATAAAGAAAAACACATCTTCCCAACAGTTTTCAATAAAATTCAACATTAATTACTAATAAAATAGCAAATATGAAATCTCAACCTAATAAAAATTATCTATCTAAAAATGTATAGCATATACACTTATATACAATGTACTACATATATTTTCCATAAGTTCTATGAGCATTGTAACTTCATGATTATTGCATTGTCTTCATCATTTTAGTGAGAACACATAATATTGCTGGATCTTGTTCTTCCTTTTGAAGCTTTTGAAGAAATATATTTTTATTCAGCTGGGCTTCTAGATAATTAAGATCATAAAGAGCAGTTTTTCAACTGCTTTAGGAATAAGTGTGAGTAGCCAGCACTTGAAAATCAAATCTGCCTTTCATCCTGCTCAAGACAAGTTTTCCTTTTTTGCTGAAGGGTTGTTTCCATCAGGGGAAAAATGTTCCTTGAGACTGACATGACTTCCTACTTTGTTTTCCAGCCTGAATTTCTAAATTGGCACTATATCCTGGGCTTACCTTCTTAGAGGAGGTTGGATTCAAAGGTGATCCTTTTTAGGATTTAGCTGCTTTTACTAAATCAGTTAGCATCAATAGTTTTAAATAAAAAATTTCAAAGATTGACTGTATTACAAGCATTATAATAAACATATTACATTGTTTTCAACCTAGTATCAAGAAATACCAGCTACCCAAATTAATATATTTCCTTTCTGTAGCTGCCTCTTTTTTTTTTTTTAACCACACAAAGAGATGAATTTGTGTAGATTCTTTAAACTGTCATACTAACAAACATTTTAGCAAGTTGAAAAAAAGAGAAAGAAAGAACAATAAAACCTCACTGCCATTTATGTATGGTCTTCAAATTTTATCCTACTGTCATTTTAAGACCTAAAAACTATCAGACATATTATCTCACTATTCTTCAGACCAATTAGTTATCTTTTTAACTAAATTCCTATGAGCATCAAATGAAAAAGAAGTAGTATTCAGATAAAAGGCATATTACTGATTTATTTTAAACTCCTTTCTACAAATTTTAAGCAACAAACAAGCACATGTATACACACACATATGCATACACACACACACACACACACACACACACACACACACACACACACACACATTCATATATTGCCTCGGAGAGAATCAGGCCAGGGTTTTTTCTAAGCAATAGCCTGAAAGTGGTTTCACAAAGAAGAAAAGCGAAGGCTTAAGCACCAGGGGAAAGGTGTTTCCTATCAACTCCAGCGAGGAAGGGGAGGAAGGCAAGAATACAATCAGAAGTAAAAGGACCACCAAGGTCAACAGAACGAACAATTTCTGAAGCATGAACAAAAGTAAAATATACTGAAGTGATTACCTGACCACCAGGTTTTGCAAGGATTATGGACATTTTGAGACAGGAATGGAGCTATTAAGTGTGCTGAAGCAGTCTGAATAAATACTGTAGTAGCCAGTTTTGTAATGATGATTTAAGCTCTACGATGAAGTTCAGTATAAAATATGGATGAGAGTATCACAATGACTGGACTTCTCTTCAGAATTGCACTGCAAATGTATCCAATAAAATTTCCTTGATGTAATTTCTAATTTATGACCATGGGCAGTCCTTTTATATTTCTGTTCAATCCTCCTATTTCTGAAATACACATATGAATCACATCCCTGTGGTTACAGTATTTTACTGAAATCTGGTTGTATTAAACATTACTCAGCATATAAAATCTAACTTAATAGCTAAAGCTTAGGCAATATTTTGCTATAGGGCAAATTGCTTTAGGTTGCACTTTGTAGAAAACATTTCACCTACAAATAATGATTTAAGAAATCCAAATCAGCCTATCTTTTCATGACCCCAGCATTTAGCTTAGAATTTTTCTTATTATCCATTGTTACCAACACGGCGAAACCAGTGTTGCCAACCCACGTGACACTCTGAAACTCAGTTTCTTTAGCTTGCTTACTACACTGCCCGACTTCGTAACAGCACTTATCACTCAGTATTTCTCCATCTCCAAAATCTATAAACTTCTTAGGTGATTTGAATTCCATTCTCATTATCTAATACACTGCTACTTTATCCACGTAAATATATGTCACTTACTTCTCTAGCTTAATTCTGACTGTAATTTCCTCACTACCCAGATAAATATGTAGTTTAGTTGCATCATTATCATCTTCACTGTCTGCCTTCCTAAGCATTTTTTCCACCCCTCTCCTTTATCACCATCACCATTCCCAATCTTTTCTGGGTTGCTAATATTTGATCCTGAATCTTTCCTACCACCTTTTTTGTTGATGTTAACGTTACTGGCAAAAGGCAGAAGAACTGCCCTGTTGTAAATTTGGACATCTAATTCAGCCAGACTTTCATTAGCAAGTGATATTCCTTTATTCATTTTTGTATTGGTTTTCTGATGAATTCTCCAATAGGCCTATATCTAATCCTCCATAAGCCAAAATCCCACTTTTTTTTTCTCAAAAGCAGAAGTTACCAGAAGACATCAGCCACATGGGGTTACTTCTTTCATCTACTCTCTCCCTATTTCAAAATATTTGTTACAGTAATTCCTTATTTCTCTCCATTAGAAGAATATGTATATCCTATATTTCCAAGGCTTGTTTGCTGTTTCTTTTAGATTTGCTACAGAACACACAGTTGTAACAACTCTTTTGGTTGTTCATACTTAAGTTTAATTGTTGCCATCTAGTTTTTTTGTTTATTTGTTTGTTTGTTTGTTTTTTGAGATTGAGTTTCACTCTTGATGCCCAGGCTGGAGTACAGTGACGTGATCTTGGCTCCCTATAATCTCTACCTTCTGGGTTCAAGTGATTCTCCTGCCTAAGCTTCCCAAGTAGCTGGGATTACAGGTGCCTGCCAACACGCCCAGCTAACTTTCGTATTTTTAGTAGAGATGGGGTTTCATCATGTTGCCCAGGCTGGTCTAGAACTCCTGACCTCAGGTGATCTGCCCACTGTGGCCTCCCAAATTGCTGGGATTACAGGTGTGAGCCACCACACCCAGCCTTGTCTTTTTTTTTTTTTTTTTTTTTTTGAGATGGAGTCTTGCTCTGTCACCAGGCTGGAGTGCAGTGGCGTGATCTCGGCTCACTGCAACCTCTACCTCCTGGGTTCAAGTGATTCTCCTGCCTCAGCATCCCAAGAGGCTGGGATTACAGATGCCCACCACCATGCCCAACTAATTTTTGTATTTTTAGTGGAGACTGGGTTTCACCATGTTGGCCAGAACCGTCTCAATCTCTAGCCCTCGTGATTTACCCACTTCAGCCTCCTAAAGTGCTGGGATTACAGACATGAGCCACTGTGCCCAGCCTTCCCATCTATTTTTAGCTAAAGAAACCTATCACACCTACTGCAAAAGTTTAAACAAATAATTGTTTAACATCAATGTACTCTCTTTCATTTCAAACATCTGACATTGTCTGTATTTTACAGTCCCATACAATCTCCCCTTAAGACTGTCAAATCAAGTTTAGCCTAAAGCTGCCTCATTACATATTTTAAGTTCAGCCTAAAGGTTTCTCTACACATTATGAACCATAACCTAAATGGAATTGTAAACAGACTGTAGCCTCCTCTTGTGTCAATCACCAAGTTTTGGCTAAATAAATGTGGCCATCTCTTAGAATCATATTCAAATAAGGCAAATGCCAAGCCACAACCAATCTGGTTGTTTCTGTGCCTAATTTCTGATTTCACTTCTCTTCTTCTGTCCATATATCTTCCACCACATGACTGCGCTGGAATCTCTGAGACTACTCTGGTTTGGGGGGCTGCCTGATTTGTGAATTGTTCCTTGCTCAATTAAGATCTTCAGAATTTAATTTGGCTCAAGTTTTTCTTTCAACAACACCTATAACATAAATTTTTACTTCTACCAGATGGGGTAATCAAACTTTTCCAAACTTTTAGTTAAACAATTGATTTTTAAGAAATCTTATTTAACTATTTTGTGCTGTTTATCTAGCAATATTTTCATTTTTTTCATTGAAACTCTTGACTTTTCTACTATCTTCTCTTTCCTCTCATCTTCTTTGGTGAGCACTCCCCAAGGCACAACTGCTAGTCTTACGGGTGAAATTTTAAGCTCTTTTAAGGTGAAGTCAATTAATTACTCATTAATCATGTACTAAATGTATATTAGTTTATAGATTTTCTCAGATTCTCTAGTTTCCCAAGGTTTCTTCCTTTCAGAATGGTGTTGTTTTCACATTGCATGGACAGGAGATGTAAATACAAGGAAATAAAGCCTCTACTGATCTTTACTGCTGAGGTCCAAGCTACACTTCATGAGACAAATCATTAAAAATTACAATCAAAGCTCTAGGTTTGGACCAGGATCAACCATATAGATTTATGTCCATCACTGTTTTCTAATAGAAGATCCAACCACTAATGAGAAATAAGCATTACCATCACACTCAAAAAGGTCAATAAGATGCTTCAGAACAGAAAGGGGAATCATTAATGACATTAGATGAATTAGTAAAGAATCTGAGTCAATCTCCATTTAGAGAACAATATAAAGACTAAATGAATTTCAATTATAAAATCAGCAAGACTGTAAGTATAAACTAACAGCAACAAATAATACTTCAAACTGCTGCTATGTTTCAAAGTATATTACAAAACATATTCCTGAATAGTGATAAGCCCAGATTTTCTGAAATGATTTTTCTGAGTTTTCAAAAAGTCCAGGGTAATGCAGAGAGTATTCTCACTCCATGTAAACAGAGGAGTAATGATGGGATATTATAGAGTAATCTTAATGGACAAAAAAAAATAAGAACCACAATTATAATGTAGGCTTAACTATAAATATTGAAACATCATCAAAGAATGATCCTCTGGCTTTAAACATTCTTTTTATAATTAATTTTTTCTTAAATAATGGAAAAAATTTCATTAATAATCATGTTTAAAATTACCTAATTTTGTTACCCCATCTGAAAAATTATGAACACCTAGGGTTTCCAAGCAAAATACTTTTATTATGTTTTAGTATAATTTATTCATTAACTGAATTTCAAATGCAAATCAAGACTTCCTATTTGTATTTGCTAAATCTGTCTTTCCTGTAGAGGAATGTTATTAGTGTTTATATTACTGATGAATGTTATTTGTGTTCATATTTCTGCTTGTCCACTTTTACACCCCCAATCAAGAACATAAATTCTAGTAGAGACCATGTATTTCACATTTACTACTCTACTTCAGCATCTAAAACCACAAATTATGGCCAAAATTTAGAGATAGGACTATGATCGATTTCACAGAATCATTGTCATCTTTATTTTTAATAAAGCTACCAAGCGTGAATAAAAAGTAAATACCAGCATCACACTCCAAAATCACAATAAGAGCTCTTTCACAGAGAGTAGATTCTTCTAAAGTAGTTGTTTTAAATAAAAGAATGAAAATGAACTACTCAAATGACTTCATATCTTCACTTCTAGGCTATTCTCCACAGCAGTCAAGCGTTCAAATTGGTTGACAATATTACCTGATGGCTGGCTTAAGCAGTCAATACATCTAAATTTTCATTCAGTATCTCCCCTGCCCCTTACTGTTCAACAGAATAATGACCCAATTTGACTAATAAATCACAAAATTTTGAAACACAAAGGGATAGAAAATATCAAGTTAACCTTTATTTTACAGATTAAAAACTAAAACTCACATACCTACAAGAATGTTTCCCTGATCTAAACCTTTCAATGGTTCGGAGTCACTTATAAGATAAACCTTCTAAAGTTTCGGCATGGTACAAATTTCCTTCAAGATTCTGCCCCACCCTCCATCTGCAGGTGTGTATCTCATCATACGAATTAATACGATCTCCTGGCACCTATGAATGACTAGTATCCCTGTGCTCTTAGTGACCCGTGGGTGACCACTTCCTCCCTTGTACTTACATCCATTCATACTTCTATTATAGCACTTTTAAGACTATGGAATGTAGAATGGAATTTATCAGTTTAAATGTCTGTCTCCTCTTATTAGTCTGAGTGCAGGAACTGTAGCTTATTCCTGTTTGAATTACTAATGTCTATTCAAGTGCTTGGGCTGTGCCAGGGCACCTAGTAGAAACCCAATATGCATTTGACAGATGAAGACACAAATAATTAATGGCACATATTATTCCATAATTAATGGCAGAAATGACTGTGCTTTATTACCAGTCCACAGAATTAAGGTAAGAATCTATCAATATCAATAAAAAAGTAAATTTTGAGAAGAAAATTTTCTCAAAAATTAGTATCAGCAATATGTCAAGCTTACAAATTTGCTGAGAAAGCCTGCTCTACAATGTTCAAAAAATTTTGTTTTTCACTTTTCTGTCCACTAATTAAGCTTGATTTTTTTTCCAGGCATAGTTTTGAGCATGAATATCTATTTCTTATTCCTTTGTGTTTAATTTCTATAGCACAATAAGTCTTCATTTAACTTCTTCCATAGTTCTTGGAAACCGCAAATTTAAGTCAATGTATGATGACACTCATTTTTTAAAAATCATCAACATTATAAGAAAACAATGTTGAATAAACAACATTAGTTGAGGACCGCTAAATTCGCAGTTTCCAATAACTTGCTGAAAACATTAGTGAGGACTTACTATACTGTATTTTGTAATTTTTCATTATACACACCACTATTTTGATAAGAATGTGAACTGAGCAGATTATGGAAGAGAATACCTTCAATAATTTTGCTTCTATAACAGAAGTTCTCAACTCCTAACTTAGGAATGAATTTCTAGGATCTAACTTGTGTGAAAACTAAGACCCACCATTGTGTATGCAGGGTAGGAATAGAAAAAAAAAAATCCATACTCAACAGGTAAATTATAATTTAAAAATTGTTATAGATACAATTTTCATATATAAATACATTTGAAACAAAACTTTAAAATTTGGTAAATACATGTTAATGGATACATACCAACATCATCTTTTTCTATTTTTTTAATTCATTGTGAACCAACTTATAATAATATAAAACGATAAATTTATCAATAAAGCCTGTCATTATGGGTGGATGAATTATTTTTGTATACATCTTTTAACAGAACTTTTAATAGCAAAAATATATATAACATTGGTTATTCTTTTCATAAACACAAAAGTCACCATTTGCTATGTTCAAGTCCTAATTATGTACAAGGCACTGTACTAACCACATTATGTCAATTTAAACCTTGTTCCACTCCAGAAAGATCAGCAATATCATGACCCTTTAATTTGACCAAAAAAATAAAAATATAAAAATTTAGTGGATATATTCAACTATAAGAGAAGTACTTTTGTTACATAAATATTACTTATAAGTGAGAAGCAAGAAATACAGTCCTTTTACCAGTTGTGCTCTGAATTATTTTATTTTGATCATCATGCTTAGGGAAGACACCATCAATTCTAGCTGGGGGTAATTAAAGAGATAATCCATATGCATTTAAAAGAAAAAAAATCAAGAAAATAGAACATCAACTTAGTAACTATTGCTGGAATATTATCTCAGAATTGTTAACTAATTGGACCTAATTTTAAGTAAACCTTTTGAAGACTGCCTATCAGAGTAAGTATCTACCTTGTAGAGATCATGAATATATATCTACAGAATAAGTAGTTGAATGAGAATCGCCTAACTTTGTGGGACAATGCTTGTGAAATAAATTTTCCAGTGATAATATCACCCATAGATTCATACATTTGAGTATTTCAGAGTGTTATCCTCTGGCAAACTGTCTTACAGAACTCAAAGAAGATGAAGCTACTGAAGTCTCAAGATACCACTGAAGAATGCAAGGGAATCTGTTTCCTTGCCTATGCCTATGTCCTGAACGGTATTACCTAGGTTCTCTTCTAGGGTTTTTACAGTGCTAGGTCTTATGTTTAAATCTTTAATCTACCTGGAGTTAATTTTTGTATGAGGTGTAAGGAAGGGGTCCAGTTTCAGCTTTCTGCACATGGCTAGCCAATGAAATGTGATCAGAAACTAAATAATAGGTTTTATATAATTTTATTGTAAACATATCTACTCCATATATTAATTAATTTGCAGAGATTTCGCTGTATCATCTACACTCAAGAGATTTTGTCATTAAACTGGCCTATTAAGAAAAGCTTTTCTTTGTAAAATGAAAGACTGGCTTATATTTTGTGGTGTTTCTTATTCATGGATATGTATCACAATCTAACTATTCTTGTAAGCTTTAAGGGGAAGAATCAGACTGACCAGCGTCTGCCCACCTCAACAGCCTGCCTTTTAATTACTGTCTGTTAAAAACATACACTCATTTTCCCTCCTCTAAACTTTTGAATATAATTAGTAAAATAAAATTATACATTGGTAGTCTCTAATACTTTCTAAAGGCAGTCTCTTAGCAGATAAGAGGACATGCATGCATATTCAGTTGCCGTGTAGCCTCTCAGAACTGGGTATGTTTCAGTAAGTGCAAATGAATATTATCTACCACAATTCACTTTAGGAAGAAAAAGGATAAGTTTTCTAATATATCATTTATCTAATATATAAAGAGATATACATATATATAAAGATATATATGTAAACAACTATATATATATTCAAAATAAAATAATTCAGAGCATACCTGGTAATTATACAAACACACACATATTATATATATATATATATGTATTTGGGAAAAAGAAACGCTTCTTTCTAATATATATAGTAGAATATTCTATATCTAATAATATGTATCTACACATACTTCTAAAAGGTATGTATTTTGATCCTTAAAGGTCAAGCTGCAATTGTGTAATATTCTTAAAACTTATCTCTCATATTTTGTAAAACAAAACATGTGTGTCTTGGTCCTTCATAGAAGAGATATTTTGCTGTACGGGGTTGACACCTTTCCTTTATGTAATATGCAACCAAAGAAGGAGTGTTTCTTTTTTAAAGTGTTGCGTTTTACATTGTGAAGCTAATTATGGCAGAAGTGAGAAAAGGAGTAGGGAAAATTTTACTGATAGCTTATAAATATAATTATTGCTTTTGAAGTATGTAAATTTCAGTTTTAAAAGGACTAGGGCTTGTAGTGACTATGTGCTCTTGTCATTCTATTGTGCTAATTTGAACTGAAACGGAGTTGCGATGCTAAAACCACTGCTTTTAAAATACCTTTTCTACCTGATATGTTCATGTTAATAAAAAAATATTGTGCTGTAGTCATTCACAGAAGCTGAAACAGCAAAACACAAACTAGTCCACCATGATCTAATTTGTACTTGCCACCACAATATTCCTTCCAGGCACAATCAACTACTCTGTCAGCATCAGTGAACTCCTCTATAATGTTTAATGAGAAAATGTGCAGAAAAAATATCAAAACCATTTTTATCAGGGCTCAATTTTCCAACCCACTTATAGTTTCAAGATTCTAGGCAATAGATGAGGCTCAGGCAAAGGTGAGAAATGGCTAATGATCCTGGTTTCTCATTTCTGGAGTAAGAACTAAGTAGACAGATAGAGAGGGAGATTGTACAGGACTTAGTGATTTTGTAGCTACTCAAACGTGGGAAAGAGAAATGAAAAGAATTCCAAACTGCCAATGCCTTTCCCTTTACATATTCACAAAAAGTAGATTACAAAGAGAAAGTACAACCTCAGATGATTTTCGCATCATTTTAGCAGCATCCCTTGGCTGACAATACAACAGAAACAACATGGTAAAGCTTAACTAAACCATAATACAATTGCCACTAAATAGTAATAGTTAAAATAAATAGCATTTGTACAGTACTGTGCAGTTTTCACACATACATCACCATGGGTGCTTTTACCATCTTCAGTGAATAGATTTTTTTAAAAAAACAAATCTTTGCAAAATAGTTTGAGAAAGAAAATCAAGAACACACTTGAGGAACTTGAAGAGATTTATATAAAAGTTTATAAATGGGTAGAAAGTAAAGTCAGTATACTTTGAAAAGTGAAATTTTTTGGCCTTCTGTTACATTTACAATGCATGTAAACATTGTTTCAAATATATAATTAAACATGAAAACTACTACCACCCCTCACCCCCAGATACACTTCACCCACTACACTCCTCATCACCACTATTTTAATAACATGAGGACTTCTCCCATCCCAGTCACCAAAGGGCCCAGGGACACTGGAGTGGGTGGCTTTAGTCTCCTCCACTTCAACGTACCCCACTGCATCAGACCAAAACCAACCTAAGAATACTCAATCCAAGTAAAATGAGTATATTTTATGGTACATTTATAGTAAAATATATTATGTATAAATACAATATAGTGCATTTTTATGCAAATGAATATTTTTATAAACTCCTCTGGTACTATCCCCATCTTCTAATGAGTTGACTATATCTAAACCACCATTTAGAAGCTCTGAATATATCAATAATTAAAATAATTTTCCAATTACAGTAATAACATCATTTTTACCATGAGTCATACATTTATTCATTGGACAAATATGTAAAGAGCCTACTTTACACCATGTACTCTTCTAAGATTTAGTGATACGTCAGTGAATAAAAACAGACAAAATTCTTACTCTCTTGAAGCTTACACTCTAGTGAGGAGAAAGACAAACAAGTAAATGATATGGAATTATAGCAAGGTAAGAAGTATGGAGAGAACAAGATGTACCATTAGTTACAATTTCAAATAGAGAATCTAAGGTACATCTCAGTGATAAGGTGACAGTTGGTAAAGAGTTGAAGGTGAGGGAGAGAGGTTATGTCATGCCTACATCTAAAGTAATGTTTCATGAAAAGAGAAAAGCTAGTTCCAAAGCCCTGATGCAGGATCATAGCCAGTGTGTTAGGGGAACAGTAAGGAACGTCAATGAGAGAGATTTAATGGAATAAACAAAATAGAGTAGAAAATGTAGTCAGGGATTACTGGGATCTTAGAAGACATGTTTTGAAAAGCATGGAAAAAAAAAATAGAGGAGTCAGGGTCAAGCCCATTTTTCACATTGTCATATTTTATAGTAATAAGCTAGGTTCTGCTTATAAAGAAATCTGGGACATAGGACAGTAAACCATGTGTCCTCAGGAAAACCTTAGTGTGTGTTTCTCACACTTGGTTAAAATATGTATGCGTAGTAGCTGATATTTACGCCTTTTCTATAGTGTTTAATGTAAACATTTAAGTCTATCCTACAAGTAACTTATAGACAAAAGTAAGAGAGACAGAGATAGAGACAGAGCACCAAGAAGAAACGTAGTAGCTAAGAAGGCTTCACGCTGACATGGTGCTCCCTTCTGACTCTTAGATCTTAAAATCACAGTAAATATATTGCTCAATATTGAACTATAAGAAAAAGCATCTAACGTACAATATCCAGGGTGGGTTAATTTTTAATTGACAATTTAAAAGTAACAATATTGCACAAACCAGCTGGAGTAAAATAAGGGTAAGTATGGGAAGGAATCTTTAGGCACTAAAAATAAACTGTATTATATATGGTCAACACACAGCTGATACAGGGGAAAAAACGACCATGATAGTGGAACCCTTTCCTATAATTAAGGTGAACAAGATAATAAAAGCAGCTGATTTAGAGTCTTTGCTTACTCTAAATAATAATTATTGTAATCAACTGCGTCCAGGGTTCTTGCACTGAGAAATAAAGGAGCGCTATTTTTTTTATCCTGACAAGAAAATAAAAAGGCCCAAGTTATTACATAATGTAAATAATGTATTAGAGTTGGCAATGAGAAATAATTTCTTTAGAACAAGGCTTATTGCACAATTCCAAGGTAAATCTATTGTTTGGATACGATTTTTTTTTTCAGTTGATATATAAATAAATGTATATATTTGGGTACACTCAATTTTATAGAAATTTAGATTTACGTTAATGTACCACTTAAAATTGCACCAAATAAAGTAGCATAATACACATTTTTGTAACGTAAAAAAGATATGAGTGTACGTTAAAATATAGAAAATCTGATGCTGAGCAAATGGAGTAAACAAAAAAAAAACAACACAGCCATATAAAGTTTACAAAAATCACATGTAGTTTACAATTGTGTTTAGAACATGATCTACTGAAAATGATAGAATTATTTACATCTCTTTGGGGCCTAGGCCACCTTGTACATATAGAAAGTTCTTGGGTGGCTTACATACTCTGAAATGTTCTCAGATTTTAAATTGTAGAAACAACACTTCCCATAAACAGAGAGCTCTCTAGGGGCATCTATAGGACTAAGTGGTAACTCTCAGGGAAGCAACGTTTTGGGAACATTCCGTCATACTGTTCTGCTAATGAATTGCCTGATTTATAACCAATGTAAATTTGGAGCTGGCTACCTTCCCAGAATGCTTCCAAGCAGCAGCGCAGACGCAACAGTAAAGCCATCAACACAGGAAAAGACAGCAGCCTGAGGAATTTAAAAATGGACATTTTGGCCAAGGCATGAACATATAATGGATGCCCAGTTCCAAAGGAGGTGCTAGACTTTATGCCGCACACAAAAACTGAAATGCTAAAAATGAGTAATGTTACACTTCAACCTCTGTCACACAAAAGCTCTAAAGGGCTCCACGTATGAGGGCAGCAGACATGGGCAGCGTTTGTGAAGCAATTATTTTAGAGAAAGCTATGCTGTGAGTACAACAAAAAGGGAAGGATGGGAAGCAGTTCCCTAACCCGGAACTAAGATTTCAAGTACAAGAAGAGCTGGAATGAGCTATATATAATTGGGGGATAATTTGGCCTGGAGCCTAATTCACATCTGAAAAAGCTAAGGAGGGTAGAGGGTACACAGTACAAACCTGTGTTTGAATTCAAAAGTAACCCCCTAGGCCGGGCGCGGTGGCTCATGCCTGTAATCCCAGCACTTTGGGAGGCAAAGGAAGGCGGATCACAGGTCAGGAGATCGAGACCATCCTGGCTAACACGGTGAAACCCCGTCTCTACTAAAAATGCAAAAAATCACCCAGGCGTGGTGGCACGCACCTGTCGTCCCAGCTACTCTGGAGGCTGAGGCAGGAGAATCACTTGAACCGAGGAGGTGGAGGTTACAGTGAGCGGAGATTGTGCCACTGCACTCCAGCCTGGGTGACAGAGCAAGATTCCATCTCAAGGAAAAAAAAAAAAAAAGTAACCCCCTTGACTGGATACTGAAAGGGGATGAATTCCATAAACCAACCCTGATAATCTGCAGTAGAATCTTCAGTGTGAAGCCATTTAAAAACATGTTGGCCCAAGAGGGCAACATGCCAGTTTAAGAGTTCCTGGTGGTAAGAGATGAAGAGTTTAATGCTGGCGTCCATGATGATGGAGAACCGGAAACAACCAGCCAATTCCACAGCAGAGTTGCAATAGGAGGGACCCAACAGGGAAGCTTTTTTCAAACATCCTTCCCTCGTCTCTACTCTCTCTCTACAGATGTCATTATGTGGTTCAAGAACTACTGAACCAATTTCAGATTATAACCTTTGTGCATGTCAAACATTTCCTTTGCAGTAATAACAATATTTTGTTTGTTTTTGAGACAGAGTCTTGCTCTGTCGCCCAGGCTGGAGTGCAGTGGTGGTTTTCAGTTCACTCACTGCAACCTCTGCTTCCTGGGTTCAAGCAATTCTCCTGTCTCAGCCTCCTGAGGAGCTGGGACTACAGGCACCCACCACCACTTTCAGCTAAATTTTTGTATTTTTAGTGGAGACAGGGCTTCACCATATTGGTCAAGCTGGTCTCAAACTCCTGACCTTGGGTGATTTACCCACCTTGGTCTCCCTAAGTGCTGGGATTACAGGCCTGAGCCAACGCGCCTGGCCAGCAACTATTATTTCTTAATGACTCAAAGTAATAACTCTTATAATAATCTGTTATACATGTGTGCTTTAGGGATTTTAAAACCTCTCCATTTCTTACCCGGAATCTAAATATTCAGGTTACTTTGCTGTTAGTTTTTTAAACATTTTTTATTAGCATCCCTATAAGTTTTATTTCTATTTTAACTTTCTATTTTGGCTAATAAATATACTTAATTACTTTGATATGTTGGAGTTTGTTTCCGCTTAGTCTTTATTTTTGATGACTTTGAAGAGGGTGCAACCAAAGTAATTGAGGGCAAAAGCTTTCAATAGTGTGCTGTTGTCAAGATTTTTACTTTAGTATTTGAATTATGCATTAATATAAGTATAGCTTTCTTTTAGGAAAATATTAAGAGATAGGTAAAAATAAAAAAGATCCTTTTTTGGCCAAGCATGGTGGCTCACACCTGTAATCCCAGCACTTTGGGAGGCCAAGATGGGCAGATTACTTAAGGCCAGGAGTTCGAGACCAGCCAGGCCAACACAGCAAAACCCCATCTCTACTAAAATATAAAAATTATCCAGGAGTGGTGGCATATGCCTGTAATCCCAGCTATGCAGGAGGCTGAGGCATGAGAATCCCTTGAACCTGGGAGGCAGAGGTTGGAGGAGGAGGTTGGAGGCGGACGGAGGTTGCAGTGAGTCAAGATCATGCCACTTCACTTTATCATAGGTGACACAAAGACTCGTTTCCAAAAAAAAAAAAAAAAAAAGGAAAGAAAGAAATGTCCTTTTTGCCCCATGTTATACAGATTGTTGTATTAAGACCTATTACTATATTACATTTAGTATATCATTTATTATACTCTCTCACCAAAATTTTCAGCTAAAGTAGTTTTGCTTTAATTTAAAGATATTTTCCTTTTACTGAATTTTCTACTTAAAACTTCATAGGATATTGAGATTATATTTCAATGGACAAAAAATATTTTATTATAATGTTAAGTATCCTCATATTTGAAGATGATTGTAGAAAAAAAAATCCCCACTACATCATGTCCCATTTAGTGTCCCAAATTTCTTTCTTCGCTTTGATAGTACTTAATTCATATATCATACTAGCTAGATGAATTACTAACCACTACATTTTTTTGTCTATGTCAGGGAAAAGTAAGAACATCATACTAGTACTTAAAATAAATATAAGCAGATGATCTCCAGTATATTTTCATTACATACAGTATATTTCATTATTATCTTATAATACAGTATGAGCTAAGCTAATGAGAAGAAATATTGAAACCGCCTTGCCAATACCAGTAGCACTAACCTACGTGGGCCTCCTAAATCAGTTTTGGACTCAGCCATCACATACTGTGAACTAATCTGAGACTCTCAAACCTTGTAATTCATAGTATTTCCTAGTGCCTACGGCTATAAGACATATTTAAGGGGGAAACGGGTGCCTAAATTCTCAATTCACATTAATGGGTTTAACGTGTAAGAAAAGGTAGACTACTGCTTGCAAAGTAGAGTTTTTTGCTTTGGCCCCTAGCCATACCCAAATTTCTTAGAAGGAAAACGTTTCCTCCTTCACAACTGCTTCATGAAAGTGGAATTCAAGAAACTGTTTTAAAAGAGTCATTTAAAATGTGAAATCAGCAGAAATTGGAAATTTAGTTGATCGTAGCCAAAAACATTGTAAGAGCATTGGAGGCTGTGTAATTTTGAAAGGATTGTGTTTGTAGGCATTGTGTTCAGCAGTCAACATGAGCAAAAGTGATAAGAAAAAAAAATTTAGCAGACTCCATTGCCAGGGATGCTGGCAGCCTGCCAAACACACAGAGGTAGCAACTATTCCACCTCCTTGGCTGTCTTTGGGGTAACATTACTCTTCCCCACTAAACAAAGGAAAAGGTGCCCATTGAAATCTGCAGCATGCAGTCACACCTGCTTGTGCTTCTTCTTCATATAAAATATTTGTATATCTGCAAGCAGACGGTTACATCTCCAGCCAGCATATAAAATGGAGAAACAGTGTATATTATAATTTTTCACATGACAGTAAAGCCACAACATTTTAGTTAAGTATATTTCACCATGTTGTTTGCAACTGTATATTGAAATCATTATTATCATATTAAATTTCTTTTCACTTTATTATGTATAGATAGGCTGCCTGGACAATTCAAGAAAATGTCTTCCTCATTGTTCCTGGAAGTGTAGGTTGCCTTGTCTTATAAGGCAGCTATTTGGTTACAGCAGCTTCTGATTTTCTACATCTGACTTATAATTTAAATATTTCAGGAAAGAGGGGGCGAAAAAATATACACTATATTTAATTAGTGAATTTTCTGAACACAAATTGAGAAGAGAAAGAAAATGATTTTTCCTTCTGATTTTGCAATGGAATATATTAACCTTTCTCTTTTAGCCTATTTGCAAGAGGAACTGAGCAGCTTACTAGAATATTCTAAGTAAAAAAGAAGTGACGGGCATTATACCCATTCAAAAATGCAGGTTGGCTGCCTGAGGGTAGAAGAGATTCTCAATATATATAGAGAGAATTTCCCTCAAACTAGTTATCAGTCCAATTCCCTACAGATTCATGACTCATGAGTAAATCTTAGGGAAAAAAGACACTTACTGAAGAAACTTCCAAGGTTGATGACTAAATAGAAATTTATGTTATTGTGAAATATAAAGTAATACTTGAAAAAAAACAAAATGAAAGACTTGGTTTCAGTCCTCAGTGGAATTTCATGTGCACAGAGTAATGAACAAGAAGTAACGGGGATGATGGTTTCCAATGAGATGTGAAAATACCCAGAAAACGTGGCTGAACTGTGGACACTGGATGCCACCAGGACGTAGTGTAGAAAGCAACATGAGCATGATCAAATCTGAAGGGAAACATTAACAGAGGAAGAAATAGATGCTGGGATACTGAGTTACTATTTTTTCAATGTTTGAGTCAATCCAAGCAATGTGCTATGACCTTTATATCTGGTATCTCGGTTGATCTCTACAGCAAGTCTTAAATTAGATATTATAATTCCCACTTTACATATGAGGAAACTGATGATTTAAGAGCAAGTACTCTGAGGATACTACCTGCCTCTAGTATCATTCTCTTGTCACACATGAAATATACAATGACTCCATCCCTGGGAATTCTGAAAATCAAAACATTATATTGTAAATCAACATTAGAAGACCAACAGCAGGAAGAAGTGTCATTAGTAAAAGTTTATAAATAGAAATATATATAGTAACTGTTTATACACAAAGCTAAGATGGTGGTAGGGAGCTTTTTAGCTATACAAGATTTGAAAGAAAACTATAATATAAAGTTTAGGATAAGACATAATGAAATTATTTATAGTACTAAATAAGAACTATATAAGGGAGAAGTGGAGTTTAGGTATTAAAGGCGTATGTCATGACTACACCCAAGAAAGAAAATAAAGATTTCAAGAATGCTGCCCAAGGTGGAAGGCACAAGTGATGACTTGACATTGTCAATTGGCATTAACAATTACATTTTGGAAAAACTTCACCACTGTCTCCCTCTGCTTCTCACACACTACCTCTCCATTCCCTTTTTGTACAGATTTCAGAAGTAGAAAGCAAAGGAAGGCAGATTCTCAAGGCTTCTGTGCTTTTACTTCCAGTTATTTTATTACTGGCCTCATTGTATGTGGAGGCTGACACAAATCCATCTTGGATGCTAATCTGCTGAGCTGACTACTCTTGATTAACTCCTGTTCAGGGAAAGCATCTCAGAATTCTACTTTGTCTGTGGTTAAGGTAATTCCTGTCCTTAGGCCAAACATCCTTGACCACAGATCCTGCCCTTGGGCAGAATCAAATAGCACTGTTGCCTTTCCCTGGGAAATCAGTCAACTTCAATTGTCCTACGTATTCCTACTCCATGGTATTTAAGACCCGGGTCTGGCAGGTAATGGTGTGGGGATCCACCATCTTGTCTCACTGTCACCCATGACTAGGCCTTCTCTTTGGAAATCCATATTAAATGCTTCTTTCTGAGGAACTGGATATGTCAGCCTCTTCCTTTGGCCTCTTAGCCTTCTTAGACTTTGGGGATAAACTTGCATAGATCTGGCTACTGCAGAACAGCATAGAAACTTTTTGTTTTGTTTTGTTTTGCCTACCAAGCATTGTAACAGATTAACTGGATTTCTTAAAAACTAACATAAAATGGTTATGCAATGCATCCACAGCTACACAGCTAATAAGTAACAGAGCTGAGATGTAAACACAGTCTGTCTGACTTGAGGAGCCATGTTTTTTTAATGCTTTTTATTTTAAAATCTTTAAATATTATATTCACAAGAATTTGCAAGGTAGTACAGAGAAGAACCTGCACCTTTCACCCAGTTTCTTCCTATGGTTCTACGATACATCACAATATTACAGTACATATACTGGGAGGTTGTCCTTGGTGCAATGCACGGTAGAGTTTCATGCCGTTTTATCTTGTGCATAGATTCATGTGACTACCATCACCACAGCTAAAATACAGACCTGTTCCTTATCACAAAGATCTTCCTCCTCCTGCCCCTTCGACAGTCATAACTACACTCTCCTGCAAACATTTCTAAACGCTGATAGCCACTTATGTGTTCTCCATTCTATATTTTTATTTCAAGAATGCTATATAAATGGAGTCATACAGCGTATAACTTCTTAACTTTTTTTGTAATTTTGTATAATACCTTTGATCCACCCAAATCGTTGCATGTATCAAGTTTGTTCCTTTTGGTTGATGAATAGTATTGCATGGGATGGATACCCAGTAAGTTTAACCATTCACATGTTGAAGGACGTTTTGATTGTTTCCGGTTTTTGACTATTACAAATATACTTGCTATGAACAATCACGTAAATGTTTTTATCTGGACATAAATTTTCATTGTTCTGTGATAAATATCTAGGATTATGACTGCTGGGTCATATGGTAAATGTACAGTTAATTTTTTTTGTTGAAATTGCTGTTTTCTTCACCCAAAAGGATTTATGTTTTAACCACTGTATTTTAGTTTTTTAGTGCATACTAAAGTTGGATAAACAGCATCTGTGATGGCTGTGGTAGTGATAGAGACAGGAGGCAGTGGGGAGGGGAGAGGAGTGGGGGTAGAGACAGGAGACAGTGGGGTGGGGGGTGGGGGCAGAGATAGAGACAGGAGACAGTGGGGAGGGGAGGGGAGTGGGGGTAGAGACAGGAGACAGTGGGGTGGGGGGTGGGGGTGGGTGTCCAGCGAAACTCCATCTTCAAGCCCAGGGTAGCCTGAAGACTGAAAAACCAGACTGCAGGTACCAGATGAAGCCCCTCCTCTCCCAACTGATTCTCTTTGAACAATGCCCCCCTGCGCACTTGGAAGGGGACGGAGCCAGAAGTTACGCTGTTTTCATAGCGGAGCAGCCTGGCCTCTTCAGTTCCTGTGCGGTGGCCTAGTATTCAATCTGTGAGGGGGGAAACCTGTCTCTCTCACTTTGCCGAGAGTTCCTCTTTCCTATTTTCACCCAATAAACTCTGCCCTAGTCACCCTACAATGTGTCCCTGTGCCTACATTTTCCTGGCCGTGTGACAAGAACCTGGTTTTTTCTACAACAGTAGCCAGCCTCCAATATTTCCCATATGGTCACCAACGATTCCTCCCGATCTTCACAACCTTGTGTAATCCCCTCCCACATTTTTCTAAGTTTAGAATGTGTGGTCAATAGTTTAAAACAGAAATGATGGTACACACTTCCAAGATTCAGCTGTAAAAGACTGGCTTTCATCTGTCTCTCTTTCTGTCTCCCTGTCTCTCTTCATATGGTCTGAAGGAATTCATGCTGGGAGGAATCCGACAGGTGAGCTCCGTTTTAAATACCTGGCATCATTGAAGGTATTTAATGAAGCATCCTGCGAAAACCGCATGAGTGAACTTGAAAGTGAATCATTCAGCCCCAGTTAAGCCTTCAGAGATTACAACTCTAGCAAACACTTCAACTGTAACCTCTTAAGAGACCCTAAACCAAACTCAACTAGCTAAGAAACTGCCACATTCTTTAAGAAGCTAGGTTTTGTGTTATTTGTTACTCAGGCACACACAGCAAATATATATCTTGACACAAAAGTGCAGTGATGCCAAAATAAAAACTTAAAATGCAAAAGTGGCTTTGGAACCATCTAATAAGCGGAGCTGAATAAACGCTAAAGATTTTGAGTAGACTGCTAGTGGTGTCTTAAAGAGCCTTTTACACACTGGTCATAGGATTTTGTCTTTGATGAATAACTCTTGGGCAAATATAGGACAGAGTCCTGATCAAGAAACTGCCAACTTTTCCTGATTGGATTTAAAACTTCCAAGGAATCAAGACTGCTGTGTAACTTCCATTGTTCTCATTTTTTATTAGAAATCCCTATAGTGATGATTCATATACTTGTCCCACCTTCGTATGTTGGTTATGTGAGAATAGATAACTTATCTCTTTAGTTTACAGGTCCACAAATCAAGATAAACAGTACTGGAGCTTTATCTACAGAACTGCACTCAAGAAACTTTACCGTAACTGGTCCTGACTCATGTAGTGAAATTCTAGATTATGAGCTGATGCTATAATAGGGTGAGACTTTGTGGGGAATTGGGGGTGGGTGGCAAGGGGCCTTGGGAAAGGGTGAGTGTATTTTCAATGTGGGAGGGATATGAATCATCAGCAGATAGAGGAAAAACTGTGGCATCCAGGCCCCAAAATGGCTCCCAATGATTGCTGAATCCTGGTTTCACACTCTTGTCATGGTCTCTCCTATATTGTGCCAGGATCAGTCTATGTGACCAATAGAAAATGACTGTAGTAATACTATAGTGTGTCACTGCTGAGATTCAGTTAGAGAAAACTGTGGCTTCTCTCTGTGTTTCTCTCTCTCTCTCTCTCTCTCTCTCTCTCTCACACACACACACATTATTTGCTCTAAAGAAAGGCATGATATGAGTAGCCCACATGGTGATAAACTGAATCCTCCTCTTAACGGCCACATGAGAAATCTTAGAGTCAGATCCCTAGTCCTAATAAAATCTTTTTGTTTTTTTTGTTTTTTTTTTAAACTGCAGCCGTAGCCAATACCACAACTGAAATCTCATGAGACAACCTGAAATACAATCATCCAGCTAAGCCACTCCAGCATTCTTGATCCACAGAAGCTTTTGGATCATGTGTCCTATTTTCAAGCCACTATGATTTGGGGTAATTTGTTATACAGCAATAGGAAACTACTACTGTGATTAATAAGACTTAAGAATAAAGGCTAGGTGCAGTGGCTCACACCTGTAATCACAGCACTTTGGGAGGCTGAAGCAGGCGATTACTTGAGGTCAAAGTCCGAGACATGCCTCGTCAACATGGTGAAACCCCTTCTCTACTAAAATACAAATATTAGTTGGGTGTGCTGGTGTGCACCTATAATCCCAGCTACTTACGAGGCTGAGGAAGGTAAATCACTTGAACCCAGGAGGTGGAGGTTGCAGTGAATTGAGATTGTGCCACTGCACTGCAGCCTTGGCAACAGAGTGAGACACCATCTCAAAAAAAAAAAAAAAAAAAAAAAAAAACAGACATCCACAAACACAGAAACATGGGTAGGATTTATCTGACATAGAAATAACTGGAGTTTTTCCATAAAAATGTGATTTTAAACACATTTAGATGCTCAGAATTATTGTTTCAGAAAGGCATAATTGAACTGTGGTTATAATTTGTAGAACATATCTTTAACTTACTGAGTGTACCCTTTCGAAACAGGAAATTTTCTCTGACTTGTTTACTTAGCCTGCAGCTCTCAACGCAAGTGGGTACAGGGGCTAGGATGAGTGCTTCTGGGCACCAGCAGGGACAGAACTCTGTGCGGACCCTGTGGCAGCGTCTAGGAGGGTACCCGCAACCCCTGCAGCCAAAGAGGGTATGTGATACAGTACACTCTTTAGTTTGCTGTCTATGGAGGGCTTAAGTGTTTAACAGATAAGTGTGACAGCCCTCAGTATTTTGAGCTCTTATTCATTGTCCACGAAGAATCAGGTTGCATAAATGAATTGAAGATGCTAAATGTGGGGGATTTTATTGCTGATGAAAGTGGCTCTCAGCAGGATGGGAAGCTGGAAAGGGAGTGGAGTGGGAAGGTGGTCCTCTCCTGGAGTTCAGGCAGCTGAACTCTTCTTTGAAGTCCCACCATCAAACCATCCCTCTGAAGTGAAGCTGCTTCTCACCAACATCAAACTGCTGCTTATCTTCTCTCCTTCTCTGCCACATGCTACCAGTGGAGCCTGGGGTTTTTATGGATACAGGATCGGGGGTGGGATGAGCTAGGGTGTGTTTGAAAAATGCAACATTCAAGCCAGAAAACAAGGATGTAAAGTTCTCACTTTGGGCCATGGGTCTAGTTTTCAGGGTAGGGTCCTCGCCAGGGATCGCCCTCTTCTACCCAGTATTTTCCTGCCTCCTGTCCATATCAGTTTTGGAGGAAAATATAAAACAAAAGAAGCTGTTAGCATGTCTTCTATACTATTCAGGAGAGCACATATTCTGGCCAGGTAATATGAATTCACTTGACCAATGTTTAATCTTATCAAGGATTGCATGGAATTGATTACATTAAACCATTCTGCCAGCTCATCTAGTTGTGTTCCACATTCACAAAGTCACCTTCTAATTATAACCTGGCTTAACTCATAAATTTTCCAAGAAAAGGCCCAGTTCACTAGCTACCTGATATTTGTTTTTAAGCTTTGTTACCTATATTATAAACAAGCATTCTGATTTTTACTTAAGCGTTATGTGGTCATGTTAGCAAAAGCTAGTTACTGTAATTCTGGTCAATTCTGGATGCCCTTGAAAAAAAAATGAGCTGTTTGATTTTTAAGACAAAAGAGCATGGTAATTGCACTGTGCTCTTCCCTCTGCCCCTTCAACAGCAGTGAGCTGGTCTCAATTCCATCTCTGATTTTACTCACTTTAAATACAATGCTACTATTACTAAATCCCGCTGTGTTACCTATTCAACCAAATATAACTTAGTTTCCAGACAACTGAGAATATACTTCCATTTAACAATGACAACAAAAAAATAGCTAAATGAATGAATGATAGGTCAGTTAAATTTTAGAAGCTCTAGTTAAAAGCAAGTATTTTGAATGTATTTACAAGGCAATGTTGCATGCTGGGGTGCAGGAATCTCATGTCATCATGTTTAGTGTGGGTATTTGCTACAATTTGTCAGTCAAGTATAATTTTACAAAGACCTGGTATTTAGAATCAGATCCCAATGCTTGAAAATAGTTGATTTGCATTCTGAGATTTGCCTTAAGGCAGATAGAAGGTAAGAGGCTTCTGGCTTAAGTACAATTACAGAAAATGGCCTTGTATTTTTATGACGTAGGTTATTGTCCAATCAATGGATCATTGGATCTTTATTATTTTAATTAAAATTGGTTCACTTTGATGACATAAAACACTGATTATGGGTATTCTCTTCAGAGTCTTGAAAGATTCACTGGAAAATAGCAGTCTCTACCTTTCTCTTAGTACCCATCAATTCTGTTTGATCTCTTGGACTTACTTCTCCCTTCTTTGATTTCACTTCTACATGACTTTTTGGTTTTATTCATGTTTTGGAGTAATCTTATGGAAATGACACCCACCCCTACACAGCGTTTAACCAGGAGTCATTACTACTCAGTGTTTGATAAATGCAGAAAGGGCCATGGCTCATTTGAATGTTTACACATTCCCTGCATAGCTACTTACTATTAGCTTCAATATTGCTTAACGCATTTTGACCATAGACCAAAAACGATTGTTATTTTGTTTTCTTTTTCACTCATTGTTTATGAATTTATTTAAAAAATATTTCAGTGCTTACTGTGTATTAAGTTGGGATGAAAGGAAGGGAGAGAAAGGAAGAGAAAGGAAGAAAGAAAAAAAGGAAGGAAGGAAAAAATGAAAGAGAAAGAGAGAAAGAGAAAGAAAGAAAGAGGAAGGGAGGAAGGGAGGAAAGAAGGAAGAAGGAAGAAGGGAAAAGGAAGAGAGAAAAAAAATAAAAGGAAAAGAAAAAGGGAAAAAAGGTAAGCACTAGGTATTCTTATAGCAGACACTTAAAAATAAAACTCATTATTTTCTATAAGGTTACTCTCTTCTAGACAAAGTTCGACTGGTCAAATGTGCTTGTGTTTAAAAGGCAAGCACTAGGTATTCATATAGCAGACACTTAAAAATAAAACTCATTATTTTCTATAAGGTTACTCTCTTCTAGACAAAGTTCGAGGGGTCAAATGTGCTTGTGTTTTAAAGTTACTTTGTAATAATTGTCCTAAGCTTGTTTCATTTATGTCATTTAGTGTATTTAGAGAATGCATACTTAGATATTTGGGTTTCAAAGTTCATGTACTCATATTACCATCTAAGCTCTAAGATATAAACACCAAAAACAAACAAACAGAAAACCTTAACAAAATGACTATAATTTCCTTAAACTGACCTTTAAGAACATCCCTCAAATGCATCTTTGGTATAATATTTTAGTCAATATAGGCCAAGGAAAATAAATAAAGAATAAAGCTCTACATGTTAAAGAACAATACCAAACAGTACAAAGGAAGTTTAGCATTTTTTAACTACTTAATTATGTTAGGTAATATGTCACTTATGAAAATTAAGTATTTGTATATTTGTACATTTTTTATAGCAGCCCTTCAGAGCAAAACATGTTATTGAATTTATATTCCTTCAGGTTTTACAAAACTAATTCATGTGTTTCTTTTTCTGCTATATGAATGGTTCAAAGGCAAAAATTATGATTATTCACATTACATTGGATTTTAAAAAGACTATCAATAACTTCCCATTTGCACAAGCTCTACCACCACATGGTTTCCAAGATTCGTTTCTGTTTTTCACAGGCATTTGTTTGTTTTGAATTTGGGAAATGGTAATAAGCAATGGCAAAACATCATATTTCACCTATTTTACAGATAAGAAAACTGAGTTTTACAAATATAATGTACCAGCCTGTCAATTACTGGCTTGGTATACATGCCCAAGATCATCACATTAATATTTAGTGGTATGATTGTTAATTTTATGTAACAACTTTATTGGCCACAGAGTGCCCAGATAAATATTCTTTCTGGGTGTGTCTTTGAGCCTGTATCTGGATGAGATTAGCATTTGAATTGGCAGATTCCATTATGTAGATTACCCTCCACAATGTGGTGGGGCATCATCCAAGTCTTTAATAGTCTGAGTTGAACAAAAAACATCAACAGGCTGGTCTCAGTGCGCAAGCCTGTAATCTCAGCATTTTGGGAGGCTGAGGTGGGAGGATCACTTGAGCCCAGGAGTTCAAGACTAGCTTAGGCAACATAGTGAGATCCTGTCTCTAAAAAATAAAAATAAATACATAAATATTTAAAAAGCAAGAAAAGAGAAATTCACTTCTGTTCTCCTACCTCACTGTTTGAGCTGAGGCATCTCATCTCATCTTCTCAGACTCATGGACTAGGATTTACTCCATAGGCTCCCCTGGTTCTCAGGCCCTCGAACTCCAACTGATTTACACCACCAGCTCCCATGTGAGCCAATTTCTTATAAGAAATCTTCATATATATAAACAATCTCCTACTAGTTCTGTTTCTCTGGAGCACTCTGACTAATACAAGTAGGAAGTGTTCCGTTCAGCAAAGATTTATCCAGCAGAGATTCAAACTAATGCCTGACACATTTTACACTCCACACTTTTCCACTACATTAGGTAGTGCCAATTAATAGAAAATACTTTCTCCAGAAGACTTGGTATTTAGAAATGTCATATGATATTATATTGCTTGTCATGGTAACAATGTGAAATGCAAAAATATGATACTAAAATATTTGCTTTAAGGTAGAAATTTTCTCTTGCAATTCTTCTTCCTATAAAAAGTGTATAGATGAGTCAGACACTGATCCAATTCTCACTGGCTCAGTTAACTTCCCTAATATAATTAATAAGATGCAATAAAGGAATTCATCTATATATTAACTAGTAGTCTTCCATTAAGTACTAAGAAATGTCTACTCCAAAAGGAAGAATGTGGCTTTCCTAAAATACAAACTAAAGATAGAAATGCGAGAAGGTCCTTTATAAGAGAACTATTACATAGCAAATAAATAATATTATACACTAAAATTTATAGTACTTCCAGCTTTTTTTTTAAAGCAGTCTCAATTTAGTTTTCAACTGTGGTTTTCTTAGTCCAATCTCATTTTTTTCTTTGTTTTTCATTTTTAATTTACACATAATTCTACATATTTATGTGAAACAAAATGGTATTTCAATACATATATACAAAGCATAATGATGAAATCAGAGTAATTATATTTATGACCTCAAACATGTATCATTTCTTTGTGCTGGGAATATTGAAAATCCCTTCTTCTAGCTATTTGAAAATGTATATAGAATTATTCTTAACTATATCACCCCACAATGCTATAGAACCCTATAACCTATTCCTCCTTTGTTGAATCTAGCTGTAATTTTGTATCCATTAACCAACCTCTCTATCCTTTCCTCCCTCCTTCCAATCCCAGCTTCTAATAATCACAATTTTCATGGTTTACTTCTATAAGGTCAAGATTTTTAGCTCCCACATGAGTGAGAACATGTGATATTAATCTTTCTGTGCTTGACTTATTTTGCATAACATAATCCCCTCCAAGCTCATCCATGTTTCCAAGAATGACAGGACTTCATTCATTTTATTCCATGACACACACACACACACACACACACACGAATGAATAGTATTCCATTGTATATATATACCATATTATCTTCATTCATTAATCTGGTGATAAGCAATTAAGTTGATTCTATATCTCAACTATCCTGAATAGTGTTATAATAAATATGGGAATACATATATCTTTCTGATACACTTACTTTATTTCCTTTGGGTAAATATCAAGTAATGGGATCGCTGGATCATATGGTATTCATATTTTTAATTTTTGGAGGAAACTTTATGCTATTTTTCATAATAGATGTCCTAATTTACATTCCCATCAACAGTGTATAAGAGCTCCCTTTTCTCCACATTCTCACCAACATTTCTGATTTTTTTTTAATAATAGCCATTCTAATGGGGAAAAATGCTATCTCTTCTGGCTTTATTTTGCATTTCCTGATAATTAGTGATATTGAACATTTTTAAATATACTTATTAGCCACTTGTATGTCTTATTTTAGAGCTATCTATTCACATATTTTGCCAATTTTAAAATGAGATTATTTGGATATTTTGCTGTTGACTTCTTTGAATCTTTAATATTAATCCCTTGTCAAATGAGTAGTATGTAAACATTTTCCCCCATTCTACAAGTTACTTCTTCACTCTGTTGCTTCCATTGCTGTACAGAAGCTCTTTAGCTTTATATAATCCATTTGTCTATTTTTGTTTTGAACTCTTATCCACAAAATCTTTGCTCAGGCCAATATCTCTAGTCTTCTTCTAGTAGTATTATAGAAGTGGGTCTTATATTTAAGTTTTCACCCATTTTGAGTTGATTTTTGTACATGGAGAGATAGAGATCTAGTTTCATTCTTCTACCTACAGATATCCAGGTTTATCAGCACCATTTATTGAAAAAGCTGCCATTTTCCCAATGTATATCCTTTGTACTTCTATGAATAATCAATTGGCTACACATATGTGACTTTATTTCTGGGTTCTCTAATCTGTTCCATTTGTCTGTGTGTCTGTTTTTACACCAGCATCACATGATTATTATAGTTTTTTAGTATATTTTGGAGGCAGGCATTATTATGCCTCTGGTTTTGTTCATGTTCCCCAGAATTGCTTTAGTTACTTGAAGTCTTTTGTGGTTCCATATAAATTGTAGATTTTTTTTTTTTAAAGCATGCCCTAGGTTTGGATGGAAATTACATTAAATCTATAGACTACTTTGGGTAGAATGGTCATTTTTATCATATTAATTCTTCTAATCCAGGAACATGGGATGTCTTTCCATTTTATTGGTGTGCACTCTCATTTCTTTCATCAATGTTTCATAATTTTCATAGAAGAGAATTCAACTCTTTGGTTGACTTTATTCTTAGGTATTTTATTTATTATTTTTATTGTTATTGTAAACAAAATCACTCTCTTAATTTATTTTTCACCAATTTTATTACTGGTGTATGGAGAGACTAATTATTTTTGTTCATTTATTGTGTATCCTGTACATTTAACAAATTAATCAGTTCTAAGAATTTTTTTGGTGGAGTCTTTAGGTTTTTCTATATATAAGATCATGTCATCTCCAAATAGGGATAATTTGACTTCCTCTTTTTTGAGTTGGATGCACTTTTTTAAGGGATAGGGTCTCACTGTGTAGCCCTGGCTGGTTTCAAACTCCTGAGCTCAAGTGATCCTCTCATTCTAGCCTCTTGAGTAGTTGGGACTACACAAATACACCACTGCACCCAGCTGTACTTTATTACTTTATCTCGCCTAATTATTCTGGCTAGGACTTCCAGTGCCATGTTAAACAAGAGTGGTGAAAGTGGGCATAATCGTATCCCAGTTTTTCAAGGAAAAGGTTTCAGTTTTCTCCATCACGTATAATATTAGCTATGGTTTTGTCATACATGGTCTTTATTGTGTTCGAGTACACTTCTTCTATACCTAATTTATTGGGAGGTTTTTTATGAGGTTATGTTTAATTTTATCAAATGCTTTCTGTCACTATGGAGATGATCATTCAATTGTTGGTGTGATACATCCCATTTATTGACTTGCATGTGTTAAACTATCCTTGGATTCCTAGAAAAATAATCCCACTTAATTGTAGTGTATAATCCTTCTGATATGCTGTTGGATTTCATTTGTTAGTTTTTTGTTGAGGATATTTGCATCTATGTTCATTCAAAACATTTGTCTGTAGTTTTCTTTTATTGTTGTGTCCTGGTCTGGTTTTGATACCAGGGTAATGCACCCCTTACAGAATGAGTAAGAAAGTTTGTACTCCTCTTTAATTTTTTGCAAAATTTTGAGAACGGATTTTAATTTTTTAAAAATTTGGTAGAATTTAAAAGTGAAGCCATCTAGTCCTCAGCTTTGTGCTGATGTTATTAGGAGACTTTTTATTACTAATTTAATCTCCTTACTCATTATTGGCCTGATTAGATTTTCTGACTCTTCCTGGTTCAGTCTTAGAAGGTGGATATATCCAAAAATTTATTAATTTCCTCTAGGTTTTCCAATTTATTGGCATATAGTTGTTCACAATATTCTCTTGCGATTCTTTATATTTCTGTGGTATCTGTTGCAATGCCTGCATTTTGATTTTTGATTTTTTTGGGTCCTCCCTCTTTTTTACTTTGTCTCACTAACAACTGTTCAATATTGATTATCTTCTAGGAACACTTTCATTATATTGTTTTTATTTTATGGCCTTTTGTATTTTTAGTGTCAACTTTGTTTATTTTTGCTCTGAATTTTATTATTTCTTTCTATCTACTAAGTTGGATTTGGTTTGTTCTTGTTTTTCTAGTTTCTCAAAATGCATCATTATGTTGTTTATTTGAAATCTTTCTACTTTTTTGATGTATGTGTTTTTGTCATAAACTTCCATATTCCTTTCGCTTTTGCTGTATCTCATAGGTTTTTGTATGTTGTCTTTCAATTTTCATTTCTTTGAAGAAATTTCTTCATGTTCTCCTTAATTTTTTATTAATTCATTGACCATTTGGGGGCATGTTGTTTGATTTCAATGAATTTGTACAGTTACTGAAGTTCCTCTTGTTATTAATTTCTATGTTTATTTCATTGTAGTTTTAAAAATACCTCACATTATTTTGATTACTTTTTAATTTGTTAGGATTTGTTTTGTGGCCTTTGTGCTGATGAGAACAATTCATACTTGTAGTTGTTGTAACAAATCTCCTCTAATTGTATATTAGGTCTACTTGGTCTATATTGCAGTTGAAGTCCAGTGTTTCTTTGCTGATTTTTTTTGTGTCTAAATCTGTCCACTCTATGTCCAATGCTAAGAGTGGGTTGCTGAAATCCCCAACTATCATCATATTGGAATATATTCCTTCTAGTAGTTCTAGTAGTATTCACTTCATGTATCTGTGTGCTCTGGTGCTAGGAGCATACATAATTTGTGATATCTTCTTGCTGAGTTTATTCCTTTATCATTATATAATAACTTTGCCTCTTTTTGACTTAAAGTATTTTATCTGATATAAGTATAGCTACTCCAGCTCATTTTTGGTTTACATTCACAAGGAATAGCTTTTTCCATTCTTTGACTTTCAGTCTGCATGAGTATTTACAGGTAAAGTGAGCTTCTTGTATGCAGCATCTAGTTGGGTCAATTTTTTAAATCTATTCAGCTAGTCAGCAAAACTTTTAATTTGATAATTTAAACCATTTACCAAAGTTGTTATTGAATGGTGAGAATTTATTCCTGTTATTTTGTTAACTGTTTACTAGTTGTGTTGTATAGCCTTGGTTTTCTTCTCCCCTTATTGTTTAACATTGTAGGATGGAGGTATTCCGTAGTGAGATCATTTTACTTTTATCTCTTTCTCATTTGTGCATCTGCTATACCAGTGAGTTTTATGCTCCCATGTATTTTCATAATGGCAGCTACTGTCCTTTCACATCCCTGTGTAAGGCTTTTAAGCAATTCATTTAGGGCTGGTCTTGTGGTGATGAATTTCCTTAGTTTTGCTTGTCTGAAAAAGATCTGATTTCCTTTTTATTTCTCAAGGACAGCTTTCCTGAGCATAATATTCTGTCTCACAGTATTTTTCTTTCTTTCAGCTCTTCGAATATAACAATCCATTCTCTCCTGGCCTGTAAGGTTTCTTTTGTTACTCTGACAGGGAATTCCTTATATGTGACTAGTTGCTCTTCCCTTGCTGTTTTTAGATTCTCCCTTTGTCTTTGAACAATTTCAATATAATGTGCCTCAGAGGGCACCTCTTTGGGTTGAATTTATTTGAAATATTTTTTAGCTTCTTGATCTGGATGTCTATATCTCTTCTATAATTTAGGAAATTTTAGCTATTATTTCATTAAATAGGTTTCTGCTTTTTCCCATGTTTTCTCTTGCTGTAACTTCCAATAATGTAACTATGTATTTACTTAATAATGTCCCTTATGTCCTATAGGTTTCTTCTTTCTTTTTAATTGTTTCTCTTTTCTCCATTTTTTTTTTGTCTCATTAGGTAATTTTTGTCTTCAACTTCAGAAATTTCTTTTTCTGCTTAATTTAGTTTTACTATTGAAGTTTTCCATTGTATTTTTTCTTTCACCTATTGAATATTTCAGTTTTAATATTTCACTTTGGGTCTTTTTAAACAATATCAAACTCTTTGCTAAATGTCTCTTTCAGATCATTAGCTATTATTTTGTTGGATTGTCTGTTTGTGTTCATGTCTCACTGAGTTTACTTAAGATCATTATTTTGAATTTTGGTCTGCTAGTGGAGAATTATGTTGCTTTGAAAATGCCGTGTTTCTTTGCTCTTTCATGTTTTTCCTGTCCCTACATTGGTATTTAAGATCTTGTAGAACAGTCTCTTCTTCCAGTTATATGAATAGTTTTAATAGGGAAAATATTTTTTCCTGTAGATATTTCAGTAATGTTGGCTGGATAGAGTGCTTTGGCTAAGGTTCTTGGTGGGCACTGTTGTATATTCTTTGCATGATTTCTGAAGCTGTAATCAATGTCGTCAGTGTCTGAGCCTGCATCAGTGGTCCGGGCTGAAATTATTTGTGAAATCTGTGGCAGAGCTTTACTGGAGACAGGGATGCCAGGTGGGTTGGTCCTTGGTATCCAAGAGAGCACACACAGGTTCATAGTCACTTTGCCTGTGGAGGGGGCAAGACTGCCTGTGGTGGTGGCAGGCTCCTCATGGGACAGTCCTCAAGTTCATGGGGAGCATGCACAGGGTTGTGGTGGCCCCATTTTGGATGGTGCAGGGTCACTGAAAATGATGGAAAGGCCTGGGCAGGTGCCTCTTGGATTCTGGGGAATGAGCGTGTCATGTCACTATGTCCTGAGGGCTGCCTTCCCACTGTGCTGGATCATTTATGCTCTGAGGTGTAGAGCTCTGCCTGGGCTGTGTTTACAAAGTTGTAGTAGTACCACTATTTTTCATTCGTTGTCATGATGCTGCAGCTTTCCTGGTAGATGGGGTAGAAGGTCAGCAAGCCTCAGGATGTGCAGGTGCAGGGCTATTGAGCCCCAGAGAAGAATATACTCAATGGTGGCTCTTCTCTCAAAATGGGGCCGTGTTATGGTAGCTTGGATCATCGTAGGTGAAGAGGATCCAATGTGGATTTTCTTTCCGTGACAATGCAGTTGCATGGACTCCAGGAGGCTCTCTATACTTGACTCAGCAACTGCAATGGCTGTGAGGCTCTCCTGTTGCTAGGAGTGTGAGCATTCATCATGGGAATGTGGACTACTGAGGATCTCTTTCTTACCTTTTTTCAGCAGTGGAAAGTCCCTCTTGGTTCACAGTCAATCCTGGCTAGACACTTTATTACCTCTATATGCTGCTATTCCTGGTATCTATGCCTCAGAGGGTCTTTGATACTTCATAATACAAAAAAATCACAAGATTTACTGAATACTAAAGTACTTTTTTTCCTTTGATGAAGTTATTTGAAATATTCTAATATCTAGCAGTTGTCCCTCTGAAATATTTCATGGGGAAGGGGGAATCCTTACAAAATGTGCGGTTTAAGATTGTAACCTGATCCAAATGGAGCTTGACTTCTTGGCTCCTGATTGTAATGTTGTTTTCCTTCATTATACACTAAGATAGCTTCATACAATGTAATTAGTGGTTTTAGTCAGCACATTCATTTCAGAGAAAAGGGAAAACAAAATAAAATATCTGGGGATGGGTAGATATTTTAAATTAATAAGGTTACTTTATTTTATCCTCCCTCTTTACTAGGGAGCTAAATGCAAAACTAAATAGACCAGCAATTATTATCCAATTACCCACAGACATGTGTATGATTTAGCTGTATTTTTGAGAATACCAATAATGAGAAAGCTGACAGTTTCACAATTATCTGACAAACAAAACCCCCATTCTGTCTCTGTTCCTTCTCCTTACTCTCTGATTTTACAATATCAAATTAGTATTAAGGAATAAACTATCTCAGTGCTATACTACTACTGCTAAGGATTAAATTCTGTTTCACCATTGAAACAGAAAATTTAATTTCCCAATCTAAACAGAAGATACAGATCCAAGAAAATCTAATGACATACAACTTGCAGTGTGCTCTAATCACACACAGTTGAGGTTTTCAGAGTTAATCCTAAAGAGAGTAATAACTTCTTCCCAAATCAGACAGCATTCCTGTCCAATACCTTGATTTCAGCCTACTTAGACTCTGAGGAGAAACTCTAGCTAATATGCACCCAAACTACAGACCCACAGAAAGTATGAGCTAATAAATTTGTTTTTTTAAGCTGATAAATTTGTGGTAACTTGCTATACATCAATAGAAAACTAATACAATTTACCATGTTCACTTATTGGAAGATTCAACATTGTAAAGACGTCAGTTCTCTTCAAGTCAATAGATGCAATGCAATGTACATAAAAATCCCAGGACTTTTCTGGACAAATTTTAAAAATAATTCTAAAATTTAAGTAGAAAAGAAGATCCAAAAATGACCAAGTTTATACTGAGTAGGAAGAACAAAGGAGGAGGATACACACTGATGCTAGTACAGGGACAAACATAAAATGGAATTTTTAAAAATACCCAGGAACAGAAACAGTGCAATATATATACAGTCACTTGATTTATTACAAAGTTGACCTTGAAGTAAAATGAGAAAAGATGATTGATAATTGTTACTAGGTCTATAGGATATCCACATGGGTAAAAATTGTATCTTAACTTTTACCTTCTACAACATCTGTCAAAAATCAATTACAGGTGTATGATACATTTAAATATGAAAGGAAAAACAACAAAGTTTCTACATAGTATCTTCATGACCTTAAAGTTTGGCAATTATACTTTAAGCAGGACACAAAAATTACTAACCATAAAGAGAACATCTAATTGATTTACTGATTTCATTAAAACAAACATTATTTTTCTAAAGTAAGCTCCTAGTTGAACATTAAGTCACAAGGTGGAAGAAGATATTTACATTACATTTATCAGACCAATGAATAACATCTAGAATGTATAAAAGTCTTATAAATCAATTTTAAAAATCAGACAACTTATTTTTGAGTGTCTTAAATCGGCACTTTGCAAAATAGAAATTTACGTGACCAATAAATACATAAAATCGGTCTCAACTTCCGTATTTATCAAGAAAATGCATATTACAGTGCTCCACCACTGCATATAGACTAGAACACTTAAAATTAAAAGAACTCATACCATTGAGTGTTGGCCAAAATGTGAACCAACTTAAAAAGCAACACTATTGCACTTCCAGTGGGCTAAACATTTATGTAAAACTTTGGAAACTTTCAGTATCTTCTAAACCTAAGTATGTTATACTTGATGATGATCGAAGAACTCTGCTCCTAAGTGGAATTGAAAATGTATTTAAATGTGTGTTAAGATACATGTATAAGAATGTTCATAGCAGCATTATTAATAATTGTTAAAAACCTAGAATGCTTTTCCAGTAAGGAAAATAGATGAATCTTTACTACACAAAATGTCATAGTTGAATTTCACAAACTTTTTTGAATAAAATAAATCTGTTGTAAAATTAACGTATGTTCTCTTTTCCATACATATATAACTAAAAAATAAGGGATAAAACTAATTTGCTGTGATAGAGAAAAATGGCTCCTTTTTCGAAGGTTAATGACTGGGTAGGCACTCAAGGTATATTTCTGGAGGTACTGATAATATTCAACTTCTTGATCCATGAGTGCTTTCATGGGTGTTTTCACTTTATATAAAGTCATTTATATTTTTTATTTTATAATTTTTTTTCTATGTATTTTATACTTCAACAAAATGTTACCCAAATAAATAATCCAAGGAAATATCTATTTGGTCATAAATCAGGTATGGTTCTTCAACAAGAAGCCATGTCCCCCTACTAAACAGCAGGACTCCTGTGCTCCCTAGAGTTGGACACACACACACACACACACACACACACACACACACACACACACACATATTCACATACAGCTAAACACACACACACCTGGAAAATATTGCTGGATTCAAGATATGTGTGTGAAGGATGATTGAACATTGATCTTTGAGAAACTTTATCGTTGTTTGTACCCCACGTATATATGATTTATAGTTGCTGTGTCTAATATAAAAGATCTAATTTTTATAAAATTGTTAAGAGTATTTGATTGAGACTGGCATGATATGGGAAATCCTTATATGGTGAACTACATTCCTAAGCTAGGTAAAAAGTAACATGAGAATCAACTGTTCTTTTTGCAAGGTGTAGTAACTCAATGTTAAAATGGCCTCCACAGATCCCTATCTGCTATCAAAACTCCCTTCTCTTGAGTATAGGCTTGAACTGTTAACTTGTTTCTTCTGAACAGAATGAAGCAAAAGTGAGAGGTATTTTCAAGATTACGTTCTAAAAGGCTGTGATTTTAATCTCCCTCACAGGCTCTCTCTCACTTTCTCATTTGGTTCTGGCTATTGAAGCCACCTGCTATGCTGTGACCAGTTCTTTGGAGCAGCACACATGACAAGGAAGTGAAAGTAGTCTCTTTCCAACAATCAGTCTAACAGCCTGAGAAGAACTGAATTCTGTCAATGACCATGTAAGCTTTGAAGCAGATCTTTCCCTCCTTGAGCCTTCAGATAGATGCAGCCTAGCTGGCATCTTAATTGCAGTCTTGTGACAGGTCCTCAGCTTGGACAAACCAGATTATACCCAGACTGCAGATCCACAGAAAATGAGAGGTAATAAATATTGTTGTTTTAAACCACTAAATTTGGTAGTAATGTTACATAGTAAAAAATAGCAAGTATACAATATATAGAATTGTGCTGCTTGCTTATTTCATTCTTTGAAATTGTATTTCCAACTTTTAGGTTTTAAAGGGGGTATTACCTATGGTATTAAAAATAACTATAAATTTATTATTAAATGTATTTTATTATAGTTTTAATATTAATAGTCTATTACATATTATTAGCTAAAATGCCAACTTATTGATTTATGAAATATTTATCCTGATATGTGAACTAAATTGACATATAAAATAATTATTTTATTAATCATTATTATTATTCAAAATAACCACATATAATCATAGCCTAGTCGTATCTCAAAGCTACTGAATCCCTTCTTTAACTGACAAGTTTCACATTCCAAAGAAAAGTCAACTAATTTTAAGTATATTTGTAGCAATTTTCTTGGCTAGTTCTGAGAAGTTTGGTCACATATTTAGTTATATTGCAAGGAAGTAAATAAGAAGATAGATCCACCATGAACGTATCTAATATTGGAGGGGTAAAAGGAAAATACTCAGATAGTTATGACAAAGTGAATAAAGGTACTAATCTGACAAATGTAGGGCCAGATTTAGCAAGATTTCAGATGTTTTATTTTAATGTCCGTTTATTACTATCTATCAGATTCAAAGAATGCTCATATACAGTGAATGAACTGGCCATCTGTTTTATTTTTTAAGGACGATTTGACTAAAAATATTTTTTCTTGTCTATTTTCTCATAATAAGCATTTTTGAAACATCTATTTCCTATTTTTGGTTTTGGAAAATGATGTCACTTTACCTATGGAAAAGACAAAGTCTTTTCCTCTTGGGTTGTTTGTAGTATCATTTGAGAAGACAAAGATGTGGATCTTTATTTTCCCTGAATA
Source organism: Cebus imitator (assembly GCF_001604975.1). Lineage (NCBI taxonomy): Eukaryota > Metazoa > Chordata > Mammalia > Primates > Cebidae > Cebus > Cebus imitator. The sequence goes on from NW_016107605.1 coordinate 1,046,220, forward strand.
GCTGTAAATTAGAAAATGTATGAACAGAAAAATAGAGGAACAAACAGACACAATGAGATATAGAAAGCTCAAAGAAAAATAAGTCAGAACTAAACACAAGTTTCTTAAGAATAAAGTCTCCCTTCTTAATTTATTTTATCTTTTTTCCTAGGTAAGTTAAGTCTTACAGTATTATACCACTCAATTACAAAAATGACAAGATACAAACATTTAACAAGCATATGAATTCTCAGGAAAGCTACATTTGAGACTAGTTATGTGGCAATGAAATAGACAGACCACGCCGTGCACAGTGGCTCACATCTGCAATCCTAGCACTTTGGGAGGCTGAGCTGGGCGGATCATGAGGTCAAGAGATCAAGACCATCCTGGCCAACATGGTGAAACCTGACTTTACTAAAAATACAAAAATTAGCTGGGCGTGGTGGCATGAACCTGTAGTCCCAGCTACTTGAGAGGCTGAGGCAGGAGAATCACTTGAACTCAGGAGGTGGAGGTTGCAATGAGCCAAGATTGTGCCACTGCACTCCAGCCTGGGTGACAGAGCAAGACCCTGTCTTAAAAAGAAAAAAACAAGAAAAGAAAAGAAAAAGACAGATCCAATATGTTTTGAAGCTGCTGTAATTATCTAAATATTTAGTAATATTTAATCTGTAAGGTATTTTGGTGGATTTCCATGAGGAAGCACAATTTTTTCTTTTTAGAGGGAATGTCACCTGTCAGTCTTTATAAAATATATAGTGTTTGGGAAATCTAAAGCCAGAACTCTTCAAAATTTTTAAGGAAAATGTAAAATCATCAAATGAGTAACAATTTTACATTTCGATTCTGAAATTGTTTTCCTACTCTCTTCAACTATGTGACAGTTTATCGAGTTTTCAGAGAAAACTCCTGTTCAGGAGATATAAAGAAAAAACATTTTTCCAACTTTATCTTTCCAACATGCTTTTGTTCATTTAGGATTTGTTTAGCTGTTGATTTTGAAAGTTTATTTTTTCATACCTACTAGCTGCATATAGTTGATAGAAGCCTCAAATACAGCCAGGCATGGTGGCCCACACCTATAATCCCAACACTTTGGGAGGTCAAGGACAGAGGACAGTTTGAGCCCAAGAGTTCAAGACCAGCCTGGGCAATGTAATGAGAACATGTCTCTACTAAAAATTAAACAAAAATAAAATTAAAAAGATTAGCTGGGTGTGGTGATGCACACCTGTAGTCTTAGCTACTCAGGAAGCCAGGCAAGAGGATCACTTTAGCCCAGGAGTTCAAGCCTGCCATAAGTTTATCATCACACCACTGCAGCAGAGCAAGGTCTTGTCTCAATAATAACAACAATAATAACATGAAAACAAGAATGTGAAATATCTAAAGCTAGATCCACAATTATTAAAAAAGAAAGATTTTATATTCAGCCACTGGTTATGTATATGGAAGGCAGGATGTCTTCCTCTCTATCCACCAATAGAAAAGTAATGTATGGGTTGGGCACAGTGGCTCACATCTGTAATATCAGCACTTTGGGTGGCTGAGGTGGGTGGGTCACCTGAGGTCAGGAGTTCGAGACCAGCCTGACCAACATGGAGAAACCCCATCTCCACTAAAAATACAAAATTAGCCGGGCATGGTGGCACATGCCTGTAATCCCAGCTACTCAGAAGGCTGAGGCAGGAAAATCCCTTGAACCCAGGAGGTGGAGGTTGCAGTGAGCCAAGATCATGTTTTGCACCCCAGTCTGGACAACAAGAACGATACTCTGTCTCAAAAAAAAAAGAAAGAAAGAAAAAGAAAAGAGAAATAATGTATGATATTAGTAAAGGTTTGTGCCTTCCCAATTTTCATACAGCATTCTGTGGCTTGCAACATGAAACATCAGGGGAATTGATATACTTGAAAAGAATAGAATTATTGCTCAGATCAAGCAATGGCTTCACATGATGGCTTGTATATTTTGTTATTCTACCCTCCTTGGACTGAAACACTAATTATTTATTATAAGAAATATTTCTAAGCAATTTGAAGGCATTATTGGCTTTGACATTTGCTGCATACTTTTCTCAGAATGTCAAGTATGTAATGGACTTTTGTGATTTTTAAAAAAGGTAGTATTACAATTGCAATAATGACCTACAATAGTGGTGATTCAGGAGTTGCCTTTTAGGGCTACCTAAGACTCATTTCAAGCCACGAAAATGGCAGAGAATAAACCAATCTTTTCAAGGGATCACATAACCATTTTTTCAAATACAGTAATTTATTATATTGCACAGCACATTATTCAAGCCTTATACTAACTAAATTTTAAAATTTTAAATTATCATACAAATTCCATAGTGTAATGCTTTGATACTTGACATTATGGTACAGTGTGTTTATCATTTATTACAATGAGCTATTTCCCCAAATTCCTGCATCTGTGGTTTCTTCTAGGAAAATAATATTTTTCTATGTATTTTCATATCAAGTCATTTGCTATAAATGATTTAAAAATTTTCTGAATTGTCATAGAGACTATGCATATTTCAACACATAAAAGAATCAGTTTTACATTTTCCAGTTCACAGTATTTGAAGGAAAAGGCAAGTCCCATATTTAAAAGGTAGACTTATCTATCAATTAATGACGTTTTATTTCAATTCCAAAATATGAAGCAGGTTCACCTTCTAGTTTTTGCTTTTTGTTCTTTTAATTGGGGAAGTAAAAGCTATGAAATTTAAATATCCAACTCCTGCTTCCTTGGATCTTACTGAGGGTGGGAGAGGGGTACAAAGTTATAAATATTAAATAACTCAAGTCTGAAAATAGTGATCTTTAATGAGAAAGAACCCACTGTACAAGCTGAAGGTGACAGTAATTCTTTTATAATGTTATAGTGACATTATATAGATAATTTTTAGACACATTAATTTTATGAGAAATCTAGATTTTCAATATAACAGTTATGTGAAAGTATCAGGTTGCCACAAAAAAATTGCTGTAAACTCAAATTTCTTGTCTCACCAGATGCCAGAAATAGTTGTATAGACAGCCAATAAAAGATTTACTTACCTTCATCATATTTGTGACATACACAGTAAAAATAGTATGCGATGACTAACTTAGGGAGCAATAATGAGGCTATGGGTGGCAGGCTTAAACAGGAGTAAAAACAGATTGGAGAATAATTTGTATAATCTGATCTCATTTGGGAATACTAATTAATGTCTAAATATACATGTGCATATATATATATATATATTTATATATATAGTCATATATCTGCATGGAGCATGTAGTTATCTCTGGGTAAGACTACTAATGATTTTATTCTTATATTTTAAAAATATAATTTCTATTGTTTCAATTATAAATATGCATTACTGGATTATCTTTTATTAAAATAATTGTTTTATGTGACCATGAAATAAGAATTATTTGTTTTCCAATGTGAAAAATTCTGTCAGTAATACACTGGTGAGTAAGATAAATGTAGTTTGTATTTATGAGGAGGCTATAGTTAATGAAGATTCAACAAAGAAACTCTAATGACATTCAGTAAATACAATGATAAATTAAATATAGAGTTCCATATGAAAGCATCTATCAGAGGTATCTAATATAGTCCAAGAGTTAATCTATGGCAAAAGAAAAGAAATAAGAACTGTAATATACTTACAAGATTATTGAAAACATGGTAGTTTTCTCCATCGATTAATTACATTTTATTTTAATGCTAAAATATAATGTATACACTCTTTCTGTTTCAACTTTTATTCTTTTAACTTTGGAAATCAAAAAAAGCTAGGATATGATTATGCCCAATCATTTCTTCCCCCATCTGAGGTATTTTACCCTTAAAAATCAGTGGGTGGACTGTTCGCTTTTGCAATGGACTAGGACGACAATTGTCTTTCGATAGTCTCCTTCAGACTATCCCTTCAGACTGTGTTGAAAAAGCCTAACAGACTGGGCAATCTCAACAACAACAAGAGCAAAAGCACTTTATCATCATTCAGAAATAAAATGAGGCTATAATTATAATACTAGCAGCATTTCACAGTTTGTCTCAAAATTTTTCTTTGAGGTGGACATATTTCATATGTGCTTTTACATGGAACATTTTAAGCATTTCCCTTATGAGTTTCAGGTGGCAGTGATATTGTTTTTTTTTTTCATATTTTCTTTCAACTATGTGCATTCAACAAGATATTTTGCTGTGGCATATATTACTAGGCTACTTAACTGTTAAATTGAGCATTTTTCCTTGATGCAAAATCATACACATTATCTTTGCCCAATGTGTTTAGTTTAAATTCTTCTGCCCTCTATTAAAAAAAAAAAGAAAGAAAAAGAAACTATAAATACTCAAGTAGAATCAAGGATAAAAAACTCTGGCCAATTAATTTTGTCTATACCATATAGATGAATCTATGCATATAGATAGATAGATACCATATAGATGGATTTATAGCATAAATATCTATGGTATAGATATAATAATCTATATCTATATAGCTTAATCTATATCTACAGGCATAAATATCCCTGCCTATATTTCTGTATTTTTAATGGTAATTGATATATCAGCATATTTTTGCATTTATAGCTACTTAGTAGGAATGTGGGCTATAATTGCCACTTTATACCTTTCTATTTTCTTAGGAAACTCCAGGATTCTAAAAGTAAAGCCCTATGGAAATAAATCAATAACATTTCAAATGAAGACCCAAAATCAGGAAATGCAAATTACAATTCTGATATCAGCATTAATTTATGTAAGCAGTTCATTTGAAATCATTACACTTCTTTTCTGTTTGTAAAACACAGTTTTCTTAACCTTAAGCATGTATCACCTGTGTTTTTTCATCTTTGGGCTTCTGAATATATACCAGCCAGACAAAACAAATAATACTCTTTACAATACCTGCAGATCCCTGTAAGAACCAAATAGATAGCCTACTGGGTTACCAGATGCGCTATAGTACTACAAAATTAAAGGAAAGATGTTCTTTGTTAACCTTTTTTCTAACAAAAAACAATCAAGTTTTAAAAATAGAGATTGGAAGCAAACTCAGAAACCTCACATCTCTAAATATGGGAAAGTTTGAAAAACGGATAACTGAAAACCTCAGTTAAAAACATTAAGCTAAAAATGAAGAGAGATTCTTCAATAACAAAGAAGATAGACATCAAGAACCAAAGGATGAATTTTGAGTAAGTAAATATATTGAATGATGTAGACTAAAACACTTGTAAAAGTAATCTAAGCAACTTCAAACATTTTTTAAATAATGGAAAAACACTGCTTGGTATTATATAAAATTTGTCAATGCTGTGATTTACAAAAGAAATAAAACTGTTCAGTCAGGGAGAATATAACAAATTTTTAGGAAACAGAAATACAAGGATTTCAAATACAAATAAGGACAAAAACAATGTTTTGCATGTAGTGGTCCAAGGATCACCTTATAAGTAAGAATGAGAAACTCAAGTGGAGAAGAAGAAAAATGAGCTCTTCAAACTCATTCATATTGAACCGAAATAATCACAAACAAACAAAACCTTAAATATTAATTGCCTTCTTAAAAGAGTTAAGAAAATAAGGTACATGCCCATATACAATTGGGTACAGGTAAAACTGGCAAAATTGAGTAAAATCAATGAATTGTATCATTATTGATTTTCTAATTGTGATATTGTGCTGTAGTTATGTAAGATGCTACAGTTGAATAATACACACTATGCTTCTGTATCTTTTCTAACAACTGAATGTGAATCTCAAAGTAACTAAATATAAAAAATTAAAGAAAAATAAAGGCTGATCTTTTCAATCATCTTAGTTATTGTTTCAATGACAAAATTAAGTAAATCTTACACATTTTCTTCAAATGGTCTTACAACCTATCTTTGAGGATATTAAGACCTTAGGAGAATATAATTGGAACTCATTTAAAATTAGAAAACTGAGAAATCGAGAAATAATCAAAGTCCCTTTGATTCAACAGAGAGTATTATATGACTACGGCCAGAAAAGAACAATTGAAACACACACACACACACACACACACACACACACACACACACACACACACACGTGAGCTACTTAACTGAGCAATGATATGGCTATAGAAAGAAACCACGAATTAGAATACCAGAGGTCAGCAAATAAAATGAAAAGGGACAAAACCTAGATAACTGCCTTAAGAATTAGCTGAAGCAATAAACCTATGTATAATAAAATTAAAATATTAAAATAGCATTAGAAAACTGCAAATACATGGGAATACTAAAAAACTAATTTAAGATGACTCAACCCAAATATAAATCCAAGACCATTCCACTCCTAAAGAAAATATGGGAGAATATTTTCAAAACCTTGGAATTGCCAGTTTTTATTTTTTAATTATTATTATTTTTAATTTTGGACAAGATTGCTATGATTTGAATATTTGTCTCCTGCAAAACTTAAGTTGAAATGTAATCCCCAATGTGGCAGTAGTAAGAGATGAGGCCTTAAGATGATGAGTAAGCTCAGCCCTGCTGCCATGTGATTCTCTGTGCCACTTCAGAACTCTACCCAGAATCCTCATCTGCAAGAATATCCTTACCAGATGAGGACCTTTGACCTTAGACTTAGCCTCCATACTGTAAAAAATAAATTTCTTTTCTTAATAAATCATCCAGTTTAAGGCATCCTGTTAGCTGAAACAACAGAAAATAGACTAATCCGAAGAGAGAAAAAAGAGCATTAGTCATTAAAAATAAAACTCAACTGAATTTCACCAAAATTAAATTTTCACTCATTAAAAGACACCATTAAGGAAATGGAGAAGCAAGCCACTGACACAGATTAGATACAAAAAAGAAATATTGACAGTACACATATTCAGCAAAGGACTACTATCAAAAATATATGAAGAATGCCAAAAATAAAAAATATGAAAAATTATTGATCAAAAAATAAGCAATGAAAAAATACTCGACATCCTATATGACCAGGAATATGCATATTAAAAGCATAAGGAGATACTATTTTACACTTATACGAGTGAGTAAAATCAAAAGGACTGATAACACTAAATGCTGAGATGCGGATCAATCAGAACTCTTATATACTGCTCATGGAAGTGTAAAATGGCGCTAATATTTTTGAGAGGAGTTTCTCCCAAGTTAAGCATATACTTAGCCCTCACTACTAACAATAAAATTGAAGCAGGAGAAATAAAAATTCCATTGAATTGCACAAAACAATATGCATAAGTATGTACATAGCATTGTTACTCGTAGTAATACATAAAATGAGAAAAACCTAAATGCCCTTTAATAGAAGAATGGATAAACATTCTTGAGGCATTAATGCAATTAAACACTATAAACTTAAAATAAAATTCTAAGCCCCCTAACTGATTTGAGTGGACCTCCCTTTCAGCCAATGACATTCTAAAGTAAATGTGAAAATCTAGTTCAGGCCATGATAGGAAGGAGGGGGTCAAACATATCTCATTATGCCCTCTTCCCTTTGAAATTCAGGCACAATTGATCAGTATTAACATTAAAACAGATCTTAAGACTGACTAGACAGTCTCTTTGTAGCAATCAGATACATTACAAAATGACATATAGCAGGCCCTGTAAGAAATTGAAGTATTTTATCCTGAAATATATTTCTTTGACATATTTTTAAATAGCCCTGTAAAGCTGCCTCTTGTAGGGAAAATAAACATTCTATAGAGTATCTTCTTCCCTTTCCAGGTCTGTTCCTGATCCAGGAGAGATTAGCTAAGAATCTGATACCTTTTCAAGTCTGATAACAAACATTTGCCATCTATGCTATCTGAAGCCTGCTAGCTGGAAGCTTCATCTGCATAAGAAGAAGTTTGGTCTCCAGAACCCCTTATCTTAACCCAGACATTCCTTTTTTTCTACTGATTCTAGGTCTTTTGATAAACTCTTTCAACCAATTGTCAATCAGAAAATATTTGAATCCACCTATGACCTAAAAGCCCCACTTTATGTTCTCCTGCCTTTCAGGACCAAACCAGTGTACATCTTACCTGTATCGATTGATGTTTTATGTCTCCCTAAAATGTATAAAACCAAGCTATAGCCCGACTACCTTAGGTACATGTTCTCAGAATCTCCTGAGGTTGAGTCATGATCCTGTCCTTAACCTTGGCAAGATAAACTTGTAAATTGACACTCACTGCCTTGAAGGGAAGAACCCAGTAACCACCTGCTGACTAAGGAGCCCTTGGGTCCTGAATAACTAGCAGCAATACGCAGGTAGTATGCCATGGAACTTGGGTGAGACTTTGAGACATGCTGGCTTCCGGTAGTAGCTCAGCCAAAGTAGGGGAGAGTACCAAGTGTTCTCTTGAGGTCCCCAGTACAAGTCTACACTTTTGGACAGCATTTTTGGACCTGCCCTGGACCAGAGGGGAGCCCACTACCCTAAAGGGTAAGTCCTAGACATGGTAGCATTTACTGCAAGCTGACTAAAGAGCCCTTGAGTCTTAAGTGAACATTGGCAGTGGCCTGCCAGAATGCTCCACAGGCTGATGGTGGTGATGAGCAAGGGCAGAGGCTCCTCTGCCTGTGCCAAGGGTAGGGAAGAATGGGAAGGACTTTGTTTTGTGGTTTGAGTGCCAGCTTAGCCACAGTAGAGTAGAATATCAGGTAGATTTCTAAGGTTTTTTTTACCTCAGTCCTTGGCTTCCAGACAGCATCTCTGGACCCACCTGGGGCCAGATAGAATTTGCCATCCTGAAGGGAAGGACATGAACATGGCTGCCTTTGCCACTTGCTGATTATACAGCCCTAGGCTCTTGAGGGAACATAGGCAGTAGCCAGTTAGTAGTTACAGTGGGCTTTGGGCAAGACCCAGTGATGTGCTGATTTCAGGTCTGACCTAGGACAATTCCAGTGATGGCAGCCACAGGGGGGCCTGTTTCATCCTACTTGCAGCTTCAGCTGGCTCAGTTCAGAGAGAAACAACATTTGTTTAAGACAAAGTAAGAAAAGAGGAAAACAATCTCTACCTGGTAAGTCAGAGAATTCTTCTAGATCTTATCCAAGATCACCAAGGTGGTACATTTATAGGGCTGCAAGAACCACAGTGTAACTGGGGTTAGGATCCCTGCTAAAGCAGATACAGCTTAGATCACAACACCCAAGTCCCTTTTAATGTCTAAAAATTCTTCCCAAGAAAGATGGGTATACACAAGGCAGACTGTGAAGACTACAGTGAATAACTAACTCTTAAATGCCCAGATACCGATGAACATTTACAAGCATTGAGACCAGCCAGGAAAACATGACTTTACCAAATGCACTAAATAAGATACCAGAGACCGATCCTGGAGGAACAGAAAAATGCGACCTTTTGTTATGGGATCTTTGGGGTGTTGCTTTTGTGGGCACATTCCACCCACCCTGCCTGTCAGGTTGTGCTCAGCTCACGCTACCAGCCTTAATCCCATGCCTGCCAACAGTGAGTCAAGTGTGGAGTGGTGAGGGGTGGGTGAGTGAGTGTAGAGTCTGGCCACTGTTCAGTCAGACATGCCACTTGCAGTGGGGTAGGCCTCTACAGCTGCCAGCATGGGCGCTGGCTCTCCCCAAGGCACAGTTGAACCAGGCATGCTGCAAGCAGCTTCTCTTGCTGGTCCTTGGAACACATTGTCACCTGGAAGCTTGGAGACACAAGGAACTACAGGGACCCCAAAGAGGCAGTCACAGACTTAGCTCTGGAAGCTCCCAGGTCTGGAATCCCTGCAGGGCCACAGCTCTTCTTTCCTTCTCTTCACCTGCAACATGGTGACCAGAGGGCATGTTTCAGCCCTGTTTGTCTGATATCTGTTTTAGTTCTGTCATTCAGTGGATCCCAAGTTCCTGTCCTGCAACCAGGAAGAATGAGGTATGCAGACAAGTGGAGGGTGAGCAAGATGAAGAAGAGCTTTACTGACCAATATAACAGCTCACAGAAGACCCACAGGGGTAGCTCCTTTCTGCAGCTGGGGTGTCCTGATGAGTGTTCAGGTCCAAGCAGAGACCCAGGAGTGGGAGGCTTATCTTTGCAAGCAGGTCATGCCATCATCTCTGTATCTCTCAGCAAAGAGAAGGCCCTGGAGGGGTTACTCTTCACTACAGCTGGTAGTCCTGATGTCTCTGCCGGTCTCTGAAGCTCTCAGCAGAGAGGAGGCCATAAAGTGGGCAGCTCTTCTCTGCTTCTGGTCATCCCGATATCTGCCACTCTCAGCAGAGAGGGTAACTCTTCTCTTTAGCTGGTCATCCTATTCTCTGCTCACCTCTGGCTGAGACTTGGGCTTTTATGGGTCTCAGATGGAAGGAAGTGTGCACTGATTGGTTCATGGGCGACCATTGGCAGGCCCAGAAAAGGCAATAGAAGTTCCGTCTCCAGTCTGTGGGAACAGCAGCCCAGCCACCAGCCTTCAGACCCTCTGCGGCCTGAAGGTGGAACCTCATCAGGGACATGTCCCCTTCTACCCAGCACTCTGTCTGCCTCCCCCTGCTGTCATTCATGGTGCCTGGGCTTGGCCCTGACTTTACTCCAAGATCAGAGTGGGCACTGACAGCAGGGAGAAGCCAGAAAGCAGGAGCAGGCACCTCTGATCCTGCAAGATCCAAGACTGCAGAGATGCCTGAATCTGCAGCCATGGTTTAGATAGTTGCAGCTGCACCCAGGGTGGGTGGCGGGGCTTTTGCCTGATCCATAGAACAAGAGTGGCTGCAGTTTGGGTGGCTGCAGCAGTACCTTGGGAGCTCCTGCCTCATTTTGCAAGGGGCAGGGCTCCTGCTTGCCCCTAGCTTCCAGCTGCTCCATGGAGAGTACAGCCCCAGCCATGCTTCCTTGCTGCAGCCAGAATGATGGCAACAGCAGGCAATGTGGAGTGGACACTGCCATTACTTTTAGAAAATTAAAAATAGCTATTCTGGAAAGTTCAGTAAATTTCAAGATGATACAGAGAAGGAATTCAGAATTCTATCAGATGATTTTAACGGAGATTGAAATAATTTTAAAAAGCAGAAATTCTAGAGTTGAAAAAATATAACTGACATACTGAACAATGCTTCATAGTCTCTTAATAGCAGAATTGATCAAGCAGAAGAATTACAGAGCTTGAAGATAGACTATTTGAAAATACACAACCAGGAGAGATAAAAGATAAAACTATAAAAACAAATGAAGCATACCTACCAGGCCTAGAAAGTAGCCTCCAAAGACCAAATCTAAGAGTTATTGGTCTTAAAGAGGAGGTAGCAAATGAAAAGAGCATCATCTTGTGGTTTGAGTGCCAGCTTAGTCACAGTAGAATATAACATCAGGTAGATTTCTAAGGGTTTTGACTCTAATCCCTGGTTCACAGATAGCATCAATGGATCTGCTTGGGGTTTAGGAGAACTTGCTATTCTGAAGAGAAAGACACAAACATGACTGGCTTCACCACTTCCTATAGGCATTGAAAGTTAATTCAAAAGAATAATTTCAGAGAACTTTAAAAACCTAAGAAAAATATCAATATTTAAGTACAAGAAAGTTGTGGAACACCATACAGATGCAATTGGAAATGGAATACCTCAACACATTTAATAATCAAATCCCAAAGGTGAAAAATAAAGCATTATAAATGCAGCAAGAGAAAAGAAACAAATAACATATAAGGGAGCTACATTGCATCTGGCAGCAAGCTATTCAGTGGAAACCTTACGGGCAGGAGAAAGTGGCATGACACATTTAATGTGTTGAAGGAAAAAAGTTTACCCTACAATAGTATTACTGGTGAAACCATACTTCAAGCATAAATGAGAAGTAAATATTTTCCCAGACAAACAAAAGCTGAGGCATTTCATCAACACCAGTCCTGTAAGAAATGATACAGGGAGTTCTTTAATCTAAAAGGAAAGGACATTAATGAGCAATAAGAAATCATTTGAAGGTACAAAACTCACCAGTAATGGTAAGCACACAGAAAAACACAGAATATTCTAACACTGTAATTCAAGGGTATAAATTCCAATTTTATGTATTATGTAATAGAAAGATTAAATGATGAACCATTCACAAATAATAATTACATCCTTTCAAGACATAGACAGTACAAGAATACCTAAAGAAAAACAATAAGAACTTAAAAGGTAGTGAGATAAAGCGTAGCATTTTTTTCTCACTTGTTTTTGTCATCAAGTTCACATTAGTTTTAAATAATTGATTATAAGATAGTATTTGCGAGCCTCATAGTAACCTCAAAACAAAAAAAAATATGATACACAAAAAATAAAAAGCAATAAATAAATCACACCACCAGTGAAAATTGCTTCACTAAAAGGAAGACAAGAAGAAAGAAAAGGAGAAAGAGAAAACCATAAAACAACCAGAAAACAACAAAATAGCAGGAGTAAGTCCTTATTCATCAATAATAACATTAAATGTAAATGGACTAAACTCTTCAACAAAAAAGACATGGAGTGGATGAATAGATTTTTAAAAATCCCCAATGATCTATTGCCTATAAAAAACACACTTCATCTGTAAAGTTAAAAACAGACTGAAAATAAAGGAATTAAAAAAGATATTTCATGTCAATGGAAACCAAATAAAGAGTAAAAGTAGCTATATTTATATGAGACAAAGTAGATTTCAAGATAAAATCTGTAAGAAGAAACAAAGGTGATTATATAATGATAAAGGAGTCAGATCAGCAAGAGCATATAGCAATTATAAATATATATGTACCAAACACTAGAGCACTGATATATAAATTGCAAATATTCTTAACACTAAAGAGAGAGACAGACCTCAATACAATAATAGCTGGAGACTTTAACACCTCACTTTTAGTATGGACAGATCTTCCCGCCAGAAAATCAACAAAGAAAATTGCAGGACTCATATTATCTAACTTCAAATTATATTAACACTACAAAGCTATAGTAACCAAAATACCATGGTTCTGGCATTCAAACTACCACATAGATCAATGGAACATACTTGAGAATCCAGAAACAAACCCATACATCTACAATAAACTCATTTTCAAGAAAGTTGCCAAGAATATACACTGGGGAAAAGACAGTCTGTGCAATATATGATGCTAGGAAAACTGTATATCTACATGCGGAAGAATAAAACTAGAACCCTATCTCTCATCATGTGCAAAAATCTAAGACTAGAAACTATAAAACTACTGAAAGAAAATATTGGGGAAACCCTCCAGGACATGAGTCTGGGAAAAGATTTCTTGAGTAATATCCTATAAGTACAAGAAACCACAGCAAAAAAAGGACAATGAGATCACATCAAGTTAAAAAAGCTTCTGCACGGCAAAGAAACTATCAGCAAAGTAAAGAGCCAACCACAGAATGGGATAAAATATTTGCAAACTACTTCTCTGACAAAGAATTAATAACTAGCATATATTAGTAGCTCAAACAACTCTAAAGGAAAAAAATCGAATCATCTTATCAAAAAGTAGGCAAAATGACTGAATAAACATCTCTCAAAAGAAGACATAAAAATGTCAATGGCAAACAGGCATATGAAAAGGTGCTGAACATCACTGATCATCAGAGAAACACACATCAAAACTACAATGAGATATCATCTCATCTCAGATAAAATGTCTTTTATCCAAAAGACAAGCAATAACAAATGTTAATGAAGATGTGGAGAAAAGGGAACTTTTGTACACTGTTGGTGCAAATGTAAGTTAGTACAATCACTACGAAGAATAGTGTGGAGTTTCCTCAAACCTAAATATATTAAAAATAGAAACCCCGTCTCTACTAAAAATACAAAAAAAATTAGCTGGGCGTGGTGGCGCGTGCCTGTAATCCCAGCTACTCAGGAGGCTGAGGCAGGAGAATTGCCTGAACCTGGGAGGCGGAGGTTGCGGTGAGCCGAGATCACGCCATTGCACTCCAGCCTGGGTAACAAGAGTGAAACTCCATCTCAACAACAACAACAACAAAAATAAAACTACCATATGATCCAGCAATCCCATGGCAAGGTATATACCCAAATAAAGGAAATCAGAGTGCTGATGTGTTGATGAGTGGATACAGAAAATGTGGTACATATACACAATGGAGGATTATTCAGTCACAGAAATGAATAAGATCTTGTCATTTGCAACAACATGGATGGAGCTGGGAGGTCATTTTATGTTAAGTGAAATGAGTCAGGAAGAGAAAGAAATGAGTCCTGAATAGAAAGACAAACTTCACATGTTCTCACTTATTTGTGGGAGCTAAAAAATAAAAAAAAATTGAACTCATGTAGATAGAGGGTAGAAGAATGGTTACCAGAAACTGGGAAGGATAGTCAAGGACTGAGAGGGAAGTTCAGATGGTTAATGGGCCCAAAAGTAGTTAGAAAGAATGAATGACACCTAGTATTCAATAGCACAACAGAGTAACTATAGTCATTAATAATGTAATTGTCCATTTAAAATAGCTAAAAGAGTATATAATTTGTTTATAACACCAAGCATAAATGCTTGAGAGGATAGATATCACATTTACCATGATGTGGTTACTACACATTATATGCTTATATCAAAGTATCTCATGTACCCAATATACATTCACACCTACTATGTAACGTCTAAAATTAAAAATAATATTTTTTTAAATGGCAGAAGCAAAATTTCTTACAGCATCTGGATACACTACAGCTATAGTAACCTTGTTGTTTTATTATTACCTTATCAGTGGTGTATTTTGCTACCCAATTCAATATTATATAGCTACTCAACCACTCTTTGTCTATATTTCTATCGTTTCTTCTCTTGATGTGACAAATGCTTCTGGAATTAATTTATGTTTATTCCTAGCTTTGTATGCCTAATAATGTTGCCCTACTACTGCTTTTTTTCTATCTTCTAGCTTCTGTACTCCTCAACTATTACTGCTATTTCTATGTGGCCCTTTTCTAGAGGGTCACACAGACCATCAGAGGATCTGACTGAATTGGCTAGTTACCATATGCAGTAGAAAATATCAGTACTTGATGGTCTATACCTCACATATTGCCCTGCCTTGTAGACCATTGATCATTCTAGATGATTGGCTGAATCAGAAGTGATCCCTGCTTCAATAATGTATGTCTTGGCTTGCAGAGACACATGGAACTAAACACAGTGATGCATGCACCAGAAACCTCTCAGAAGGAAATGGAAAATGTCATGCACAGAGAGACTCTCCAGAAAAAGTATCATATTCAGCAGCCATCTTGCGTGGCCTGCTCTAAAACATTCATTTGTTAGTGTCTCCTCCATGGACATCTCTTTTCTTACACTGATCAGTCTTTGTATTCATGAGCAATACCACATGATTAAAAATATACCTTTGAAATTTTTTAAAAAATCTGATACTTGATGATGCCTCTCATACTCTTTACTTTCTAAATTTTCTGTGATTTTGCTTTGTCAGGTTGGAATATTAGTCATTTTAACCATTTCAAAAAATTTCCACTTGAAAACTAGATTGGAGTTATATTTTTATAGGTTATTCATAGCTAAAGAAATATTCAAAATATTGAATATTTCTACCAAGGCAACTACTGTAGAGGAAAATCCACTGAGCCAACCTCTTGTAATCCAGAAATTCCAATATTTCCACAAGGCCAAACTGAAACAAAATAGGAAAATACCATAGTAATATGGCTCATATAATAGTAATATTATAGCTACATAATACATGTTTCATATTTCATTATATCAAAATGATTTTAGAATATAAGAAATGCTAATTACTCTATTTAACATGATGGCTCAGAAATGAGAAATATCAACACTGTTCAAATAATAAGGTAAAAACTATTATTTACTTTGTACCCAAGTTCCAAGAGCTTACCTTGCATTGGAGCATTTAATCCTCAGTGGGAGATTTATCATCCCCATTTTGAAAATGAGGAAACACTTACAGAGAGGTTAAACAACTTGCCTAACATAATACAACCACTAAGTTGTGGAACCAAGATTTAAATTCCAGGCACTTTGATCTAGAGATTATACTCTTAACCATTATTAAGATCAGTCTATGAAATATGAAAACCATCAATTTAATCTCACAGAGTCACTTCTTTGAGACATATGTCAAGTTTTATATATGTTAAGGGCAACTTTGTAAAGAAGGCAGTGTTGATGAGAGTAAAAAAAGACAATAATATAAATATTATTTACATTGCCCAAATGTTTCTACAATGGTTAAAAGTATCAAACCCAGCCTCTTAGCTTGAGAATGTATGTTTTGCTTTTTTCTTTTAGCTGACTCTAACTCCTCTCTGGAAGAGAACATATTTTAAAATTTATTTGCCTAGGCATCAAATATTAAAATATTTGAATCAGTTTTCTAATTAAAATATTTACTTTTAATCAACATTTATCTTATATTTCTTTCTCAATTTTAATTTCAGAGCAAGACAATTACGCATTTCTTTAGTCAACAACTAGTTGCTAATTATTTACTATTTGTCAAGTCTTATGATGCCAGAGTGAAGAAAAGATACTTAAACTTCTAACTGTGGTTAAATTCTAGTAGAAAATATGATACACATTTTAATCAATGCTACGATAGGCAGGTATATGGTGTTATGGGAATATATAGGAATACCTAATTCATAAATTGGGTTGAGAAAATTCTTACAGAAGAAAGTGGCATCCAAACAAATAACCAAGAGTGAATAAAAATTATTATAGATAAAGCAAAGAGGACCCAATGGAATGACAAAATGATTGAGTGTCCAGAGGTGGAAGGACTTGGTGAATTATTTGAAAAGGGACCATAAGAGGATGATGGCCACATTTCTGCCTCCAGCCATCTGGTGAATATTAACATTCCTTTAAATTTGCGTTTTTGTTATGAATTGTTTTCCTATTTATTATCTGTATTTAATCTGAAAACAACTCTTTGGGAGATACAGAGGTATGCATTTTCTAGCTGAAAATGCAAAATGTTTACATGATTTGCAAAAAGTCTCAGATGAAGGGGGTAAGGAAGGGTAGTTAGTGGATTCTACACAGAATGAAGTTCTTTTCACCATCATTTCTACTCATTTAGAACATATATTTTATTCTATTGTCTAAAGAGGGACATGTATTCTTTCAGACAAGATTATTATCTGGATTCGAGTCCATGACACATTATTCCTTTTATCATCTGATGTAGACATTTCTAACTGGCTCTCTTGACAGGAGCAATCCATTATCATACCTGGTGGAACAATTTTGATCAACCATATCAACACTCCTATCATTGGCATCAAGTGCAAATGCACATTAATATTCTATGTAATGGCCAAGCAGATGCAGAAAGACAATACATCTCTTCAAAAGATTCCTGCAGGCCTCTTCTTTGTTTTTTCACCCTCCTTTTTTTTCCAGCTTTGATCATATGTTCTAATTATATCTCGAGGTTCATTTGACTATACCACAAGCTTCTGTATGGTAACTGGAATCCCTCTGTGATCATTCTAGCACTATTTACCTATACTCTTCAATTATAAACTTAGATGGAAGTTAAATAGCCAGTGAGAACTCAGAAGGATATCTTATTGAAATGGTAGAAGAGTTCACTGCTGTGCCTCAGTAGGGGGCAGACGCTTCAAACTGTTTAAACTGTGTGCACCAGTGTCAATGCTATGACAGTTTCTTTCACAATAGTTTTGCATTTTTTAGGAGTCCAAGGTATTTCTTTGTGGTGTATGTATGTGTGTGTCTGTGTGTGTGCATGTTGTGTGTCTCTATGTTTTGTTTGCTTTTTGGATGGGTGGGAGGTTATTAAATGTCATGAATTATTGAAAAGGAACTTGATCTTATAGTAATTCCAACAGGGAGAAACAAAATCTGGAGATAACAGAGAGTCCCTTGTACATATTCCAGGGACTATGTGGGCAAATATCTCTGATGGTTGCAAGAGGAATAAAGAAGGATTTCATCACAGGTGACAAATTGTCACTCAAATGATGATAGTTTGTGATTGCAGGCCTTGTCCTCCAACTTGGATTTTTGGTATTGGCCACTAAAAATGCTCATCTTGGAAGAGGCTGTGGCGCCTGAGATGTCTTCTCTGCTTTCCCTATATGGTCCAGGAAAGCCTATTCCCTAAGACTTTCTTCATCAATCTTACCTCTCAGGACAGAAAACACTACTAAATACACTCCCTGAGGATGAAGGAATCTTGCTCCAGGAGAGTAAAGATTACCTGGTGACCATCAAGCAGGCCATCCAGAGGCAAAACTCCCTAACTGAGGAATTTAGAAGTCATTTGACTTCCCTATTATTGAAAGCACACATCTGGTACCAGGGTCTTTTCCCAGAACTTTGGGAACTAGTATTTCTACACATCTCTGGAATGCATGCACATTGAAACTCATCGTGCAACCCTTGCTTATATCAAGGCACCAAAATGTCTACAAATTGAATCATTCACCATGACCTGCATGGCTAATTTGGTTCAAATAAACCTTAAACTCTCACTTTAAGGTACACAAAAACCCCTAAGGAAAATCCACAGCTGCACACTCAGTCCTCTCTTACTGTGGTACCTTGATATACTCTTCTGCAGCATGTTTTCTATCTAATAAAACCTGCCTTTTCCAACCTATACTCTTCTCAGTAAATTCTTCTTGCCAACCTGCAAGTCAACCACTTTCTGATACTGGGGCTCTGACACCCTGCTGGGCATCTTGGTGATTCATACCAGAAATTTACTGGGATTTGTCCCTTCTTTTTTCTATCTGCTTCCAACAACAGTCTGGTTCTTTACTCTTAGATATCAATGGTTTTTGGTGGAGGCCACTCTTCAGTGGGATCCTGAAGCCCTAGAGAAGGAACATCTGTCTGTCACTGCCCTTAGGGCTAAGAAACTGGCCAGGGTTCTTTTCCATTTTAGACTACCAGTAAACCAGCTTAAGTACTTTTTGGCAATTGAGGGTTTCTAACTGAGGGCACTCTTCAGCATTATCCAAAGGCCAAGAAAAAAGAGCAAATTAACTATTGTCTGCCAAGGTGCCAGTCTACTTTCACTTTAGCACTCTGTAAACCATGCCTTGGAAATGAGCAGCATTGATCTCAACTCTGTGCAGACACACTCTACTGGTTGTGGATCCTATTTTGAATTCAAGTTTGTCACAGACACCACATCCCAAGTCATAGGTGAGTTCTCCTTCACATTAGGTTTGAGCTCACCATCAAAGAAAGGCGGTCCTAGACTGCTCACCCGGGCAAGGGCAGGCGCTCTATCCCTTGTAGGTACCCCCAAATAGAGTGAGCCAAAGGGAAAAGGGATGTCCAAATCTTTCAGGGAAACCTCAAAGATCTTGTAGCCCCTTATCTTAACTGAAAATGGATTCAACTCATTCTTCAGTTCTATTCAACTTGCTCTTGTGTTGCATTCTTAAAAAATGGTCCCACAACTTCCACAAAGATGGCTGAATAGAAACAGGTCCAGTGTGCAGCTCCCAATGAGAGAGACACAGAAAGCAAGTGATTGCCACATCTCCAAATGAGGAACCAGGTTCATTTCAGTGGGACTGGCTGGAAAGGAGGGTAAACTGAGGTGGGGCAGGGCACTGCTCCACCAGGAACTGCATCTGACCAGAGGATCAGGGCATTTCCACCTCTGGCACACCGGTCCTGATACTGTGCTTCTCCCAAAGCCTCTGCAACTCACATACCAGGAGATCTTCACTGGGCTGAAAAGTGCCTGAGTTACCTGCGCAGAGTTAAATAGCAGCTCAGAGCAGTGCCACGATTGTCAGCACAGATTTGGCGGGCACATTGGCTGACTGGTAGAGCCTGCGTGACTGAGCTACCAGCCCTCTAAAGAGAGGCGGTGCTAAAAGCAGGGAGACAGGTGATAGGCTAGGTGGGTCCCTCTCCCCACAGAGCACAGCAGGCTGGAGCCCTCTCACTTGAGGGTTTCACAGCCAGCACATCAGTTTGAGCTCGACCCGGAAGGATCGAGCTCTATGGGGGAAAGGGCATCTGCCATTACAGAGGCAGGCCTAATCTCCCTGTGTAAACAAAAGACACAGGAAGACTACACAGCAGCAGGACTGAGTCTGTGGCAGCCCAGCAGTGCCTCTACAGGCACACAAGGGAGACACTGTATCATCAAGCAGCTCCCTGATATCAAAGCTTGATAACGCCACGAAGATGGGAAGAAACCAGCACAAAAAGGATGAAACTATCAAAGACCAGAATGCCTCTCCTCTTCCAAGGGATCATAACTCATCACAAGCAAGGGAACAAAACGGGATGGAGAATGAGTTTGACTAATTGACAGAAGCAGGCTTCAGAAGGTGGGTAATAACAAAACTTCTCTGAGCTAAAGGAACATGTTCTAATCCAATGAAAAGATAATAAAAACCTTGAAAAGGGGGTAGACAAAATGCTATCTAGAATAACCAGCTTAGAGAAGAATATAAACTACTTGATGGAGCTGAAAAACACAGCATGAGAACCTCATGAAGTGTATACAAGTTTCAATAGCCAAATTGATCAAGCAGAAGAAAGGATATCAGAGACTGAAGATCAACTCAATGAGATAAAATGAGAAGGCAAAATTACAATATGGGATTATGTGATTATGTGAAAAGACCTAATCTATGCTTGATTGGTGTACCTGAATATGACAAGGAGAATGAATCCAGGCTGGAAAACACTCTTTGGGATATTATCCAGGAGAACTTCCCAAACCTAGCAAGCCAGGCCAACATTCAAATCCAGGAAATACGGAGAACACCACAAAGATATTCCTCAAGAAGAGCAACCCTAAGTCACATAATTGTCAGATTCACCAAGGTTGAAATGGAGGAAAAAACGCTAAGGGCAGCCAGAAAGAAAGGTCAAATCACCCACAAAGGGAAGCCCATCAGACTCACAGCAGATCTCTCAGCAGAAACCCTACAAGCCAGAAGAGAGTGGGGACCAATATTCAACATCCTTAAAGAAAATAACTTCAACCCAGAATCTCATACCCAGCGAAACTAAGCTTCATAAGTGAAGGAGAAATAAAATCCTTTATGGACATGCAACTACTGAGAAACTTGGAAAGCACCAGACCTGCCTTACAAGAACTTCTAAAGGAAGCATGAAACATGAAAAGGGCAACCAATACCAGTCACTAAAAAAATGTACCAAATGGTAAAGACCAACAATGCAATGAAGAAGCTGCATCAACTAAAAGGCAGGAAAAAAAAAAACAAAAGCCAGTAACAAAATGGCAGGATCATATTCACACATAACAATATTAACATTAAATATAAATGTGCTAAATGCCCCAATCAAAAGACACCGACTGGCAAACTGGATAAAAGTCAAGACCCATTGGTGTGCTGTATTCAAGAGACCCATCTCACGTGCAAAGACACACATAGACTCAAAATAAAGGGATGGAAGAAGATTTACCAAGCAAATGGAGAGCAAAAAGAAGGACAGGTTGCAACCCTAGTCTCTGATAAAATGGACTTCAAACCAACAAATATCAAAAGAGACAAAGAAGGGCATTACCTAATGGTAAAAGGATAAATCCAACAAGGAGAGCTAACTATCCTAAATATATATGCACCCAAAATAGGAACACCCAGATACATAAAGCAAGTCTTAATGACCTACAAAGAGACTTCAACTCTCACACAATAATAGTGGGAGACTTTAACACTCCACTGTCAATATTAGACAGATCAACGAGACAGAAAATCAACAAGATATCCAGGACTTGAACGCAGATCTGAACCAAGTGGACCTAATAGACATCTACAGAACACTCCACCACAAACCCACAAAATATATGTTCTTCTCAGCACCACATCACACTTACTCTAAATATGACCACATAATTGGAAGTAAATCACTCCTCAGCAAATGCAAAAGAATGGAAATCATAATGAACAGTCTATCAGACCACAGTGCAATCAAATTAAAACTCAGGATTAAGAAACTCACTCAAAACTGCTCAACTACATGGAAACTGTACAACTTGCTCCTGAATGTCAACTCCATAAACAATGAAATGAAGGCAAAGACAAAGATGTTCTTTGAAACCAATGAGAATGATGACACAAAGTACCAGAGGCAAAGATAAAGATGTTCTTTGAAACCAATGAGAATGATGACACAAAGTACCAGGATCTCTGGGACACATTTAAAGCAGTGTCTAGAGGGAAATTTATGGCAATAAATTTGCCCACATGAGAAGTGAGGTAAGATCTAAAATCAACATCCTATCATCAAAATTGAAAGAGCTACAGGAGCAAGATCAAAAACACTCAAAAGCTAGCAAAAGACAAGAAATAACTAATATGAGAGCAGAACTAAAGGAGATAGAGACACAAAAAACCCTTCAAAAATCATTAAAAATAAGAGCTGTTTCTTTGAAAAAAATCAACAAAATAGACAGTCTGCTAGCCAGGCTAATTAAAAAGAAGAGAGAGAAGAAACAAACAGATGCAATAAAAAATGATAAAGTGGATATCACCACTGAAGCCACAGAAATACAACACACCACCAGAGCTTACTACAAACAACTCTATGCATATAAACCAGCAAATATGGAAGAAACAAATAAATTCCTGGACACTTAAACCCCCTCAAGACTAAACTAGGAAGAAGTTGAATCCCTGAACAAACCAATAACAAGACCTGAAGTTGAGGCAGCAACTGATAGCCTACCAACCAAAAAAAGTCCAGGTCCAGACAGGTTTACAGCAGAATTCTACCAGATGTATGAAGAGGAGCTATTACCATTCCTTCTGCAACTATTCCAAAGAATACAAAAAGAGAGAATCCTCCCTAACTTATTTTATGAGACCAATATCACGCTGATACCAAAACCCAGCAGAGACTCAACTAAAAAAGAAAGCTTCAGGCCAATATCCATGATGAACATCAATGCAAAAGTCTTCAATAAAATACTGGCCAACCAAATGCAATAGCACATCGACAACCTTATCCATCACAATCAAGTAGGTTTCATCCCGGGGATGCAAGGATGGTTCAACATACGCAAATCTATAAATGTAATTCACCACATAAACAGAACCAAAGACAAAAACCACATGATTATCTCAATAGATGCAGAGAAGTTCTTTGACAAAATTCAACAGCCCTTTATGCTAAAAACGCTCAATAAACTAAGTATTCATGGAACATATCTCAAAGTAATAGAAGTTATATATGACAAACCCACAGCCAATATCATGCTGAATAGGCAAAAATTGGAAGCATTCCCTTTGAAAATTGGCACTAGATAAGGATGCCCTCTCTCACCATTCTTATTCAATACAGTATTGGAATTTCTAGCCAGAGCAATCAGGCAAGAAAAAGAAATAAACGGTATTCAATTAGGAAAAGAGGAAGTCAAATTGTCTCTATTTGCAGATGACATGATTGTATATTTACAAGACCCCATAATCTCAGCCCAAAATCTCCTTTAAGAAGATAAGCAACTTCAGCAAAGTCTCGGGATACAAAATCAATGTACAGAAATCACAAGCATTCCTATACATCATTAACAGACAGAGAGCCAAATCATGAGCGAACTCCCATTCACAATTGCTATAAAGAGGATAAAATACCTAGGAATACAACTAACAAAGGATGCAAAGGACCTCTTCAAGGAGAACTACAAACCACTGCTCAATGAAATAAGAGAGGACACAAACACGTGGAAAAACATTCCATGCTCATGGTTAGGAAGAATCAATTTCGTGAAAATGGCCATACTACCCAAAGGAATTTATAGATTCAATGCTATCCCCATCAAGCTACTATTGACCTTCTTCACAGAACTGGAAAAACCACTTAAAACTTCATATGGAACCAAAAGAAAGCTGAAGCTGGACCCTTTCCTTACACCCTACACTAAAATTAACTCCAGATGGATTAAAGATTTAAACACAAAACCTAACACCATAAACATCCTAGACGAAAACCTAGGCAAAACCATTCAGGACATAGGCATAGGCAAGGACTTCATGACTAAAAAACCAGAAGCAATGGCAACAAAAGCCAAAATAGACAAATGGGATCTAATTAAACTCCAGAGCTTCTGCACAGCAAAAGAAACAATCATTAGAGTGAGCCAGCAACCAACAGAATGAGAAAAAAAATTTGCAGTCTACTCATCTGTTAAAGGGCTAATACCCAGAATCTACAAAGAATTAAAGCAGATTTACAAGAAAAAAACCAACAAACCCATTCAAAAGTGTGCAAAAGATATGAACAGACACTTTTAAAAAGAAGACAAGAGGCCAAAAAACATGAAAAAATGTTTGTCATCACCGGTCATCACAGAAATGCAAATCAAAACCACATTGAGACACCATCTCATGCCAGTTAGAAGGTGATCATGAAAAAATCAGGAAACAACAGATGCTGGAGAAAAAGAAACACTTTACACCGTTGGTGGGAGTGTAAATTAGTTCAACCACTGTGGAAGACACTGTGGCAATTCCTCAATGATCTTGAAATAGAAATTCCATTTTACCCAGCAATCTCATTACTGGGTATATACCCAAAGGATTATAAATCATTCTATTATAAAGACACATGTATACTATGTTCACTGAGGCATTATTTACAATAGCAAAGACCTGGAACCACCCCAAATGCCCATCAATGATAGACTGGACAAAGAAAATGTGGCACATATACACCACGGAATACTTGCAGCCATAAAAAAGGATTTCATGTTCTTTGTACGGACATGGATGAACCTGGAAACCATCATTATCTGCAAACTGACATAAGAACAGAAAACCAAATACCACATGTTCTCGCTCATAGGCGGGTGTTGAACGATGAGAATACATGAACACAGGGAGGGAGCAACACACACAGGGGTCTGTTGGGGTGGGGCTAAGGGAGGGACAGTGGTGGGTGGGGAGGGTTGGGGAGGGATAACATGGGGAGAAACACCAGATATAGGTGATGTGGTGATGGAGGCAGCAAGCCACCTTTCCATGTATGTACTTATGCAACAATCCTGCATGATCTGCACATGTACCCCAGAACCTAAAGTACAGTTAAAAAAAGTGTTCCCATTTTGACCCACATACTCTTAGAAAAAAGCGTATAATTTTCATTTTTATTCATAGATCCCATATGTTCAGGTTTTTTGTCTTTATCTGAAACCTAAAATTACATTAAAATTGTTAAATATACTTTCAAAGAACTTCTTCTCTCCCTGATTCTGATGTCTAAGATGATCCTTCCTTTTGCCTATCATACTCTCCTCAGCCTGCCTTGGCTTTACCTATACCCTCTCCATCTGTTCATTCCCCAGTCAGCAGCCCCTCCCCATAAACAGATACTTTACCCCCTCATATACTTGCACAGGAGTTATATAAGCCACTAGTACAGAGTCCTCAGTAAACCTCAAAAATGTTTTGCCTCTCCGCAAGGTGGCAAATGAAGATTTAGGAACAATTCGAGTTCATGCTCCTTTTCCAATATCCAATCTTTTGTAAATTCAATCCAAGTTTTTTTCATTTAGCCAGGATCCCTCTAAGTTAATTCAAAAATTTCAGGTCTTAACTATTGCCTTTGTTTTAACCTGGCAAGATATATTCGTGGTATTAACTAGTTGCCATTCCTGCGAAGAAAAATCATGCCTTTAGTTTGAGCTTGGGTGGATGAAGCTTATGTTCGTAAGCCTAATGATAATAGAGCTGTGTAAGAAGCTGTCCCTGACACAGAACCCAACTGGCAACACCAGGCCACCAACGCCAGCCCAGACAGAGGCAGGGCAGATGAGATTATATAACAACATTTGTTGGAAGGAATAAAAAAGACTATAATAAAACCTGTTAATTTTTCTAAGTTATGAGAAGTCAGTTAGGAGCCGTCTGAGAATCCTGCCCTTTTCCAAGCTAGACCAGTGGATGCTATGCAAAAATATACAAATTTAAACCTCAAAAGCCCTGTAGGCCAATCCATTCTGGCCATGCACTTAAGTCAGGCATCCAAAGACATCAGACAAAAACTCCAAAAATTAGAGCAAGGTCCATAAACTCTTTTTCCTACTTTATAAAATGCAGCCTTTAAGGTTTTTAATAATTGGGAGGAAACATTAAAAATTGAAAAGGCTAAATTGGAGGAGAAAAAATACTGTCACCAAGCTAATTATGTGGCGACAGCATTGGCACATTCTTTTTTATTAACTAATAACCCCAAAGCTCATCCCTATGTTACTAACAGAATGGGGACATGCTATTGCTGCAGAAATCCAGGACACTAGAGTAGAGAATGTTCTAAACCTCCAGGTTATAAGCCAACCCTGGAATCCTGTCCTTGCCAGAAATAAGAGGGTCATTGGAAGAGCAGGTGTCCCTCTCTCCCTCATGAGGTGAGGCATCTCTTCCTTCTGGGCTGTCACAGCTACAACCTTACCAACCTATCCAACAAGGGAGTTCTGCAGAATAGGGACCAGGGCAGTGGAAAGGACAAGCTCCTCTAACTCTATTCCTGGATTATAATTAAGCCTCTTAAATTCATCCTCTAGATAACTGATGGGGCCACGAGGCCATCCAGCCCCTATCTTTTCCATCTCTATGGATAAGCCTAGGGCAAATCTGATTGTGGCTGAACAAGAGATAATGTTCCTCATAGATACAGGGGCCAGTTATTCAGCTTTAAACATTTACTATGGCCCAATGTGCCAAGCCTCTATTTTCCTCACAGGTATTGATGGAAAACCCCAAGGAGGCTGTTTCATACCAACACTCCCTTGTAAGATAGAAGGCTAGTCCTTTACTCATTCTTTTTAGTCCAGCCAAGCTGCCGTATTCCATTATTAGGCCATGACTTAACACAAAATTACATTTTAATTTACAGCTAAGCCCTCACCTTCCAGCTGTATTAACTCATACTTCACTAAAAAAGCCACTGCAGGCCATGCATAATCCCAGCACTTTGGGAGGCTGAGACGGGTGGATCATGAGGTCAAGATATCAAGACCATCCTGGCCAACGTGGCGAAACCCTGTCTCTACTGAAAAACAAAAAAATTAGCTGGGCATGGTGGCACACCTCTGTAGTCACAGCTACTCAGGAAGCTGTGGCAGGAGAATCTCTTGAACTCGGGAGGTGGAGGTTGCAGTGAGCCAAGATCGCACCACTGTACTCCAGCCAAAAGAGCCACTGCAGTATATAGAACCTCACATTCTGAAACAAGTGCCATGTGAAGTTTGGAATACTTCTATTCCTGGTCATTCATTATCAGCTGCTCTTGGATTCATTCTGACTAAATTCCCAATAAGTTCTTCAGAATCCCAATGCCTCTTGAAACCAGAACCATGAAAAGGGTTAGAGCCTCTAATAACAAAATTTTTAACCCATGCAACTCACCTCACAACTGTCTCATTTTGCTGTAAGAAAAAGCCAGATGGCTCCTACCAACTAGCACAGGACCTTAGAATTAATAATGAAGCTGTTATTCTGATTCATTCTATTGTCCCAAACACTTATATCCTTTTTGGATAGACTCTCTTCACCACAGCTTACTTTACTATACTTGATCTTAAGGATATCTTTTTCTGCATTCCTCTACACTCAGCCAATTTTTTTTGCTTTTGAATGGCAAATAACTTAACAGTTAACTTGAACAATTCTGCCCCAGGGAATCAGAGATAGCCTCCACCTTTTTGGACAGGCCCTAGCTAGAAACCTGTCTACCCTATAGCTTCTCCAAGATAGCAATCTACTTTAGTATGTGGATGACCTACTAATGTCTAGTCCTAACAAGGCTGTTTTAGACCAAAATACAGTATGAGTACTAAACAAACTTGCTGACTATGGGTACAAAGTATCTCCTTCTAAGGTATAAATACTCACATAAAGGATTACTTTTGGGGCCTTATTTTAACCCTCAGCACAAACAGCCTCTCTAGAGCTCCTAAAGATCTTATCTTAGACACAACTCCTCTAGGAACTAAACAACAGCTTCTGTCCTTTTTGGGTATGGCTGGGTTTTACAGAATATGGATTCTTTCCTTCGGATTAATAGCAAAACCTTTATATGAAACTCTCAAGGGAACTGAGAAACAACCTCTATCCTGTACTAATAATGTGAAGCATGCTCTAAATACTTTTAAAACGGGCTTTAATATCAGCCCCACCCATAGCCCTACCAGATCTGACTAACCCTTTCTTTTTTTATTTACACAAATGAAAGGGGATAGCTTTGACAGTCAGCCTAAAATCTATGGCCCTCTAAGCATCCTATAGCATTGTTTTCAAAAACTTTAGACCTAGTATCCTAGGAATCCCTCCCCACCTCCCAGCTTAAAAGCCTTAGCAGTGGTGGCCCTCTTAGTCCAAGAAACCTTAAAAATACATTATCCCTCCTGGAATCTCATGGCTTTGCTTTACTGCTAATATGTATTTAAACTCTTTTCAAGGTTTGGCCCCATCCCACCTTCATAATTCTCTTCCATTATGATGATTGTATTCTGGGTATAATAGCTCCCATCCAAATTACTGGCTGGGACTAATTTCCAACCTAGAATATGCCATTCTAGAAGAAAAAGGGTCGGGTCTTAGGATTTTACTGTTGCCAAAATTGTGGGAACTATTACAACTCTTGCCCCTTGGGGAGGGTTTACTTACCATGAAATCACAATACGAGAACTTACCACCTCCCTTGAAATAGCCTTTGCAAAAACTGTCACAAGTCTACTGGTGCCAGAAAAGTTTTTAGATGCACTAGCATGAATTGTTTTTAATAATAGATGAGCTCTAAATTACCCCGTAGCTGAAAAAGGATTCTGTGCTGTCATCAATAAAACATGTTACACCTATATTAATGTGTCTGGAGAAGTGAAAACCAATGTCCAAAAGAATTTTCAAACAAGCCAAATGTTTGGGAAAGTTACATTACTTTCCCAAGGTAACCCAGACTGGGCCAAAACCTGTACTGATTGGTCTCTAAAAGTCACTTGGCTTCTCCTATTCCTTGGACCTTTATTCCTCATTATTCTTCTTTTAATCTTTCCTCTCTACCTTTTTAATGCTGTTATTAAATTTATGTCTTCCAGGTTACTATTCCACCTGCAGACGACTATGCAATCCCAGTATCGGCCTGCAACAGCAACTTCCATTTACATGGGGACTCTTGATGGAATCCGGTCTTCTCCCTGTGAACAAGTTTTTCATGATCCTCATTCCTTTCATGGCAGACAGAGAGGAAGGGAAAAACACAACTTAGCCTCTCAATATCCCCTTTCAGCAGGAAATAACCAGACAGACCTGAGGCCCTCTTCACTGTGCCATCTTCCCTTTCTTGAGACTGTAATGGGCAGCAGGTAGTCATGAGCATGAGGGGACACAAAGGGTCAACGATTTGACCAATATATTTTCAGGGAGAAAATGAGGAGAGGAAAGATCACCTGGAGACTATCAAGCAGGCCATCCAGAGGCAAAACTTCTTATCTGAGGAATTTAAAAGTAATTCAACTTCCCTGTTAACAGTTACTGAAAGTACATGATTTCACCCTGTACACTTCAGCTACTCAATGCTTCCCACACCTCAGCCTACTTCAAACCCTAGATCCCCACCTCCAGATTCTTCAGAGAGGAAGATTTGAGGTTTCCTCTCATCTCCTCCTGTAGCTATCCTAAGATTATTAAACACTTTCTCTGCTGCAATCCCCAATGTCTCACTATATTGACTATTACATGACTGATGGGAAAGCGTGTCCATATTTGTGTAAAATAGTATCAGAACTGCGGGAAAATAGGCAAGTTCTGTGATAGAGTCTATTTCTAACCCATGTTGACTTCAAGTCTCTATATTGGGGCCAACCTGCAAAATCAGAATGTAAATGAAAGAATTGAGCTGCAAGTAGAAACCTTAATAAAAAGCAACTTTTCAGTCCTTGCTTTTTTTTTTTTTTTTGGCTATTGTTGGGGCTTAGGAACTGATACCCCAAACTATGGTGTTTTGACATGCCGAACTGAAGAAGCCTCAAAGTCTCTCTGACCCTGACCTCCCATTTCCCCCACTATCTCTCCCAAAGCACAGGATGAATTGTTGTCTGAAGTCCCTTTATCTGCCTAAAGTACTGATCCATCAGGAGAACAAATGTTTTTTCTTCTCTTTACTGTTATCATCTATTACAGAAAAGATGTAACCAAAAATGTAACCGCATATGAACAAGCTCTTTCACAAGATAATGCCTGTCTCTTAGGCTCATTCAAATTTCAAAAAGAAATATCTTTTTTCTGTTTTTTGAGACAGAGTCTTGCTTTGTTGCCACACTGGAGTGCAGTGGTGTGATGTTGGCTTACTGCAATCCCCACCTCCTGGGTTCAAGAGATTCCCCTGCCTCAGGCTCCCAAGTAGCTAAAACTACAGGTGCCTACTACCATGCCTAGCTAATTTTTTTATATTTTAGTAGAGACAGGATTTCACCAGGTTGTCCAGGCTGGTCTTGAACTCCTGACCTCATGATCCACCCTCCTCAGCCTCTCAAAGTGCTGGGATTACAGGCATGAGCTGCCACACCTAGTGGTCTCATGCCTAGAAATGTCTCAAAGTTAATCACCTCTGCCTTCCAATCCATTCATTCTCCCTAGTTGTCATTTATTGCCTGTCAACAGAATTCCTCTTCTCCTTCCTCCTACAACCTGTTTTGCCAGGATTTAAGTTACCACTCTTTCTGTACCGTCAAAAAATGATATATGTTTCTAAACCCATTTTGGGGATAGGTAATCACTCTGTGATTCTCACCGTGTACACATTAGTAAATCTGTATGCCTTTTCTCCAATTACTTTGCTGTTTGTCACTTTATTTTTCAGTAAACCTTTTGAGGACAAAAGGGAAGTTTTCCCTTGGGTCCCTACACTATTAATTCCTATGTCTGACTCAAATTTCTTCAAGCTTTAAACTAACAGAGTTAAAGCACGAAAAAGCAGAACAGGTAAATAACGGGAAGTTTCTACTTAGAGAACACTTGTAAAAGAGTATGCAGTGTCTGACAAACCATCCTTTTTTCTTAATCTTATCTGTATAATTGGATTTAATTACATTTTCAAATTTTTAAGGATACTCGGATATACTGAAATTAATCTCTCACACTTCCATATCCAGAAACTCTAGATCTAACATAGATATCATTTTCATCCTCCTGATTAATAAAGGCAGTGTGTGGAGAACAGTGAAGACAGACTTTGCAGCCAAAACAGAAGTGCCTGAGTCTTCACCCTGTTGGAGTACTGTCTATCAGAGTGACTTTGGGAGAGTAATTTTATGTTATTTGTTTCCTTTCCTATCCATAAAATGGTTTGCCAAGTCCCTTCCTCAAGGGTTGCTTTGAGGGTAAAATGAGAGAATGTATGTAAAGTTCCTGTCAGGTAGTGATCTCTCAACAAAACTTCCTTCCCTCAGGCTAGATTTCATTATTAGCAACTCAAGGGTATAACTTTTACCTCTACTTGATCTTCTCAGTTTCTGTTGGGAATTTTATTTTAAACTGAAGGGCATTTTCTCTTTGCTTCACTTCTGAAATAAATTCAATACATTTAAATCATTTCACTTGATCTTTCTACATCATCTTCTTTTACAGAGAAACTAATTTGACCTTCCCTCCAAGCTACTTGTCATTTGTCCCTTTTTCTAGTCCTTCTATTTCTGTTCTTAGCCAATGATTTCAAACACAGTTCTTTAAGTAATATTTTGAAAACTGCATTTAATACAATATGTTGTATTAAACACATTGTATTGCAATCGTATTTAATTAATATACTGTGTTTTACTTGTTCTTTTTGTTAGTATGAACCTATGGTTGAAGGCATTCTCAGGGGTTAACAAGAATTCTGGACAGAAATATGGCTGTAAATAAGTATTAATCAGGGTGCACTTTGACCCACTTCCTTGTACCTGAAAGTCACTAGATTCTGCTCATTTGAATCCCCATTCCCACTGTTCTTATAGATGGAATCTCTGACATCAGAATCATAAGGCTTTTCTTTAAGAATTGCTTAAAGATATTCTTCAGATTCCCTTTTTCAGTTGAACAGCTGATATCAACCAGTTTGCAGACCCTCACGAAGGAACAGAATCAACATGAGAATACAGTTTCTTCCTTCCCCATCCTATGACTTTTTCCTGTACTCTTCCACCAATCAACAATCTCTACTCTTCGACCCACTCCAAACCCTTAAAAACCCAGCCCCAAAACCACCTGAGGAGTTGGATTTGAGGTCCCTTCATCTTCTCCTTTGACAGCCCAACAACTAAACCTTTTTCTCTGCTGCAACCTCGTGTGTCAGCATATTGACTTTTTGCACACATCGGCCAATGAACCTATTATGGTTACTTGGTTGTGATAACATCAGAAGTACACTGAATTTGGAGTCAGCAGACCTGAATTCTAATTCCAGCTTTGACATTAATTGTCTACATGGATGTAGGTAACTCACTTCACCTCTGAAGGTCTCAAAGCCCTCCAAGGGTTTTGAGATAGGCAATTTTTCCCTCAACTCTGCACTGTTATTTCATGGTTTTATGATTCAGCTTTTGCAGCATCATAGTGTTCCATTAATAACATTATATTGGTTTTCCATATTTTTAAATCTAAGCCTTCAAATGACTATTTGTTTTTATTTTTTTCTGGTATATTGCCTTTGTCTTTCCCCTTTATTCTGTCGTGTTTTGCCCACATAAGGGAAAAGCTTACAAGAAGGAGCTGTGTCAACAGTAGTAGGTATGGGTCCACACTAACTTTTATTTTGGGTTATAACTAAGAGAACTTAATGCATGACTTATTGTAAAATTATAAAAATCAAATCAAGTTTTATAACAACAGCCATAAAATGATTTTCTTTTTTTTGCAGAACCAAAGGAACCAAAATGATATAAAAGGATACACAGAAAATTTTTAAAAGGCAACTAGCCCTGGAAGAGAAAAGTCTGAGCTAGAGAGGTAGTCAGGCTAAAATTTTTACTGCAAACGGTCCTATATTATTTAATTTGGTATAACAAGAATGTATTATTCTTATAGGAATATCACTTTAAATATTTTCATTAACTAATATATATTTTTATGTATATAAGGTTTTTTTTTTCTGAGGTGGCTTTGTAATCTACACATAATGGACATAAAGTCATAAAGAGGGGAGAGTACTGAAGTGGAGGAATGTTCATTAGCCTCACACAGGAAATGTCTTGAAGTAGACAGTGGGTGAATCTGCTTAAGCTGTGACTCAAGCAGAAAGGAATATTTTCATCTCAAAGTGATTTGAAACTATTATTCTCACTGGATCTATGATAAGAAAACTAACACGATAACAGACATATAGTTGGGAGAGGAAACACTGGCAGAGCTGTCTTTACATTAGAGAAAGAACTCAGGGAGTTAGGCAAAAGCCATCATTGGAGGTAACAGAACACAGCAGGGGGAAGCATTCTGCAGAGCACATCGGAACAAAGCAAGTCTCTCCAAAAAAAAAAAAAAAAAAAAAATTAGTAGGTAAGCAATGCATCTAAAGAAAATATTTTCAGAAAGTACACAAAGCAAAGACTAATGGCTCTCTGCAGATATTCATAAGGATATAAGAAAGAAGAGGCTTTCTAAAAATATATAACATATTTCAACACAACAAAAAAAGACTGAGCTAGGTTTGAGACACATTAAGAGTCAGTAACAACTAGAAGTTCTTATCATAACACTATATATACTGTTTACAATTGTATCACTTTATGCCTGTATAAAGTATAAAGAGACCCACTTTACAGAATATGGGTTCAGTCATTGTCAGGGTATCAGACTGTCTTTTGTTTTCCTTATGATAATGTAAGGACAACATAAAATTACCCGAAGGGAAAGGATAGAACAGTTTAATCTCTCTAAACACTGCACATTTTGGAAAAGTCCAATCCTCTATCCCTGTCCCAAATCTTCTCATTATATCTAAGCCCTGTGGAAGTATGGCAGTCCTCACAGGCTGGCAGTTTTCTTAGCCTGCAATTAGAGTGTTTAGCCCTTTTCACCAGCTACAGCCTTAGTCATCAATTCCAGGAAACCCTGACACCGATTCACTGACTTTCTAAATATACATTACCTATTTCATCATCCATGTCCCCAGATGCAATGAACATAGTTTCGTGTAATCTTTATAGGTCTTCTAAGTAATACTGTACACAACTTAAACACACTTGCCTTAGTTTCTGAGATAGCAGTCTCTTGGTTTTCTTTCTATCCTTCCCAGTTATTTCTTGCCAATCTCCTTTGTAGCTCCTCCTCTTCAACATGAATTCTAAATGTGTTTGCTTCTATATCATATTTTCTGCTCTAATACACTCTGTCTGTATGTTATTACATGCTTAGGAAAAAACAATTCCTAACATAGGTCAAATTTATGTTCTAACTTCCAAAATCATATACCCAATAACTGATATAATGTAACTACAAAGTTACAATTCAATGTCTAAGCAAATTCAATGTCTAAAGGCCACTAAAATGGAATCAGACTTCTACCCAAAACTGATTCCTCCAAGTCTTCCTTAACTCCATAAGTTACTTTCACAAACACACAATGCCCCAAAACAAAGAACCCCAAAGTCACATTTGTTTCCCAATTTCCTTCCATCCCACATTCATTCCCAGCAATTTCAGTCAATTTATCTCCAAAATATGTTTCGAATTTGTCTACATCTTCTGTCAACTCTCTAGTGCATTACTCTCTAATATAAATATAATGCAAGCAAAATATGGAATTTTTAATTTGCTAGCAGTCATTTTAAAAAAATAATTTGTACAAGTCAAAGTGATATTGTGGATATAGTTGGTTGAAATATATTACTGACATCAATTTAACATGTAAAATATAAATATATAAATGCAATATTTGATATCATTTTTTCTTGCTAAATTTTCAAAATTTCTTTCTAAATTTTCATACATTTACATCGCACATCTCATTTCACACAGCCAAAGTTCAAGTGCTCAATAGCCACATGTAACTACGATATCGGACAGTGCAGCTCTCGTCTGTGGCAACATTACCTATTACCTGGATAAGTACAACAGACTTGTATCTGGTATCCTCACATCTATTCTTGTCTATCCGCCATTTCCAACAACATACTTCCTATGGATTGGTGAGAACTGAAAACGACATAATCCTCTGTCCTACAGAGACAAGGACAGGGCAGACCTTCCTATTCCTGTGTTAATAATACTAAGAGCAAGCAAAACAATACTTAGCTGCTTTTTCCAGGAAATACCTGCTCCTGGAAGAGAAAACTGAAACAGTTAAACTGACGAATTATCAAGATTTACTACCAAGCCTTCAATTCATTTTATCCATTCATCCAAATCTACTCTATCACCACAATGCAACCAGTTGTCTCTCTGGCAAGATGAACTTTAAAATCACTCAGCACAGACTTGAAAATGCTTCTCTAACTTCTCTACCTTGAGACACTACTAACACTGTCAAGGTGGTATTCGCCTTTATTGCACTAAGCCTTAGTTGTAGTTTTGCTTGATTAACACACTTTCGGAGGTATTTTGGAAAGTCAACGTTCAGCAAAATCAAGAGGGAACTTTTTAAAACACAAATTGTATCATGCTACTCTCCTGTTAAAGATATTTCAATAGTTATCAATGCTTTGGAACAAAATTTGAACAGCTTAACATGTATGAAAAGTCCAAAATAACTTATTGTCTGTCTTCCTTTCTAAATTTTTATCATGCTCCTCCTCAATTCAGTAACTTTTAGAAATAGTGCTTCCTCACTGTTTACAATAGCAAAGACCTGGAACCAACCCAAATGCCCATCGACGATAGACTGGATAGGGAAAATGTGGCACATATACACCATGGAATATTATGCAGCCATCAAAAACGATGAGTTTGTGTCCTTTGTAGGGACATGGATGAACCTGGAAACCATCATTCTTAGCAAACTGACAGAAAAGCAGAAGATCAAACACTGCATGTTCTCACTCATAGGCGGGTGTTGAACAATGAGAACACATGGACACAGGGAGAGGAGCACTACACACTGGGGTCAGTTGGGGGGAAATGGGGGAGGAATGGTGGGGGGTGGGGAGCTGGGGAGAGATAGCAAGGGGATAAATGCCAGATGTAGGTGATGGGGAGGAAGGCAGCAAATCACACTGCCATGTGTGTACCTATGCAACAATCTTGCATGTTCTTCACATGTACCCCAAAACCTAAAATGCAATAAAATAAATGGAAAAAAAAAGAAATAGTGCTTCCTTCCCGTTCTTTAGGTATAACAAGATAAAAATATTTCCAAATTTTAGCATCTTTGCAATTATTCTTATCTGTATAAAACATTCCTTCAGTGTTTTAAAACTGCTGCCCCACTCTTATTAACTAACTCAAATTTGACCTCCTTAGAGCAGAAGAGACTGCTCTGACTTAAAGTGATTTATCTCTTAGGCCAATTCCATCACATCATCCCACTTCCTGTCTACCACTCATCATAACTACCTTAAACATATCTTTTTTTACTTCACTCTCCGTCTCTTGCCACAAAAATGTAAACCCCATAAAACTGGCAATCTTACCTGTCTTATCTATCTCTATGTGGCTAAGCATTTGATAGAGTTATTGGCATGTAGTAGGTGCTCAATAAAACCAAAGGAAGTGAATAAAAAGACAGTAAATGTATAAAAGGCAAAGAAACAAAGGAGGGAGAGAGAGAGAGGGAGGACGGAAGAAAGGAAGGAAGGGGCCCTGAAATGTGCCATAAGCAAGGCAAATGTGATCATCCCCTCCCTTATATGTTAGAACACCATGTACCAATGCATCAAAAGGAGAAACCCAGGACTCCACAGCTACTATAGCATGTAGCTGAGACCAGGATCAAGGTGTTCTGATCTCTAATCCTGTGCTCATCACAGCCTAACACACTGCCTTTCAGCCTTCTGTGATTGATGTGGTTCTTTTGAAGCTAACATGTAAGGCTTCAGATTTAATAAATAAGGCATTTTAAGGAGAAAATGATTCTCTGTGCATTAACTGGTGAGTTCATATGTTTTGCATTTACATCTCCCACTTGCATTTTGATTAGCAATTTCTTCTGTCAATTTAACACCAACATTTTCTGTAATCAGTGACATGTTATACCCTGGAACAGACTCAGTGAGTCCCTGAAACTGGCGAGACAGCACTTCAATCCCTTCACCTTGGCTGCTCTGTGGTGAACAGGCCTGACTGCCAGTCTGATTTCCTAAATCTCCTCTGAGACAGTTAAGAGGTTAGAAATACTTTTACCTATGCTTGGCTTCAGCTCATTGCAAATACAAAAATGCTTGTTCCAAACACAAGCCTCACTTTTTCCTATTATTATTGTTATTATCATTATTAGTATTATTATCTGTATCACTCTTCTGAAGTCCCGTTTGGAGAGGTTCGATATCCTGAGAAAGAGAAATCTCTGAAAATTACATTTGATCAGCACATTTAGTGAGGCATAAACGGTATAATTAGTATCTGATTACAATTTCTATCCTCCTTTAGTAGTAAATGTATTGTAAGAGATTGTTTGTCATCTACTCAATTACTTCTTATTCCTTCTCTCTTGCCAAAATAATCTCAATTTGTAAATACTAGGCGACTGAAGGTGGATGACTGAGAAGTTAAAGTGATGACTGCTGCCACCCCAAATACAGAGGATGAGTTTGGAATCCTCTACACCAAGCCTAGTAATAATGTTCCTCTTGCCATTTAGCAAGGTCATGTTTCTTTGACATGTATGAAGACTCTTTAAAATTTGAACTCTCCTTACGTTTCTACTTAGCCTTCACTGGTACACTGGGTTCCAGGTACCCTTCGCCTAATTGTAATTCTGTCTCCTGTCTTTATGTCTATATTCTTGCAAATATGCTAAGCCATGATTCCAACTACACAACTCTGATTCATTAATCAAAGCACAACTGGAATGTCACCAAGCAGCTACATCTTTGTATAATTTTCTCCATGGCAGAATTCAAAGCTTCTATATTTTAAAAAATGGCTCCACCTGCTTCCATTATGTTACTTACCACAATGTATTTTTGTCATTTGCCATGTACCTCTTTATCCTATGAGAATGCCAGTTACTTGAGAGAAAAGATAACGACTCAGCTCATGTTTGCATTCTTAAAACCTAGCACAGTGATTAAAAGATAGAAAGTACTCAACCATTTTTCAAGTGATTGACTATATCTTGTAAAGGATAGAAAATTACTTCTTAATACGGTGTCTTCTTCATTTTATGTTTCCCATGTTCAGGATAATTTCACCTTCCACATACTCTCCTCGAGACTTTTATTCTGTTTTATACTTTCTAGTTATTATTATTTCAAAGGGACTTTTTAGAAGAGTGTATCAAAAATATTATGTGTAGCTTAACATCTTACATTGGCAGCAGATACATTTATAGAAGATGTTAAAGTATGGCAATTTAATGCTCTATTCACTAAAATATTTGATTAATTATACCTTCTAAATCTTTACCTGTCATTAAACAAATAATTACCTGAAGTGATTTAAGACACTTTGGACTGCTTTATTTTACTAATTAATACACAAAAAAATTGTTTAAATTGACTTAAGGGCACATAATTAATCAGTTAAAATAACTATAATTGTTAAAAATTATGATCATGATAATGATGATAATGACTATGATCAAAAGAGCAGGATGACAGAAGTGGGTCACTTTGATTTTTCTAAAAATGGGCACAATATTATTTCTCATCTCACATGCTCCTTTTGACCTTTACACTCTCTCCATTGAAAGATGGGGGTTCGTGTCTCCTCTCCTTTGAATCTCGGAGGCTTCTAACTTGCTTGCAACCAAGACTATGACAGAAGTGACACTCTACAATTTCCAAAGTTAGGGTAGAAAAGGAAATATGGCATATGGTTTGTTAACTGTCATACTTATTCTTGGATCCCTAGAATGTCACACTAAAAGCCCAAGTATCCGGTGGCTGCCACACTGTGAGAACGCCAAGTCCCATAAGAGGCTAAATGTGGCCTTCCTCAGTCTTCTATTCCTTAGTCTAGACATCAGACAGGTACAAGAAGGCGTCTGTGCCCTCTCTAAATTCCTGACCCATAGAGCGTGTGAGCACGATACACTGATGGTTGTATTACACCACTATATGTGGAGTAATGTGTATGCAGCAATAACAACTAGAACAAAGGGTGTGACAGGGAATGTTTATGTGTCCATCAGTCCTGTTTCTTCTTAGATGCAGACGAAGAGGGCATTCACCAGCCCCTTTGCAGTTTAATAAGGTCATTTTGATTGGATTTTGTCCAATGAGATGTAGAGAAAAATATATCACATTGAGGTTTGGCCACCAAACTTTCTATTCAATCATCTACCCTCTCTCCCGTTTCAGTGGTGACGTGGAGGCCAGCTTATACAGATGGCAAAACAAAAATTGAAAGATCCTGAAACACTGAGTCACTACCTTGTAGAGACCTATTCAAGAAAACAGACTAGCATCAGACCAATGTAAGGTTGATAAATAAACCATCATTGTAAAAAACTACCGAGACCTGGGGGTTGTATTACAACAATTAGTATTTGTTATTCTAACTACTACAAAAACTAATATGCACTAAGCATTTACAATGTCCTAGAAATTTTAATAAATGCTTTGCATTCAATAACCCTTTTAAACTCTGATGAACCATCCTTACGTACATACCTTTGTTATCCCCATTTTACAAATGCAAATCTGGTTAAAAGACTACATGACTTACACAGGGTTACAAAGATATTCCAAGTACTGGGAATTTCCTTGAAGATAGAGGCAAATATAAAATAAGATTGTACTCTAAGAGTTAAATAAGGAAAATCCACTGGAAGAGATTAGCCATTTGTAAATGCATTGTCAATGAAAGGTTTTGGTAAATGGGAACCGTGAATTTAATCCCAAAAAATTAATTTTAGAGGCAATAGAAGATATATAAAAATCCCTGGTTTTAATTTTGTATTTTTTAGTAAACAGACCACTATGGAATTGTTAAAATGTATTTTACAGCCATTTTTAAGGTTACAAATAATTTTTGTTATGGGATCTTTCTATATTTTATGACTTTAATTAAATTTCTGATTTCTGTTCCAAACATTGCAATATAAGACAACATAAAACACATTTTAATCATTAAATTTATAGATAATTTTGTGACTTTTTGGAGCTTTTAACACCAAGGGACTGATAATAGAGGGTAATGTGCATAAAATACACTCCAGCGCGTTCCACAGACTCTATCCTTGGGATGTTTCTTTCTTCCACAACCCAACAGCTAATGCATACACTCAAAAAGTCTCATCAGGGCTGTTCTACAACTGTCACCATCTTTAAAGAGTCATCTTGTCACCTGAACTAGGTGAAATGAAGAACTTTGAAAACAACCACATGGATCCAACTTTACAGAAGCTTCTACTAAGACAAATAGCACCAAACAGACACATACTGTGCATTCATAATTACATTAGCGGCCACAAAATACAACACTTAGTACACATCCTTGGAACTCTTAAAATTATCTTAAATAAGAGATCAAGCCAATTTAATTCTTTGTGAAAATATATCTCAAGGTAGTTTCTACTATCCTTCATTTTTGTGGTATAAAATTTAACAAAGTAACATCACATGTTCTTGTCCTTAATTCCTTGAAGTCTAGTGATTACAATTTGAACGAATGTCAAATCTGGAAACCAAACTGACCACTTTATTTAACAGTAAAACACTATAACATTTTTTTGTGGGGGACAAGGTCTCCCAGGCTGTCACCCAGGCTGGAATGCAGTGGCACAAACTGCAGCCTCGTGCCCCCCAAGGCTCAAGCCATCCACCTGCCTCAGCCCCACAAATAGCTGGGAGAATAGGCATGCACCATCACGCCTGGCTAATTTTTGTGATTTCTACAGAGACGGAGGTTCACGATGTTGCCCAGGCTTGCCTCAAACTCTTGAGCCCAAGCATTCCACCTGTTTCAGCCCTCCAAAGTCCTGGGGTTATAGATATAAGCCACTACACCAAGACAGATTTTGTTTTAAAGATCGAAATATTTCTTATTTCATATAGCCTACATTATTTTGTGGGAAAAAAGAAAATAGATAAATAAATGAATAAATATGTAATATGTCAACTGGCATGACAAACACTAGGCAAACATAAACTTGAATAAGAAGATAAAGAGTAGCTAAGGTGGGAGATGCTATTTTTAGATGTGGCTTTAAATAGGATCTATATAGTGTAAGACGTTGGATAATGCAAGGATGAAGCCGGCCTGAAGAGGCCTCCTGGGCAGAATCTTGGAAGAAAGCATCACAGTTAGAGAGAACAGTCGATGGACAGATGCCAGAAGCATGGGCCTGTCTGAGGAACTGGGGAAACAGCCAGGAGGCCAATGTGTCTGAACCTCAGGGAGCAGGGAAGAGAAGTAGTAGGGTAAGAGCTCTTTAACAAATTGCCCAGAAAGTGGTTCTTGGGATTTATGTGTTTATAACTGTTCCATCAGCAAAGGAAAGTCTGTGGAGTCTAAAGGCTCCCATGGTATAAAAACATTGAGCTGTTTTATTCTCCTATGGTAAAAGAAAATGTTCTTTAGGCACTCAGGTGCCTGAAGACCCTGAATCTCTTCCTGTGACTCCCTACCAGTATATGACCTCAAGCACCTCTATTTACTTTTGCTCCAGAATATTTTTCCCTTTGAAACTCCATTATTTATTTTACAGATACTGGAGCTATAAAATTCCCAGTCTCCCTCTGTCTATTAGCTATACTAAAGCCTGTTTTCTAAAATTTGTCATTTTATAAGTTATATTTCTCATATTATTTTCTCTAGAAGGCTTATTCAGCTCTCTAAAAGTTGTTTTTAAAATGTAGATAGGCAGAGAAACTTTATGTTTGAAGTAAGAGATTAGCTTTCCTTAAGACATTTTAGGATAAAAACAAGCTTTTGTAACAAAGTAATAAAACTTACTAGATTTAATACTGAATATAAATCTAACTTATCTACTTATACAAGTTTGTAATAATTAATATGACATTTAATAATTCACTTATCAAAAAGCAAACCCAAAACTCTTAAGATCCTGCAAGTAAGTGTCTTCCCATAACTCACAACGTTAGCCACTTCCCCTGAACACCTGAGGGTGTTTTCAAAGGGAGATGCTTGGCTTCTTCTATTCAGCTACTTTTAGTCCAAAGTTCTGAGCTGCACTTGTGTAGAGCAGAATGGAGGACTAGGCTGCATCAAAGTCCTATTGGACCATGGACCCTCCTGCCAGTCCAGTGGTATTGACCCTTTGGCACTGCTTTTGTAGCTTAACATGTTTCCTGAATATCTTTTTCTTACTCTAGCCACCTCTGCTCCCTTAGTCAAAAGTTTCTTCAAATGGGATACAAAAGAGGAAGACCACTAAATGTGTTGAGAGCATAACACTTCTTGCTGACCAGTGCCAGCAAGTTCTTCAAGGTTTCCCTACCTTATGCTCTGTTATCAGAAGAAACAGCAAGAGTCCTGTTACAGACTTCTTTTCCCTAACATTTGATTTAAATTTGCGTGTAAAACTAAGGTTCCTTTGCTACTGGCTTTTTAAGAAGTTCCCTTAGGAATCCCCCTGGTAGCTGGTTACTTTACAAACTGGTCCTGACACTAGAAAAGACTCGCATTACTTCCACAAAGGACAAAGTGTTTTAACAGGTGTTCCGTGTGAAGACTCCTGCCATGCTGAAGAGTAGAGTGACTTAGATGAATTTAGGAAATCTGCCTAACACTGAAAAATCAAAAGCTACGAAGTCTTGTACATTAAATAAATTTGAAATGGTGCCTGAATAAATTCTCCACAGTCAAGATAGTATCTGAAAAGCATGAAGGGGAGAAGCTCGCATTTGATAGCAGATAGGACTACGGAGAGAAAGTGTTCCCTGGGGTTAGAAAATCCAGCTTGACAGGGAACTACGCTCATTAGCGCCAAGCACTGGGAACTGTCGCCCTGTGGGTGGAGAGGATGCACCACAGGGCCTCAAGCAGTACCATCAGGACCCAGAAACGAGTGAGTTTACACTTTATCCTCCAAATTGCACAGCTGAACGTTAAAGAGGATATAATCCCCTACTGTCCTGTGCAAGTCAAGCCCTATATACAGTCATCCTGTCACCATATTTTAAACTCACTTAGCATATGCTTATGTAAACTCATTTGTATTCCCAATAATCTTTAGACATAATTAATACTATACTGATCAAGGCAAGGTTTAGTCAGCTTTTTCTGTAAAGGGTCAGATAGTAAATGCTTAGAGCTTTGTGAGCCATTACAGTGTCCTCATAACTCCTCATCCTTGCCATTGTGGCACAAAGGGCCATAGATATAAACCAATGGCTGGGTCATGTTTCAAATATAATTTTATGGACACTAAAATTGTAATTTTATATCATTTTCATAAGTCAAAATATTACATTCTTCTTTCAAATTTTTTCAAGCATTTAAAAATATTAAAACCATTCTTAGGCCACAGGACATACAAAACATATGGTGGATCGAATGTGGCCCAAAGGTCAAAATTTGCCAACTCCTCATCTAAAATAGTAAATAACGATTCACAAATATGAGAAATAAAAAATAAAAGAGGACCCCTACACATTAGAAGTATTTGGCAAACAGTCAG
Organism: Cebus imitator; assembly: GCF_001604975.1. NCBI lineage: Eukaryota > Metazoa > Chordata > Mammalia > Primates > Cebidae > Cebus > Cebus imitator. The sequence goes on from NW_016107605.1 coordinate 1,089,875, forward strand.
TTATAAAGTAGAAAGGTGTTATTAATTTTATAATATTTGCGATATCAGCATTTTTAATAGTCCACGTAAGTTTTTATAATTAGCCCTAATTTGTAGTTTGGTATGATTTTATCTATTTAAAATTATCTATTTTCTGAGGTATTGGCTACAGAGCTAGTTATTTTTTAATGAACTTTATTAATATCCATTTACATGCAACTTTAAATGCACAGTTTGATGAGTTTTGGCAAATGTATACTCCCATGTAACCATCTCAAATGATCAATTTTCATAAAAGAGTATGCTGAGAATTTGTTTGAGACAGTGATAAATGAATCAGTAAGTCAATCTGGGGATAACTGACATCTTAATATTGAGTCTCCAACTACAGGGATATGATCAATCTCTTCAGATATGTAGGTGTTTTTAATTTTTCTTAATATTGTATTATAATTTTCAGAGTCTAGATCTTCTATTTGTTTTGTTAAAATTATTACCATTTACTTTATAATTTTGGATGCTGTGATATATTCTACTTTAAAAATAATATTTTCCAATTGTTAGTTGCTACTACATTAAAATACATACGTTGAGTTTCATTGTATTTCTCTATTGTCCATGTCTTATTTAACTTGCATTGTTTTTCTTCTTTTTGGAGATGTAATCTTGCTCTGTCAACCCAGCTGGAGCGTAGTGGCATGATTCAGCTCACTGAAACCTCTGCTTCCCAGATTCAAGCAATTCTCCTGACTCAACCTCCCGAGTAACTGGAACTACAGATGCGCAGCACCACGCCTGGCTAACGGTATTTTAGTAGAGCCTGGGTTTTGCCATGTTGGCCAGGCTGTTCTGAAACTCCTGAGCTCAGGCAAGCTGCCCATCTTGGCCTCCCAAACAAGCATTAGCCACCACACCTGGCCCTAATTTGCATTTAAGTATCGACAGTCTCATTGTTTTCAGGATCTTAGGAAACACTGTTCAGTCTTTTACTTTTACACACAATGATTCTTAAAATAGAAATTCCATAGTATTCTTCCATTTACCCCAGCAGTGAAGAAACAGATGATGTCATGTAAAGTAAAAATATAAGCAGTAACATGTAGAGCTGACAGTTGAACTCAGGTCTTCTGATTTTACACAATATTCTTTCAGTATTTTCCCATTTCCAAACTTAATTCCACAGAATTGTAATTGGAGAAGATAATATTCTACATTAGTGACTAACTGAAATTGTAAAGTCCTTTCCCTTTAGTAGTTTGAGCATCAAACTTCAAATAGACAGAAGCTCAGTCTGGAAGACATATCATGAAGAGATGTTTTTAAGGCCACGAATCAAAAAACATTTATGGAAGAAAATGAAAGAAATTTACAGAAGTCATGACACTACAAGTAATCTCAATTGAGAGAATTATACGTAGTTCCAGGAAAAGCCATAAATCGACTCATTCCTATAGGTGCAATAGAATCAGACCCAAAGATTGGTTATATAACTTGAAATTGTATATCACACTGTGTCCCAATTCTAGAAGCCATGTAAATGATTCATGTAAAAGCAGTTAATGTAAACTGGGCCATGTAAATTTATCTTAATTTTCTTTGTTTCCTCCAAAATTAACTTCCATCAAGTCAGATATGCAAAATATGTTCCTATTCCTTGATATATAGAATTAGAAAACAAACACAGAAAATGCAAATTTGAGTTATGGTCCTGAAAATCTACTCATTTAGCTTTGGAAAGTATCTCTATATTTTTGAAGTGCTTTTGATAAGGCACATATAAAAATCTACAAAGGAAACACATGAAATCTACATTCTGAATGCCTATGACAGGAATAATTTTACCTGAATCTTGTTGCTTTTTCTGAGGATACTTCACTGCTGGCCACTTACACTACTGTCTCTCTCAATTAAATTACATTTATCTTTTAAAATTTCCTCCCTTTGTGGTTAAATATCTTTTACCAAAAAAGATGAATATTGAGACTTCAGTTCTCATTCATGTTTTAAGGGGTCTTTAAAAATGATGTGTAGAATTATAATACTACCCTAAACTAATGTGGGTTCAAAAGCATAATCTGCATTAAATAGTCTATAATTTAGATACCTGATGTCAATAAACATAAGTACCCTCTTATTTAAACATTGCCTTATAAAGGAACAGGTTTATTGATTTAGGACTTTGCCCTTCATGTTGCTCTACAGACATGCTTATGTAGTTAATATTTGTCAAGATATACAAAAATATTAAGTAGCTTCAGCAGGTCTAATAAGTATGAACTCGATGTGGTAACAGTAGCAGTAGCTATATTCTTGTGATAGTCTACTATTTATTAAGCATTTCATTTCTATTAACTCACGTCAGCCTAATAATCTTTTGAAGTAGGTTTAATACCATGTCTATCTTACAAAGGAGGAAACGGAGGCAAAGTAAGATTTCTTTCTTTAGTTTAACCATTATATTATGAACTCTTAATAGTTGTAAAATTTACACATATATATGAAATATGAAACAGATCAAAATATTTAATACTGCTTATTCTATGAGTTTGCTAAGTATAATAGTCTATAACCTCATTTATCTACATAGCAACATGAAATGTTACAGTATTTATCCTAGAGTTTTAAACAACTGCCGGCATAATTATTGATCAAAACAAACTAAAGATATAATCATATTTTTATGAAACCCTAAAAATGCCAAGTTCTGATCTTGAGTTAGTATTTTATTGTTTCAAGGGTACTGATGAGTACACATAAAAATTCAGACATAAAATGGGATACTATAACACTCACAAATATCCTCAATGGCATAGTCTATCCCTCTCTGAGCTTGGTTAATTATACATGTATTGTTTTAATGTTGACACTTTTTAGGTACCTTGAAAGGTACCTAAAATACTTTGCAGTTCTAAGGCCAGAATATTGGTCAGCATTAAATTTGACCTTGTAAAAAGCGGATTATACCAGATTACATTTATTATACTCTGTGAAAAAGGGACAGTCTTTAAGAAAAACATGGATAGATTTTCATTTACTTGCACCTAAGTGAGACTTGTATTTTTATCCTATAACCCAGTTGGGTATTAAGTCCGTAAGTTTACGGATCGTTTTCCAAGGAATCCCTGTAGAAGTTGTGTAGAGGTGCCCCTAGAGGCTGCTTAGGGAACTGGGGGTATAGAGACAGAGACGATGGGCCTCTGGCTACTCCTGCCTGGTTTCAAGTACAGCAGCTCTGATTTTATTTGCTTTATCTTTTTGGCCATAAAGTGTGCTTAAAGAAGTAATATATCTACCTTAAAATTCAGAAAACACTCTTTCAAACCATTAAAGACAAGTTCTCAGTTGCATGGAGCATCAGTTTCTAAAGGCTCTCAACACCAATGCTCTTAACTGGGGAGGAAGGGCCAATATAATTTAATGTTTTTATTAGTAATTTAGATTAAAAACCTAACACTCTGCATTTCGAGTTTCTAATTGATGCTAACGTGGTATATTCAACAATCAAACTGGAAAACAATCTGATAAATTATATAAAGAATCATATAAGTTTAATAGGATTAGGACTTAAGAACAAGAACACAACAAATCAAAATAAAGAATGTGTACACAGGAACCAACAAGATAAAAAAAAAATAAAAGGAAAAGGACGTCAACCTCTATCCAGTAAACACAGTGTTTAAATGGAAAAAAAATATAGTTTAACAGCAGTTGGCTGTATCAGTAGAAATAGAAATAAGTCTACTTTATTTGACATTGGGCATTAATTAGAATGTATTTTTGATAGTCTCATTTGAGAAGTTTGTTGAAAATTAAATAAGGACTAGTGAAGAACACACGATACTAAATTATTCCTATGAGAAAAAGTTAACAGAAATGGAAGTATTTATCTTGAAAAAGAGGTGACTGGGGGGAAAATTAATGATCTCAAAGGCTATTAATAATTACAATAAATTGTTCTCCTGCCCTGCAGAGGACCACTGTATATGAGGAATGTGTAAAAATAATGGCAAGATAATTTGATTTGCTGTAAGTAAGCTATCTTGATAATGAAGAAATTTAAAAACACTGGAACGTCTAACTGGGAGAAGTTAGAAGATTTTTTTTTCAGTTGTAGATAGCTTTAGTAAGAAAAAAATGAATTCTCTACCCTGGTTCCCCTGTGCTATTTCACTGGTTTATATTTTCAAATATCCACTCAGGGATAGTGAAAATCGGGAGGTTTCACTCTGCCAAGACTATATCCTGAAGTTCATGCGTCTTCTTTACACTTTTAATATTTCTTTTCTGGATTCACCAACTTCCCAGCTTTGGGTTATTACTAGTCCACTAATTCACAGAGATAAGGCATAAACATTTTACAGTAAGAAAACTGATAAAAGTTCTTGCTGCTCAGACATAGTCACTGGTGCAAGGCCAAATTTTCTAATCACACAAAAATACTTGTAGGCTGCTCACAAGTATTTATCCTGAGGTTTCTCTTTGATATGGATAATTGGTTTGCTTTCAGATTTTCCCTAGCCTCAAAGTACTAGATTCTCTGTCTTGACGCCTTTAGACTTTCTCTTACAAGCTCTTCCACAGCATCCTTCTGCCCGGCCAGGCTCCCTAATGTTTGTTGGCCCTTTTCTTTGCAAGGTCCACAAAATGACTTACAGACTGCTCAGTATAGCCTGTGATATGCATGCCTATCAGATATTAATACTATCGCCGCTCCACTCATATATTCTCAGCATTTCTATTTCCATCTTACAGTCTTACTAAGAGTTAAGTCCAGAGGCTTAAAAATTGAATTCTACTCATATTTAAAAATTAGATTCACCAATCCCACTGAATCTTCCAACAGCAAGCACGTGCTACCCTGCCTGAAAAATACTTTCTTTGGCTGCAAAAGCTTGACTGGCCCTGAGCAGGAGGCTCAGGTGACACCTCTGAGGATAGCTTTTCACCCAGGATGAATAGGTGGCTCAATCTCCAGTTTGTTCACGTCAGGTCAGATAATTCTGAACTGCTGAGGTGCATTCTGCAGTAGCACCCAGAGTTTACCAGGAGGATCAAGCCCCAGTTGCCTGCAGTGACTCATAATTACACCTTCTTGGTTTTATTCCCTTCTTTGCTTCACTTTGTCTGTCTCATTTTCTCCTAAGTAGACTACTGATAACACCAATCCTTACTTCAGAGTCTGCCTTCAGGTGAACCCACTTAAGATAAGGTATCTTCATATCTTTACATATGCATTTTCTAAAGAATATACGTTCTTTGTAATATTTAAAAGAACACTTTACATTAATAATTGAGGGAAATCAACTGTGGTTTCTGTATATACAGTGGGCTGAAACCAATGGGGCTCTCACACCTGGGAAGGTGGAATAGACAACTCCCAGACTGGGACCATTGAAGTGTTTGTTGCTCCTGGCAACTCCAAGTGAGATTTCTTGCAGAACATTCTGTGATTTTACGATCTGGGATAAGAGGGTTTGCCCATAAAATACCTTGTTTTAACACATTTTCCTATCAATTTCACCACAGTGATAAGAAAGATTCTTTTCTTTTTGTTCAAGAAAATAAAAAGCAAATTGTTTATTTTTCTTTGGCTTCTTATCATGCTAGGAGATACCTTCAACAAGTCCTGCACCCAACAAATTATTTCTTTTCTGTACACGCAACAGTAAAATGTACTCATTTGCGTAAGTTATAACCAAATACATAAGTAAAAGTGTTGTTTGTGACAGTAGATCTGACTTTGGGGATAAATATAAACTTGTACAGTTTTAATAGATTTCAGCACTGACATTACAGCATAGAAATAAAGCATTTCTTGCAATCATTCCAGGCATTCCAGATGGTGAAGAGTATTGCCATAATTCAATAGAAAGAAAAGCAAACTTACCCGAATCATCATGACTGAACATCTGATATCATGAATCGTATCATAGATTTTCTTTGAGATGTCCACAAATTGATTATCATCCAACACATTCAACGAGTTCTTGCTTAAGGCTTCCAAGGCAACATTCACTTGCGTAACAAATTCAGGAATTACTGTTAAAATAAAGAATAAGGAGAAGATTGTCTTCTTTGTATTTCTGGATTTCTATAGTAGTTTCTAGGAAATGTAGAATTTTGTTTTTAACAAATATTTGATTAATAGATCTTTAATTATATTTTTAAAATATAGAGATACACAAATTTTAGAAGGATCATCCTGGATCGCTGAAAAGTAAAAGGACTCAAAGACAATGAAAGGCATTTTGTTTTTGTTTTCTGAACTCCAGGCTCCTGCAGCGAAAAGCATTTTTACAGAAATGTTTTAAAAGGTTACCTTTCTCCTTCACATCATTTTTGTTTTTACAAAACCTTGGGACCATAAAATCACTTCTCATCCTATCCAACATAAACCACAAGAAATTATGGAAAAGAGTTGGTGTGTAAAACATTTGGAATTGTAAATACAATGACATTTAAAGAAGGAAAGCAATTGAGCTGCTAAACAGAAGAAAATTTAGTTGAAAGTACTAATTCTATCCTTACAGAAATAATAAAAATATTGTAGACTTTTTTTTGGTGAGATTTTTTTTTTCTATAATAAAAAAATTAGTGAAAAGGAATTGGCATTCTCATATGCAAACTATGTCTAAAATAACAAAACACTGAATGACAACAGGGGTGCTTCTATTGGTAAACCAATCCAAGGATTATCTTTTTAAAATAGGCTTCAAAATGTTTCAAATAAAAAGATTTCTTCAGTTTTACTTTTAAGGTTAATGATATTAACAGTTATTAACTCTTCACTAGACTCAAGTTACTTTTCTAAGTGTTCAAAGTGATTTAAATCTTAAAATAGTTCCAGTATTAACGAGTATTAATAGTTTAACAACTGGGACACAGAGAAATCAAGACTCGAACACGGATTCATTCTGTTAACGTGTAACAAAAGAGATATGAATTCAGACTCCCAAAATGCAGAATCTACACTCAAACAAATCTACTATGTCATATTGAGAAAGCCTCTGCCCAATATGAAGATGTCAGATAAAAAGATTGATTTTTAGCAGAAACAATTCTAAAGCTAGAAGACAGAAATATTTTAACTGCTATAAAAATACCAATCAACATTATTTTTCTACATTTAAGCCTTTTTCTGTATGTATGGCATACCATCTGTTGCGATCCTACCTGTTGTGTTATCGATATGAGGAAATGTTGGTGATATAGACGGGAACTCATTTTATCTGGTCTCTTCTTTCCTCCAGCTGCTAAAATGTATCACCTTTATCCTACCTCTGAGCTACCATACCTGTGGAAATTATCCACTGTGCTCTTCTCCTCTGTCCATTCTCTAGGCACACTGTCCAATAAAAGGTGGCTACTAGCTGCGTGTGGCTACTAAAAAATTAAATTCATTAGCCTTAAATTTTAATTCAATTCCTTAGCCATATTCATCACACTTCAAATGCTTAACACATACATGTGACTAGTGATTACCATTTTGAAGGTAACAACCTAACCTGAATTAGCCTAACTGATGCCATCTTAGCTGCAAACCTGACAAGGCTCTCTCGAGCCTCTCCCTCCCTGCCACAGCCCCTCAGGTGCATTACTGGGTCACACTGCACGCAAAGCTTTGAACCATTAAAAGTGGTTCACAGGGTTCCCAGCACCTGTAACCATTGTAACTGCGTCCTGCTGGGCAAGTCTATCTGCTATTGTGAATACCTTCCTTGGTGATTGATTATATGGAAAGTTCTCCCTGCTACCCCACTTAGTGATTGCATGGAAATACCCTTAGCAACCAACAAGGGTTGCTAAGAACCCTGAGAACCTCCTGCCCCCCTGGTTACCAGCCTCCTCCTACTAACTTGTTTGTTCTGCTTCTGTAAAATTCTGATTCAGCTAGGCTGCCCCCTCCCCTACCTAAATCAAGGTATAAAGGGGAATCATGCCCCTCCCTTGGGGCCGAGAGATTTTGAATGTTAGCTAACTCTCAGTCTCCAGCTAAATAAAGGACTCATAATTTGAACTTGGAGAGTAGTGTTTCCTTCTAACTCATTCAGTTATTGCATGAAGAGTGGAGATATGGCTATTATGACAGTAACCTTTGGGATAACAGAACCTTCGATTGGGTAATACCACTTTACAGTGAGAATCCCTCAAATCACTTTCTCCCTTTCAGTGGATGGGAAAACAAAGCAAGAAGGAGACCAAACTGATACCCTTTGCATAAGAAAAACAATCTCAAACCATAATTCTCATTTATATGCATATGACTCTTAAAGCATATCTCAAATCTAGACTTTTTCCTTAATTTCAGAACTGTATATCCAGTTGACAATGGCAAAATTCTACCTGAATCTTTCATAACACCTCAAACATATTCTATCTAAATGTAAACACATTTTTTTTTAACCCAGGAAACCTAATTTTCCATTACTGTATTCTATGTTGATGCTCAGTCACCCATGAAAAAAAACCGGTTGTTTTCTTTGACCTCCTATACTTCTTCTTTATTCCTTACATCCAAATACCCACTAAATGCCATCTACTCTACAACGTAAATATATCCCAAATCCATTGACAACGTTTAGCCCCACTGTCTCTAGTCATCAGCATCTACTATTTCACTCCACAGCATAGTTCTTCCCATGCCTAAATTCTGCTTATCCTCAGATTCATTTTAAGTCTACTCTAATGAATGGAACCTGCTCTTACCATTAAGTATAATAGTATCCCCCAAATGATGGACACTCAGTAAGTTGTTTTATGAACACATCATATATTTATAAGTTTTCAATTGTTCCTTGTAACATTTCTTGTTTATATCCTAAGTGGCTAGCCTGGCATGTAGTAAATGACTGAATTAATTCAGTGATTAGATTAATTGATTAATTACTATGTAAAAGTCAAACAAAGAGTAGGTACAATGAAACATGTCCAGCTTGCATTTAAATGTGATTTAGGTTTTGTTAACAATTGAAAAGCTCCAATAATATATTTATGCAGGCTTATAGGAACATTCAAATCTGTTTAATGAGTTAATCATTACTTTTTGTAGCGTTAAAGAGGAGGAAACTTCTAAGAAAATGTATCCAGCAATTTCACATTTCCTTCAGGTTCTAGAGTAGACAGTAAACCTTCCATCAAAACTACTACTCTAAAGAACAGGACAAAATGGCTTCCAGCCTCTGTGATATTCTCTATTCATTCTAAAGACATAATTAAGTGCAAAGAGATGTGTTCTCAAAACTGTAGGGACCTGCAGGCTACAGAGCTTTATTCATAATTATTCCCACTAAAACATGTTTTTTCTCACATATCAAACAAGTGTGCAATACACTAATAATTTAATTATATTAATACTTTCAATCTGTTATTATTGACACTGTTCCCACCATCTTCCTATGTAGATTTTGGCAGAAAAAAAAAAAAAGAAAAATTAAAGTCATGTAAAGGTCTGTTTTTCGCTGCTCTGTGAAATAATGTGAGAAAGATTTAGGATATCTTAAGAAAAATACAACACAGCCTTTTTATTAGTGCAAAATGATTTCATTTTAACTCCTCTAAAGGCCTTTTACTAATGAATTAATATTAGCTCCAATTAAAATAAAATCTTTCAGAAGCAAATGTTTAATTTCTGAAATACAGACGGAAACTACTACTTTCTCACTCTGACAGCATAAATGAACTATTCAAAGCTGGTATGTAATTCATTTCTCATTTCATTAGCTTAAACATCAGCTGTGGGTGTACTTTACTTACACTATGGACATATGGTTGCTTGGATCAAAGTAGGAGTACATTTTTTTAATGTTTAAAAGAAAATACAAAATGAGTATAATTAAGCAGCCAGTTTATGGTAATTTAGAACGAATAACAAATTGACAAAGCTGTCTTTACTCCATAATGTACCTAGGTTTTCAGAAAATGAGGTTTAGACATTATTATACAATCATGCTATACAATCATTGATCAAAGAGAAGGATACCTTAAACAAATTCATTCTCATCAATTGAAATGCCAGGCAGGATAAGTGGTTCTGAACTTTGGAGTGTAGATTTATCAAACAAAGGTGGCCTTTTGGTCAATACCCTGTTGACTTCAAAGTATCTTGTCCTTATTACACAGCCAAATTCTGAACCAGTTCTGAACTCTTTAGCAGTCTATACTTTCTCTGTCTACTTTATTCAGAATGTACAGAATAATAGCTACCATTCTTACTCATCTTGGTACTGTGCTAAGCATTTAAATGTATGTCTCATATAATCCTCACAGAAGCCCTGTAAGGCAGGAACTATTACTATCCTGATTTACCGATGAGGAAACTGAGGTCACACAGTTAATAAGCGATGGGCCAGTAATTGAGAATACAGAGCCTGCTCTCTGAACCCTAACTCTGCACTGCTTTCTTTTGATAAGTAAAGACCTTGGGGTTTCTGAAGTGCTGTGCTCCTGGGGGAATTCGTGATAATTTTCTGACAATGCAGTTAACAGACCTACAGAGCCAAGTTCTCCTAGGCCTTAAGCCTCTCTCTGGTAGTAACCCGGGAATATTTAATCCCTTCTTAATCCTTGCTAAATTTACTATCTACATTTGAAAGTAGGTAAGGATACATTATTATTGAATTAAATAGGTCAGAAAAAAGTTCAGACTCATTAATGATCTAAAAATGATATCATCAAATTGTTTCCTACCATTAATAAAACCCAGATTAAAATATTTCTAATTAGACTATTATCCTTAAAAATTACTGGTGGTAAAGAAATTCGCATTTGAAAGTTCACATAATGCTAAGTCATCATTTCTTTAGGTTATGTTAAATAACTAGGAGAGAACTGATAATAGCAGAACGTAGCCTTAAGCATATAAATGACTTCTACAAATATCACTTTATACTCTTCATTTTTTCCGTTTATTCAGTAAATGCTAATTATCAGGGTTCATGTGTATTTAATATTCATGGAGCCAACATTATGTATCAGAAATATGTTTCGTACCTCATAGATCGTATATCATACAAAGCAATGACTAGTGAGGATTTTAGCATTTTTCAAATGATATGCTCCAAAGTACTGACCTGCTCTGATCCTTTAGCACACATCACATGGTTAACAAGAGCAGTACTTCTGACCTGTCTGTTAAACTCTACTCTATCTTTCAAGCACATCTGGAATATCTCCAAAAAGTTAAAAATAAAATAGCAGAGAGAAGGACTTAGATATAGCTTCACGAAACTGATATGTTTCCCCCTCTGGCAGGGTAGTGTTTCTACGTATGAAACTCTAATCATTTAATTAGCCCGAGTGTCCACCTTTGAGTCTCTCCAGTTACTTAGAAGCTTTTCTTTCCCTGTAGCTTAAATTTTAAAAATCTTCATATGTCTATGTAGTAGGTTAATATTAATAAATAATTTTGATTTAAGTATATTAGAAGTATATCCAATGACTTTTAATATAATAAAGATTAAGCTCTTTCATGCTTTTCCTCACATCATTTTCTCATTTATTTACATCAGAGTAATCACTTACATAAATGTGACTACTAAAATATTCAAAGTTGGACCTGAAACAATAATGTTCTATGTTGACCTTTGTTCTTTTATGCACACTTTATGTTACTAGAGTTAATAATTTTTTTTTAATTGCTTGGTTTTTTTTTTGTATTTCTCAGTAAGAATCCTCAAATATTTCAATTATCAATACCCATTTCATTTATGTTATGTTAATTAACTGGGAGAGAATTAATAATAGTAGAAAGTGGCAGTAAGCATATAAATGACTTCTACAACTACCGCTTCCTACTCTTCATTTTATACTATCAAACTTCTCAAAATCCATCAATTTAAACTTTACTGGGTGTGATATCCAGCCTTCATCATGTACTCCCATGATCCCACACTCCTGCATTCAAATCTCTGAGAACTCCTTTCCCATGTTGTAGTAGATCTATGTGCCTAACAGAAGACAGCAGAAGTGATGGTATGTTACTTCTTATTTCCCAGTTTGCTTTAAAAAGACATTGCCGATAGCAGATTCCATCTTGCACATGCAAACTTGTGCACACACTGTCTCCTCTCTGTCTCTCTCTCCTCTCTCTCTATCTCTCTCCCTCTCACGGTCTCTCTATCTCCTTTTCCCCTATTGCTTGCTCTGGGAAATTTAGCTGTTGTGTTAAGAACCCTATACAATCGTGCCATACAATCATTGATCAAAGAGAGGGATACCTTAAACAAATTTATTCTAATCAATTGAAATGCCAGGTAGGATAAGCTGTTCTGAACTTTGGAGTGTAAATGTATCAAACAAAGGTGGCCCGCATAGCAGGGAGCTGAAGCTGCTGGTCAACAACTAGCTAGAATATGAGGCCTTGGGCCACATGAATGAGGCTGAAGTGGAGTCTCTAGCTCCTTTCCAGCCATCAGATGACTGCAGCCTGGAATGACATTTTGACTGCAAGGTCATGAGAGATTCTGAGCCAGAACCACCCAGCTAGGCCATTCTTGGGTCCCTGATTTCCAGAAAAGATGAAAGACCATAAATGTTTGCTTTTTTAAGCTGCTAAGTTTTGGGGGTAACTTGTTTCACGATGGATAATTATTATGCTAAGAGACCAATAACTAACAGAAGTAGAAGTTCCTGCAACTGTTTTGGTTCATGCAAATAGAATCATACTGCACATGCTTTTTTTGTATCCAGTTGCACTCGACATTAAATTTATGTGGATGTAAGTTGTGTGTAGAATTATTACTCATTTTCATTGCTGTATAGTATGTCATTAGACTATAATGTACTTCTCCAGTCTATGAGTGATGGGCATTTGCATAATTTTCAGTTTGGGACTGCAATATATAGTGGTGCTATGAATAGCCTAGTTGATGTTTTTTGGTGAATATATGAACATATTTGTAAGGAATATACCTATCAACAGACTTGCTGGGCCATAGTATATACATATATATCACATTAGTAAACATCGACAATATCCTAAGTGGTTGGAAAAAAATTTATCCCTATCAACAAAGCCTAAATATTCTAGTTGCTCTTTATCTTCCCTAATGTTTGGCATATTCCATCTTTCACTTTTTAGCTTTCTGGAGAGTATGTTCTCTTCTTCCCTTTTAATATCTCTGCCAGGGATCTGGGTTCTGCTTGTTAAGACTAGAGTTTACTTTGATTTTTTAAAATCTACACTTGCATCTTGAGGTCGAAATGTTATCTTCCTCTTTTAGAATTCCTCACCATCTTATCTATTGCCCAAGATCATTTCTTAATTTCTTCAGTTTTTACCATCCAGAAATACAGACAACAGTAAAAAAGTTAAAGAAAAACAGAAGCAAAAGGGCTCCACAGTCTGTAGTGTTAGCAAAGTGCAGCTCAGTATGCAGTGGTATCCTGAACTACAGGAATAGGGAAAGGAGTCTAGAGTAAAAAGGTGCAGAGGTTTATAGGGTAGGATAGCATCTAGTAGGAGAAATGTATCTTTCCTTGACTAGTGGTGTTGAATGAAGGTGCTCCTTCACATATTGCTGGGGATACCTTGGCTAAAAATAAGTAAGAGTTGATCCTACCTCCACAAACTTCAACTCTCTTTGCCCAGTTGTCTATGATTATGTGTTAGACTAGAACTGTTTTTCCAACCTTGTCTACCTGGTATCTATCTATCCATTCTTCAGACTCAGATTGTTTATTTATTTGCTTTTATAATTTTATTTTTTATTGATACACAATAGATGTACATATTTGGGGGGTATGTATAACTTAATACCTTCCTATAATTTGAAGACAGATTCAGTTTAAATATCGGTTTCTCTGTAAAGATTCCCTTGATCAGCACCCCTACACTTGCCTCCAGGTGTATTAGGAAATCTTGTCTCTTGGACATACTAATGCCTGAAATATACATTTATTGAAGTGGCTGTGTCCTAGCCAGGCACGGTTGGCATGTGCCTGTAGTCCCTACTACTTGGAAGGTTGAAGGTAGAGGATCACTTCAGCCAAGGAGCGCAAGGCCTCAGTGAGCTATGATCACGCCCCTGCAGTCCAGCCTGGGTAATAGAATGAGAGCTCCTTATCCCCCTCCACCATTTCTTTAAAGTTCCTATGTCTCTAACTTTACTGTATGTGTTTTCTTGTATTCAGCCACTTCTAAAATCCTGACAGAAAGCTCTAAAAGCATAAACTCTGTCAGATCACTTTGTTTCCTCAGGAAAGTAGTAGGTAGAAGAGTAAGAATTCAAAATTAGGCACTCAGACTCAGAGCCTGTGCCCATAACCACTATGTTCTACCACTTAGATGTAAGAATAATCACCTAAGACATATCCACAAAACATTTCAGGTCATTTAGGATAAAGAGAACAGCTACATCCTTAAGAGAGAAAAGATTATCAGTAAAATATTAAAATCATATTGGCATTAGACTTTTCATGAGAAATGCTAGATACCAAAGGGAAAAAAAGAGAAAATAATGTCTTCAAATTCTAAGAAAAATTTATTTTAAACTTGGAATTCAATATCCAGCCAACCTATCTTTTAAGTGAATGAGGGATGACATTGTTTCAGACATTCAAGAATGTTTAATTTCTATGAACTGTTAGGAAAACACTTGGTAGATACACACTTAAAACAACAGGTGAATCCAAAAGATCAAAACATGGGGCTGAGGAAACAGTGGAGTTGGAAAAGCAGTGTAAGGAATACCCAGAGAGTACTGAGGCAATAAGTAAACAGGGAACATTTTTGGGAGCCAGGGTTCTCACTCTGTACTGCTATGGAATGGGGTCAGACAAAGATGAACCCCATGGGACTGGACTGAACTGAAGATGTCAGCTTGAACTCATAATGTTATATGCAGATATAAGTTTTATATAAAGATATATATTGTTTTTGTGCAAGAATGAAGGAGAAATAAGGAAGCACATTTTAATTTGCCTATCTTCACACACGTTTTAAAAAAGACTCACATTAAGAATGAACAAAGGAATAAGAAAACTTGTTGTGTACAAGGAAACTTAAGAGTAAGGTAGAAGGGATATGAGAAGATAGATTTGTCTGAGAGTAGTTTTTGTACATTTTTGACTTCTGTAAACATTTTAAGATTATACAATTAAAAAAATAAAATCAACCAACAAGAGTAGGGATCTGGGGAGAGGAGACCTAAAACCAAATGCAAATAGCAATAAATGAATGAATGAATATGTTTAAAATTTTCAAGGTGTACACCACTGAGTTGCTCACACTTTACTATTTTCTGAAGCTGTGTTGTTTAATATAGTGGCCACTATATTAAATACGCTACTATTTAACCTTCTACTAAAATAATACAAATGAATACAATTAAACATTTATTTCCATAGTCACTGTAGCCCACCCCACATGGATACCATATTAGATAGGGTAAATATAGCTCAGCTCAATCATCACAAAAAGTTCTACCGGACAGCACTATGTCTAATATTTGCAAATCAATTACTTGTGAAGCTCCTGTCCTCTGCAGGGCACTGGTTTATGTGCTGGATGAGTGATATCAGTATTTGGTTACGCGTATATATCACTACTATGAGTTAAAAACCCCTGAAGAAACTCTCTCTGGCACCTTGAAATGCCCTGGGCTATTGCAAAATTGTATTTCAGATTCTAGCTAATGATACAATTCTTAGCTTTTTTGGTCAACATGTATCTTTCTTCCTACTAAAAAGTATATATATATTTTTTTCTTTGTTCTTTGAGAAATTATACATTATCTCTTTGTTATATTGTGTTAATCCCCTCAAGTTTATGAGATTCAATATCTGATGAAATTATACTAATTGCAATATATGTTAACAATGTCTTGAATTTCAGTTCCAATTTGTTACTTTCATTATTAAAAAAAACTTAATTTTAAGAAGTTGTAATGTTACAGTAAAAGATTATGGATTCAATCTCATTGACAGTTGTGATTTTATTTTTCCTACATTAGCTGTATTTCCCATGGAAGCATAAGAGCTTCCTATATACAAAGAATATTAGGTTAAGATTTTTGTTTCCAATTTATTTTTTTAATTAATTATTTATTTTAATTGTACTTTAGGTTCTGAGGTACATGTGCAGACCATGCAGGATTGTCGCATAGGTACACACCTAGCAAGGTGGCATGCTGCCTTCATCCCCCTGCCACCTACATCTGGCATTTCTCCCAATGTTATCTCTCCCCAACCTACCCACCCCCACTGTCTCTCCCTCAGCCCTCTCCCCAACTGACCCCAGTGTGTTATGCTCCCCTCCCTGTGTCCATGTGTTCCCATTGTTAATGGGAACAATGTGAGAACATGCAATGTTTGGTTTTCTATTAATTATGCTAGTTTGCTGAGAATGATGGTTTCCAGATTCATCCATGTCCCCACAAAGGACACAAATTCATTATTTTTCATGGCTGCATACTATTCCATGGTGTATATGTGCCACATTTTCTTTGTCTAGTCTATCACTGATGGGCATTTGGTTTGGTTCCAGGTCTTTGCTATTGTAAACAGTGCCACAATGAACATACATGTACATGTGTCTTTATAATTGAACAATTTATAATTATTTGGGTTTATACCCAGTAATGGGATTGCTGGGTCAAATGGAATTTCTATTGCTAGATCCTTGAGGAATCGCCACACTGTCTTCCCCAGTGGTTGAACTAGTTTACACTCCCACCAACAGTGTAAAAGTGTTCCTATTTCTCCACATCCTCTCCAGCATCTGTTGTCTCCTGTTTTTTTAATGATCGCCATTCTGACTGGCTTGAGATGGTATTTCAATGTGGTTTTGATTTGCATTTCTCTAATGACCAGTGATAATAAGCATTTTTTTCATGTGTTTCTTGGCCTCATAAATGTCTTATTTTGCAAAGTGTCTGTTCATATCTTTTGCCTACTTTTGAATAGGTTTGTTGTTTTCTTGTAAATCTGCTTTATTTCTTTGTAGATTCTGGATATTAGCCCTTTGTCAGGTGAGTAGATTGCAAAAATTTTTTACCATTCCGTTGGTAGCTAGTTTACTCTAATGATTGTTTCTTTTGGTGTGCAAAAACTCTTTACATTTGATTAGATCCCATTTGTCTCTTTTGGCTTTGTTGCCATTGCTTTTGGTGTTTTAGTCATGAAGTCCTTGCTTATGCCTATGTCCTGAATGGCCTAGGTTTTCTTCTGGGGTTTTTATGGTGTTAGGTCTTATGTTTAAATCTTTAATCCATCTGGAGTTAATTTTAGTGTAAGGTGTCAGAAAAGGGTCTAGTTTCAGCTTTCTGCAGATGGCTAGCCAGTTTTCCCAACACCATTTATTAAACAGAGAATCCTTTCTCCTTGCTTGTTTTTGTCAGGTTTGTTGAAGATCAGATGGTTGTAGGTAGGTAGTTTTGCTCCTGAGGCCTCTGTTCTGTTCCATTGGTCTATATCTCTCTTTTGGTACCAGTACCACGCTCTTTTGATTACAGCAGCTTTGTAGTATACTTTGAAGTCAGGTAGCATGATGCCTCCAGCTTTGTTCGTTTTGCTTAGGATGATCTTGGTTATGCAGGTTCTCTTTTGGTTCCATATGAAATTTAAAGTGTTTTTTTCCACTTTTTTTTTTTTTTTTTTAAAGAACAGGCCCGCCATGGTGGCTCTTGCCTGTAATGCCAGCACTTTGGGAGGCCGAGGTGTGCAGTTCACCTAAGGTCAAGAGTTCAAGACCAGCCTGGTCAACATAGTGAAACTCTGTCTCTATTAAAAATAGGAAAATTAGCTGGGCATGGTGGCTGGCACCTATAATTTCAGTTACTTGGGAGGCTGAGACAGGAGAATTGCTTGAACCCAGGAGGCAGAGGTTGCTGTGAGCCATGACTGGACATTGCACTCCATCCTGGGTGATAAGAGCAAGACTCAGTCTCAAAGAACAAAAAAAAAAAAAAAATTAAAGAATATGTTTATTTTTCTTGCATCTGATATTCATTTATTTCGAATTCTCCTACTATTATATCCAATATCTTAACTTTAGGGAGCCCAAATTAATATGGCTTAAACATATAAGTATGTTTAACTCATGCAACAGATATTTTTCTAGAAATCTGAATAGAAATTTATTGTAAACTTTTTGACTGTGAGAGTTTGGTGAACTGAATTATTACTTTTAATAATATTTGTTGAAGAATGAAGAAACTCCTGTTTTAAATGCAGTAGGGGAGCTTACTATTTAAGGCAACTGAAGTAACCTCTATCATAAATATTTACCTCCTAATGTCTTTTTCTTTTTAAAGCTGAATTTCTACATGTCGGTTTACAGACACTACTTTAAACAAGCCTATAAAAGAAAATGAAGTTTTATAACTAGGCTAAACATGTTTAAAGTAGTTATAGACACCCAAAAACTTTCTAAATCTATGTAAACTATGATTATGAAAGGTCAGAAAAAAAGCAATTATCTTCTGTAAAATGAAAAAGCTGGTCTATTTCTTCTGTTCCAGCATAGTTACTCTCTGATTCCATAAGTTTCTTCACAATCATACATGCATTGTATTTATTTTCTCTGGCTATATTTGGTTACAAGCAGAAATTCATTTGAATAGAATAAAAATGGATGAATGGGAAGATGGGTCGATGGCTGGATGGCCAGGTAGGTAGATAAAAGGAAAGGATAGTTGGAGAAAAAGATGGGTGGATGGATACATAGATAATATGAATGTGAATGTGAATTATAATGTGAACGTGAATAAAGAGAAGTAGAGATTTATTTTTATAACTCTTCTATATCTCCCCCCAAAAATGAATTAAAAGCTTCTTTAAAAATAAGAGTCAAGTGTGCAGTAAGCTTTATAACAAGGCCAACAGGAGACATGTAGTCAAAGTTAGGGAGCAGAGGTGTAATTACATTAAAAATCCTGGAGTTAAGGTACAGCAATTAAGTATAAAATTGATTGTTGGAGGTCCAGGCAGAAATGAAGCAATGGGTCATATGGTTCATATTATCTAATAAAAGGAACCTGAACACTTTGAAATTTTCAAATGAAAATGAAAATTTCTATTCTCATCAGGATATACTTGAAAAGAATTTTCCTCCTCAATGCTGTATGCTAAGAGGAATGAATGTTTCATGTATGTATTTATGTTATTGGTTATTAAATTAAAAAATGAACAATAGTCTTTACAAATGATGTTAATAAAATACAAAAGCATTCTTCATAAGACTATTTCTTTTTTACAGTATCAGATTACCTTCTGCAGAGAGTTAAAGTTCTGGAGTTGATTTGCACCTCCCTGATTTAACATACACTTGAAATAGCACTTGATTGCAATTCTAGAGAGAAAGTTAAGGCATAAATGAATGATTGATCTAAACAAGGCTTTTGACAGAATTGAGTCACAAATTATTTGAAATTGAGGTCAACAGTGAGTTACTTCTTGAAGGATGGTCATTCTGGGTTATGAGACAAAAGAACTAAGAGATATGTCAAGGCTCTACATCAAACTTCCTGATTGGGAGTCACTTCCCTGATTGCATTTTATCATTTCATTTTATATGCATTGTGTTTTCTCTGAAGTTCTGCAATGCTGTAGTCCTGAGCAAATAGTAAATTTCTTCCTCAGTAAACTTTATTATAACACAGTGATTTTCAAACTTTACCATGCATCAGAATGACCAGAAAGGCCCATTAAAACAGAAATGGCTGGGGCCCACCCATGGAGTTCCTGGTTCAATAGGTCTAAAGTGCTGCAGAAGAACCTGTGCTGCAGAATTTTAACAAGTTTTCAACTGACGTGAATACTACTAGTTAGGGATTATCTTTTGAGAATCACATCTAGCAGATATAATTGATTGACCCCCCATACTCATTACCAACATTGTTGCTAAAAGAACCATGAATTTGTTCAAGTGTCCAGTGACAACAGAGAAGAGGGAAGGTGATACAGTTCTCGATCAGTTAGACTGGGTTAGTCTACTCTGTGATCTTCCACACTGTACTAAAGAAAGAATTTTATTATAACAGTTATTATTTTTCACCCTATTTGATGTTCTACAAAGGGAAGAAGCTTAGAAGATACATGTGCATAAATTATATGTGTGTATGTATATATTAATATGTATGTATCTATATATGTGTGTGTATGTATGTGTGTATATATTTGGCATATATATACACCAAATTATATGTTTCAACACATAAAATATATATATGTGTATGCGTGTGTGTGTGTGTGTGTGTGTATCAAATCTGGTATACAAGCACACATTTGTGTATATACATATACAGTATAATATAACTCATATGATATACCTCAATATATTACTATATATATATATATATATATATCTCAATATATCCTTTGATGTGGAACACATACACATATATATACACATACACACATGTATACACACATCAAATTTGGTATACACACAGACATATACATACATACACATACACTCATATACACATACACTCATATATATACATACACATATATATAATTTATGTGTAAACACATACATTTGTTATCATCAGTTTCTCCCACCAAATTTACTCTTCTCTCTCCTCAGATATCTTCCACTCTTCATGTTCAATCAATCAATCAATCAATCACTATGTCCTGCTGATTCAGCCTCTCCAATATGTTTCCGGCACATAGTAGTAGCTCAGTAATTATGCATTGAGTGAATATGTCTATGTAGCACAAGTTCTATTAATTCATGACCTAACTTCCAAGTACTGTTAGACTGAGAAAGTACATCATAATTCACCCAGTTTTGCAATGAAAACATATAATGATTGTCTTTTAATTAATGCACCTATTAACTTTACCATTAAGGTCAAAGGAATTATCATTAAGTTATCATTGAATCAGTTGCTATGCATTTGGTGTAGGTCTCGCTCAATGGAAAAGTTTGCTTCTCGAAACTTTTCTGTTCCTATTCACTAAAGCTTGGTCACTGCAATTCTTGGCTGTGCCTCGATAGTGCACATACAGTACATTTAGTATATTACTGATGGACAAAGCTCTGAAATTAAGAGGATTAATTAGGATAAAACCCAAAATACCTAAAGCTAACATCAATTCACTGAGTCAGCAAGAATGCTCTGAAAACCTTTTATGTTGAGGCATGAAAACCTCTCACAAATCATTTTATTATTTCTATCTTTGGAATTCTCCAAATCATCATGAGGCTGCCTGGAAACGTAAAGAAAGCATATATAAGCAATTTTGTTATTTTTAATTCTAATAATCTTAAATCTATCTACTTCTTTCTCCTCAAAAGACCTCATTGCCAGGCCTAGATGTCTATTATCCTCAAGATGCCTAGAGATACAAATATGACCTAGCTCTCATTGTTTCAGGCTATCTGCTTCCATCCTTCTATGCACGGTGATTCTCTTTTACCACAGGAAAAAATCATTTCAATAGATATTTACTTATTGATATGTATAGTTTGATGATCGCAAAACCAAGGTTCAGTCAGATTAAGTATTAATGTCTAGAAGTGCATAGCTAGCAAAAGATGAATCACAAAATACTTCTAAAAATGAAGCATTGTCCTATAAAGCTTTTAAAAGGTTAACAATCTCTTTGGAGATAAAACAAGAACATAACAAACTACTGGTGGCTGCAAATGTAGATTGTAATTATGTATTTATACTGTAATTTCAATATATTATCTGTTATACATCTGCCTGTGTTTCCCACTAGCTGTAGAATACAAAGCAGAATAACAAAACTGTGACAAAAGAATAATATAAAGCTTCAGAGACATGAAAATGAGAAAAAGTAGAGTTGAGATTGTAATACCTATCAATGTAGAAAACAGAAAGAAAAGCTAAAAGTTAGATTACAACAAGTTGTGGTTTGAACTTTAAGCCAAAGAATCTATTCTTAATTTGGTAGATAATTAACAGCATTTTGAAATTTCCAGTAGTATTCTAACATGACTAGTGGTGAGACAGTAAATTTGATACTTGAGCTGCCTTAAAATTTCCTGTACAATGCAATTCAATATTTTTTCTGGGGAGTAATCAGCATTCTTTTTTTTTTTTTTTTTTATAAAAAATTTCTAGAGTTGTTTCAAGTATATGCACTTATTTTAAAACATACTGCTTGTCTCCAAAAACGTGTTTTATTTACTAATTTATTTTTGAGCTGGAGTCTCATTCTGTCACCCAGGCTGGAGTGCACTGGCACAATCTCATCTCACTGCAACGTCTGCCTTTCGGGTTCAAGCAATTCTCCTGCCAACAGCCTCCTAAATAGCTGGGATTGCAGGTGCCCACCACCACACTCAACTAATTTTTTTTATTTTTAGTAGAGATGAGGCTTCACCATGTTGGTCAGGCTGGTCTTGAACTCCTGACCTTGTGATCTGCCCACCTCAGCCTCCCTAAGTGCTGAGATTGCAGGCATGAGCCCCCCTGCCCAGCCATCAGCATTCTTGATAAGAAAAAAATGAAGCATATTTCTGATAGACTTTCATGAGATGATGACCTCTTCTAGGAGATTAGACTGACTTCAAATAACCATCATGCTAACAGCCTGATTATTATTAAGCAGAATCTTTGGAATAGCTGCATATAATCTAATAATGATTATCTAATCATCATTTTTAAATGAATCATCTCTATCAGGAGGATATATTTAAATGTACTTTTTCTAAATCCTATTTCCTTGCTGCATGCTGGAAATATGATTTTATTATCTGGTCATAATTAACTGTCTGCAAAGATCTTTTAACAGTGGTTTTCAACTGTGTTCCAATGAAAGTGTGGGTAGAGAGGGAAGAGGTGGGGTAAGAAGAGGCCCTCCTGAAAGTAGTGTGAGTTCCCACACACAATTGCTGCTACAAAGACAGCAGCACTATTTCCTCTGTTTTATATATTTAAGTTCAGTCTCAATGGCATAAAAGGTCATGTAATACTAAAAAGATTGGAAATCATTGCTCTACATAATGAATATAGAAGTCATGTATAAAATAGTAAAGCAGAAGCAGGAAGACAAGTTAAGAAGTTTTACAGTAGGCTAGAAGAAGAGTTCATAAAGATCTGAATGAGGAAGTTGGCAGTAGGAATGAACAGGTTGGAACATTTGCTACTAAGATAGAAACGTCAAGATTTTCTTACTGATTAGATGCAGGGAGGTAATAGAAAGGAATAAATTCAAGATGACTAAGGTATTGACTAATCCTGATGTCTAGAAGAAAGTGGGCAAACTGTTATTAGTAATAGAGGAGCCAAAAGGAAAGGAAGTCTTGGTGGGTGAGTAAGAGTCTATTCACATTGAATTTGAAGTAGGCTTCAAGTCCAGATACCTATTGGATAGTCAGGACAGAGAGAGATTGGTAAACATTTGCATAGAGATGACTGTTGGAGCCATGGCAACCGGCCAAATCATGCTTGATATTATGCTAATTTTCCTATAGTTTCAAAAAGGAACTGGGTAGTCATAATTAAATGTGTCTCTGTTGATAACTTGACAGACTTATTTTTTTTTAGATGGAGTCTCCCTCTGTTGCCCAGGCTGGAGTGCAGCGGCGTGATCTTGGCTCACCAAAACCTCCTCTTTCCAGGTTCAAGCGATTCTCCTGCCTCAGCCTCCTGAGTAGCTGGGACTACATGTGCACACTACCATGCCCAGCTATCGGTTGCAATTTTAGTAGAGACAGGGTTTCACCATATTGGCCAGGCTGGTCTCCAATTCCTGACCTCATGATCCGCCCACCTCAGCCTTCCAAAGTGCTGGGGTTACAGGCATAAGCCACCATGCCCGGCCGCTTCACAGACTTTTAAGACAAGAGGGGCTTCATCCTTTTGGTGACACCTGTCATGTTATGGGAATACCAGTATTGTACATGAAAGTACCGTGAAAATTAAAATTACTGTTCAAATGTAAGATGGAGGTATTTATTGACATTATTATCATTGTAATAGAGACTTATCAACCTAAGACTTGTCTTTTCTTTAGCATTCGTTAACGAAATTGCTTTTATCTAATGACTATAAGGCAAAATCCTACTCAAGTATTCTAAGCCTAGGTTAAGAAATACATAATCGTTGACTTGGTAATCTCTTTCTGGGAAATAATAGAACCAACTCTCCAGCAAATAAAGCTTAGTAGCAGAGATCCTATCTACATTCAGATTGGGGCTCACTGTATTTCACTGATAAGAAGATGGGGAAAGTGGCACCAGAATTGAAAGGTTGTAATTGTAGGACATGGTAGGTGACTGCATATGTAGGGAGCTGGGACAGAGGGAATACCTTCAGAGATTACCTGCAACAAGGCAGTGTCAGTTTATAAAGCCAAGACAAAACAGAAGTCAAGATACCATACCAGGAAGAAGGAATCAAAAGCAGACGCAGCTGACCCAAAGGCTACCTGGCCACAAATGTCAAATTTTATCCTCTATGACTGCTGCTGTCAACTACAAAATAGGCTTTCTCCTGGTAAAGATAGCAGGTCACATATCTCTGTTACTGCCCAGGAAATAACCTGTCAGCACATCATCTCTGAACACAGAGGACAAGATAATTGTCCCATGTTCCGTCAGGCAAAAGTCCCAGTCATCTGAGGAAGTGGTAATATGGAACATGGTGTATTCGTATTAACCTTATCTCTCCTGTCTCTGGCTTCAGCAGGAAAAATTTTGGAGATGCCAATAATGCTTTTTAGTATTGGATTATTTCCTTAGTCTGTGTTAATGCAGGGAATGCATATCTAAGTTTTGTAGTCAATAATTAAGGTATATCTATGTTGAATGATGAAACAAAATCAAAACCAACATTGACTCTTTTTTTCTACATTTTCTATTTTTACTTCAACCAAAATGGAAGAAATATATACAATTCTGGATAGAGTTAAATTCCAAATCCACTGAGAGTATATTTGGTTTATGCGGTAGGAAAATTAGCTTATTATTAAAACAGATTTTTAAAGATTTATAGGAAGAGGCAAGTAGATGAAATTGCCCTGTCAGATATTTCATGACTTTTATGGGATAAAAGTAAAACTGTATGATTTCTATTGTACTTTCTCAGCTGTTACTCAAATTGATTACAACTATAAAGGAATTTCATTTTCTGATTCATTACCATGTTAAAATGACTATGAAGTCTTCTAAACAAAAGCATGAAATTCTGTCTCCTCTTCTAGTACTCAATTCGCACAGCAAGATCTCTTTAAAAATGGTCATCACATTTTCTGTTTATCCCTAAGTGTCTGTTTTAAAAATAGCTAAGGTTAGAATAACAAAATACACACACACACACACACACACACACACACACACACACACACACGTTATAATCAATTTAAGTAACAGCTGAAAAAATACAATAGAAATCATAGAGTTTTATACTTTTAGCTCATAAAAGTCCTGAAATATTCTGACAGGGCAATTTCACCTACTTGCCCCTTTCTATGTATACGTGTGTGTATACACACACACACACACACACACACACACACACACACACAAACCATGCCTGTTGATTGATTCTGAAAACTAGAAGAAGTTGTATACTATTTATGTTTATAATCCAAGGGAGGATTAGCTATATGGATTTCAGGAAGACTCTACTTCACTAATGTTGTGACATTTTACAAAATGTTGGTTGTGTCGTGCTGTACCCCCTAGCTTTAACACAAGTCGTGAGCCGTTTAAAGCTTGATTAGCAAAGATAAATAACGAAAAGAAAAGTAGAACACCTCAGGGAGCAATTTCAAAAAAGGTGGAGTGATAAATAGAAAGCAGAGAAAGAATCGGACATGATATTTGTTGCACTGAAAATCCATGCCAAAAATAGTAATGACTGTTTTCTTTTTCTTGTCTATTTTCTTTTGAATATTGATACTTCACATTTTGTTAATTCTGAACAAGACTATGAAAATATTACATCATTGTACTGAATTAAAAACATTAGTGAAATATAACGTGTAAGTAAATAGATTCTGTAAGTTTATGTGTGAACTTACACTAGAAAGAGAAGAATGACAGTAGATGGGAGATGGAGGGAACCCAGTCTGATACATGCACTGGGATAAACATAGATTCATTTATTTTAAGTTCATTCTTGAAATATATTAATCATTGAGAAAGATGCATCTACAGATTCTACATAAACACCCCAGTTCCACCCTTGCAAGCTGGGCATAGATGCTGAGACAGAATAAGAAATAAAATAATAATTTGGGCCAGGCACGGTGGCTCATGCCTGTAATCCCAGCACTATGGGAGGCTCAGGCAGGCAGACCACGAGGTCAGAAGTTCAAGACCAGACTGACCAACATGGTGAAACCCTGTCTCTACTAAAAATACAAAAATTAGCCAGGCATGGTGGCACACATGTGTAATTCCAGCTACTCGGGAGGCTAAGGCAGGAGAATCACTGAAACCAGGAGGCGGAGTTTGCAGTGAGCCGAGATTGCACTACTACACTCCAGCCTGGCAACACAGCGAGACTTCGTCTCAAATAATAATAATAATATGAAATAATTTCTGGGAAAATGATGGGATTATAAACATGGAAACTTCCTGAAAACTGGTTTAAGAATATATTTAATCATATATTTTCAAAAAGTAAGTTTATATATTAAAAGGTAAATTTTACATCTGTACCAAAATTACCCTGTCTTTTGTCCTCTCTGCTTAAAGAAACATTCTGTTTTTCTGCAATATCTCTTCCTCATGTCCTCCATCCTATAGAGTCTCAAATATGCTCAGCCTCAAAATTAAGATGCTTTGAGCTTCCAAAAAACATTACCAAGATAAAGGTGGCTTTCAAAAAAGATGTTTCTTATTGTCTACATAATCCCTGCGGAGTTTAGCGTCATTGTGGATCCTGCAGCTCTACAACTTCAGTAAGGATCCTCAGTGTGTTCCCTTCTGTCCTCAGGCATAATGCTGCACAGCTGCAAGAGAGCTACAATAGCTAAGCTTCATGTCTACACATAACCAAAGACAGGAAGGGAGAAAGCAGGAGCAGAGCTCTCAATATCAATATCTCCTTCTCTTTATCTGGGAAGAACAAATCCCTAAGAGCTAATCACTATGCCTTATTATCCAGAAATGGGTGTCATGACCATTAGCAGCTAAAACGTAAAGAGGGGTACCAAATATCTGACGTTTTGTATGTAATATAAACGCATTTGGCAAAGGGCTGGATTAGGGGGTCTCCTTGGAACTCCAAATAGAGGTCACATATTTAAAGTACTTTAAAAATAATCTTTGCCAATAAAGAAGAAGATAATAGCAATTTATGAGCAAGATACTATTTGGATACTATAAGATCAGTCAATACTGAGGCATATACGACAGTCTTCCGACATGGCAGCTACAAGCAGGAATTTATTAATTTATTATTTATTTTACAAGCAGGAATTTAGACTTAATAAAATAACATTTATTTTTAAATGTTTGTTATTTTTCAGATGAGATTCAACATGAGAGGGAAAAAACAAGACTCTAAAGTCTACTGAGCTAAGATTAAAGAAATATATCAAGAAAATTAAAGGAGTTCTTCTTTGGCCCCAAGGATTTACCTGCATGACCTAAAAAGGAAATGGAGATTTAGGCTATTAAGGAACACTATGAGAGTAATGACTAAAAGATCAGTTAATGAATGAATAATAGTCTATGTAACTTTAACCGAAGTGTTTGTCTAGCCGCTACAATTTCTTGACGAATGTAAGGAGTGACAAATTTGATCTTATCGTTGCACTTTAGTTGTTCTTAAGAATTTTTTTTTAAATTATTTTACTTTAAGTTCTGGGATTCATGTGTAGAATGTGCAGGTATGTTACATAGGTATACATGTGCCATGGTGGTTTTCTGCACCTATTACCCTGTCACCTATCAACCCATCATCTCGGTTTTAAGCTCCACATGCATTATGTATTTGTCTTAATGCTCTCCCTCCCCTTTCCCTTAACCCCCTGGGGGCCCGACAGGCCCCAGTGTGTAATGTTCTTCTCCCTGTGTCCATGTGTTCTCATTGTTCAACTCCCACTTGTGAGCAAGAACATGTGGTGTTTGGTGTTCTGTTCCTGGGTTAGTTTGCTGAGAATGATGGTTTCCAGGTTCATCCATGTCCCTGTAAAGGACATGAACTCATTCTTTTTTGTGGCTGCATAGTATTCCATGGTATATATTTGCCACATTTTCTTTATCCAGTCTATCATTAATGGTCATTTGGGTTGGTTTCCAGTCTTTGCTATTGTAATAGTGCTGTAATAAATATACATGTGCATGTGCCTTTACAGTAGAAATATTTATAATCCTTTGAGTATCTACACAGCACAGACATTTGTTAAAGTCTTTTTGAAATTCAAAAGAATCTTATGAGTAAAATAAGGACTAAAACTCAAACAGCATTACTTGGGGTTAGTATTATTCTGTTTCTTTACTTATTATTTCACCAAGCAAATAACAATTTTCCTAAAACACCATTATTTTAATGTCAACTTTTCGGATGGAAAACTCCATTATGACAGCTCATCTAGAAACAGAAAGCTTAGTGGTGACAATCAATACTCAATTAGTGAGGACATTGCTGGAAAATATGACTTGTTTCTTTTGAAAAATCCCCGAGAATCGACATGTCTTTTTCTCTTGCAGCCTTTCATCGTTTCCTACAATAAGGCCAACTTTCCAAGTGACCACTTAGTGAAAGGAGAATCCCGTGTTTCTATGGTGGAGCTACTGTGGCTCTCATCCAACTTCCTGCCATGCTTTGGCCACTGACTGTTCAGGCTCTATGTCCAGCTTGCAAGAATGGAGCCATGGGGCAGTGATACAGAATTTGAAAACAGATGAGAGTAATAGGAGTGCTTACTCTGCCTTTCAGAATTTAGGCAGAGAGAAACAGGGACTGCCATAGCTCAGTGAATTTTGACTCCATAATTTTTAATAAACTGCATATGTAATTAACCAGTTAGGAGGCTACTTTTCCTGTCTGGTTCATTGCGTACGTGCAACCACAGCAGAAATCACAAAAGTAGCTGCAGCACTGGGAGAACCCAGCCTCTGAAATGTGTCAGAGCATTTATCTCTGCAAAATAGAGGTAGATGATAAAATAGCAAGGTTAAAGGGCGGACACTTGCAGATCAAGCCTTTAAACAAACTTCCATTTTGAAGACATACTATAACTTAGATGGGTTCATTAAGTAGACACAAGGCATTTGGAAGTAATAAAGTTAGCCATGGTTTCAAACAAACACTGTAGGGAAAATTATGAAATAATCATAAAATAGTTGACCCATTGCTTAGCAATGTACCCTATACATTGTAATGTGCATTATATATAAACATACAATATATGTAATATGTTACACACACACACACACACACACACACAGAGCTATATATGTACACTTTAAAAATGCATTGCTATTAAGATGAGATAAGACAGTTACAGTGGCTATTATCTCACATTTCTCTTCTCCAGTATCCATCACCTTTTCTTCCAGCCCTGCATTTTCTTTCAGGAACTCACCATTTCCCATTTGTGGATATTTTATTGGGAGATGGTACCACCCTTTTACTCTTTAAGCCAAAGAAACCATGTCTTCTCCTTCCCCACAGTAACCATAGACAGAGTTGGCAAGTGATCTATTCAGTCAAAAAGATTGTCTTTCCTAGGATTTTGAATCTTGAGCTAGCAACAAGGTAAATAAGAACACAGGATCTTCCATTTTTCTCTAGTTTTACAGATGTGTTCAGAGAAACATTTATGACACATGAAACCTATGATAGGAAAATAAACCTTGAGGACCCGAAATCACTAAGCGAAAGAGAAAAGTCAAATTGGGAACTGCTTAGGGCCAACCTGCCTCCAATTCTATTTAAAGCCATCCCTCTGCTCACTGAGATAAATGCGTATCTGATTGCGTCCTTTGGAGAGGCTAATCAGAAACTCAGAAGAATGCAACCATTAGTCTCTTGTCTGCCCATGACCTGGAAGCCTCCTCCCTGCCGCAAGTCTTCCCACCTTTGTTTCAAGTTGCCCCTCCTTTCCAGGCCAAACCAATGTTCCTCTTACACATGTTGATTGATGTCTCATGTCTCCCTAAAATATATAAAACCAAACTGTGTTCTGACCATTTTAGATAGATGTCGTCAGGACTGCCTGAGGCTGTGTCACAGGTGTTTGTCCTCAACCTTGGCAAAATAAACTTTCTAAGTTAACTAAGACCTGTCTCAGATTTTCAAGGTTCACAAACCTAAAAATGCTGACCAGATATAGTTAAAAAATTGTACCACGGGGATAGAAGAATAATTTTTTAAAATCCTCCGAAATCAGAAAATATAAACAAAAAATATAAACCCGGAAGAGAAAGTGAGTGCTACAGAGATGTTTGCCCTGGGAACTCTGCCTAAAGTAACAGGTCAATTCCAATGAACCATGCATAAGAGAGGATGCAAAGTCTGCACCCTGGGTGGGGAGGAAAATTGGATCAGAATTAGCCTTCACTGCATAAAGCTTGAACTTTCAAAGCATCAAACTCATTATTTCATGATGAAATAAAGCTGTATGACCCATTCAGGGGGAAATAGTTAGCATATGTAAACTTGAAGACAAATTTGAAGAAACTATGCAGAATGAAGCACAAAGAATCACAGAAATGGAAAATAAGAAGAGAATAAAGACAAACTAAAAAACCAGATTCAATATATGCTTACTAAAAAGCCCACAGTAATTTGCAGACTTAAGCAAGTTGAACAGCTAAGAATAGAAAAATAAAAGTAATATATATCCAGAAATAGTAAAATACAATGAGGAAAAAAAATTTTTTTTGAGACAGAGTCTCACTCTGTCACTCAGGCTGAGTGCCACCCCCACCTCCCAGGTTCAAGTGATTCTCCTGCCTCAGCTACCTGAGTAGCTGGGACTACAGGTGCATGCCACCACATCTGGCTAATTTTTTAAATTTTTAGTAGAGAAGGGGTTTCATCATATTGGCCAGCCTTGTCTTGAGCTCCTGACCTCGTGATCTGCCAGCCTCGGCTTCCCAAAATGCTGGGATTACAGGCGTAAGAAATTATTCCCGGCCTACAATGAGGAAAATTTTTTTAAAATCACCATGAGAATATCACAGCTACAATTCTTACTGACGAATGTTAAAATTACTGGGCAAAACATTAGGAGAAACAGTACACTTGCATGGTGTGAAAATATTTCCCAAACCGTATTTATTTAATATCCCAGTGCTTCTAGAGCAAATCCCATAATACTCCTGCCACTAGGAGTGTTATTTATTCTCTTCCACTTGAGTATAAACTGGACCTGGTAACTCAATTCTAAACAATAGAGCATGGAAAGGGAGTAGTAGTAGCTTTATACTGAAGAAACATGGCAAGTACTATCTTAAACAAGTGATTGAAGTTAATATCACTAGTTAAAAGTCATGGTGATATCATAAATTCCTGTTACTGGATGATGAGAAAGGTATTTCATCTGTGTGGTATTCTTCCCTAAAATCTGTAATCCCAGCAAAATCATAAACACTTTAGATAAATCCAAATTGAGGGTAATTCTACAAAATGCTCGTCAAATGCTCTTTAAAAGTATCGAGACAGGTATATACAAGGAAAAAAATCTAAAGTTCATAACCTAAGCTTCTACTTTAAGAAGCCAGAAAAAGAGCAAATAAAATTCAAACTAAGCAGAAGAAAATAAATCACAAAAATTAGAGCAGGAATCAATGAATATGGAAGCAGAATATCAGTAAAGAAAGTCCACAAAATAAAAACCTAGTTATTTGAAAAGAACAATTTATAAGCCTGTAGCCAGGTTAACTAAAAAATGTAGAGAAGATACAAATTACTAACATCATAATGAAATGGGGGGCCGTGACAACTGATCTCATGAACATTAAAAAGATAATAAAGAAACACTATGAACAACCCTGTACTCACAAATATGATAACCTAAATAAAATAAATAATTCATTCAAAAACATATTATACCCAAACTCATACAGAGAATAAATAGGTAATATGAATAGGCTTATATCTATTGAGAAGATTGGGTCAATAACTCATAACTTCCAAAAGAAACTTCCAAAAGAGAAACTCATAATTTCTAAAAAAGAAAGGACCAGGACCAGATAGATTCACTGGTTAATTCTACCAAACATTGTAGGAGGAAATTATACCAATTATTTCAATCTTTTCCAGAAGATGGAAGCAGAGTGAATACTTTCTACCCTATTCTATGAGGCCATAATTACCCTATTACCAAATCCACACAAAGACATTGAAAGAAAGGAAAATTATAGATCAAAATTTCTTATAAACATAGATGCCAAAATTTTTAAGAAAATGTTAACAAAACTAATTCAATAATGTATCAAAAGAATTATATACTAATTCTTTTAGTACATAATTTTATTATAAATATTTATAAATAAATTTATAAATAAATCTAAGAATCACATAGATTTATCCCAGGTATGTAAAGCTGGTTCAGCCTTCAAAAATCAATTAATATTATACATCGTATGTTGATAGGCTAAAGAAGAAAAATCTCATGGTAATACCAAAAGATACAGAAAAAGCATTTGGCAAAATCTTACGCCCATTCATAGTAAGAACTCTCAGCCAAGTAGGAATAGAGGGGACCCTTCTCCACTTGATAAGAACATCCACTAAATGCCTACAGTTAACATCATATATAATGGAGACAAACTAGATTTCTTCCCACTAAGATCAGGAAGAAGGCAAGATGTCCACTCTCACCACTTGTGAATGTATTAAACAAGAAAGAAAATAAAAACTATTCGGACTGGGAAGGAAGATTAAAAATCTCTTTGTAGGTGACATGATTGTCTGTGGAGAAAATAGCAAAAAAAAAAAAAAAAAAAAAAAAAAAAAAGTCCTGGAATGAGCTGATTGCAGCAAGCTTGTAGGATACACCTCAAGTCTTTTGATTTCTTATATACCAGAAATGAAAAACTGAAATTTGAAATTAAAAACACAATGCCATTAACTAGCACCAAAAAAGAGATACTTGGAATAAATCTAAAAATATTTACAAGATCCATATGAAGAAAATTACAAAACTCTGATGGAAGAATTCAAAGAAGATTTACATAAATGGAGAGAGAGTTCCTGTGCCTAGATAGGATTCAGTATGGTTTAGATGTCAGTTCTTCCCAACTTGATCTACACATTTAATACAATCCCTATCAAAATCCCAGCCAGGTATTTTGGATATTTGCCAATTGACCCTAAACTTAATATGGAAAAGAAAAAGACCCAGAATACTCAACACAATATTGAAGAACAAAATTAGAGGCCTGACACTATGTGACTTCAAGACTTACTATAAAGCTACAGTAATCACGATAGTAATCATGACAGTGTTGTGTTTGTGAAATAATATATATAAAGAACAAGAAACTGTGAAAAATTGTTACATTTTGAAAGATACTACGAAGACATAACAACTAAATGCAATGTGAGAGCCTGGAACAGAAAACAGACATTAGCAGGAAAAGTAGTGAAGTCTGAACAAAGTCTACAGTTGCCTTGCACAAATGCTAATTCATTAGTTTTGACAAATATACCAGGATAATGTAAGATGTTAACTTTAAGGGAAGCTGGTAGGAAGGTATGTGGGAACTTTCCTAGCCGTACTATCATTGAATCTCTTCTGTAAACATAAAAGTAGTTTAAAATAAAAGGTTTAAAAAAGGATTCTAGGCCAAACGTCTCTCATGTGCATACATACAAAAGTCCTGATAAAATTTTAGCAAAGCAAAAGAAAGATACTATTCCATGTCCAAATTAGATCCATTTCAGGAACACAAGATTATTTTAATATTAAATAATCAATTAGTTTTCTAACTCATCTTATTTACAGATTAAAAGGGAAATTAGATATAAACTTCTCAACACATAACAGAAATCAAACATGAACTCATGATACAATTATTTACCCAAACTAGGAATAAAAGGGAACATCTTTAATTTGACATAGCACATTCACAAAACTTTACAGTGAACATGATATTCAAATGTAAAATGTACAGCCTTATTTTAAACTAAGATAATAGCAACAAGGATCAACACTAACACCACTTCTCTTTAGCAGTGCCTTGGTTATTGTGACCAGCACATTAATTAAAGGCATAAAAATGACAAAAGAAACAAAGAAATGGACAAACTACAACAAACTTAGGGCAAAGGTTAAGAATATACAGTGCATTCTGGGAGAAAAGAAAAAAGAAACAATAGTGATGAAAACCTTCCTTACCAGGTACCATGGCATTTTAAATTTAGAATAATTAAGATGCACAGCGTAACAGTAGAGTCAGACATACCAACTGTTGGAACAAAAGACAAACTTTTACACAGACAATGCGTTTATACTTGACGTATGCTACATCTGGCTGTGTACATCATGGATAAGAAAAACTTTTTATTTAAATAATTATTATTGAAAAATTTTCATATAATTAGGCATATGAAGTGAATAAAAGTTTTGTCTTAATATATGAAAAAATTCAAATAGTTAAGATCTTAAATGAGAAAGGCAAAACTTGAAAATTTTAAAGGACAATGTCGAAGAATATTTTTAAGTCCTCAGTAGAGAGAAGGATATAAAACCACAAACCTTGAAATTTTCTTTATCAATAACAACATAAAAAGAACAAAAAGGAAATACAAACTTTGAAAAGATAAAATATATACAACCCATAGTATCCAGAAAAATAAAAACAACCAAAGAGAAAAACGGATCAATGGCAGAGAGATATTTCAAAGAAGTGAAAAAAAGAGATAGTGACAAACATATTGGGGAAAAGCAGCTCAATCTCATAGGTCACAGGGAATCAGGGAATGCAAATTATAAACATGATATCATTTAGATATTTCACATTCACACATTGGCCAAAAATACAAAAAGTCTAAGTCTATAGAAGACTGTTAAACATCTGAACTCCTCCTTCACTCCTTGTTGGAGTAGAAAATAAAAAAATCTTTTGGAAAACAATTTGGTATAGCCTTGTAAATCTGAACAGTAACAGAATCTATGGCCCTGTCCTTCAGTCCCAAACATGCATCCTAGGAAGCTTTTGCAACAGATGCACCAGAATTAAATTGTTCATAGTAGCTTTGTACCTGATAGAAAAAAGAGAAAACGAGAATGAGAAGGAACAGAGAAATGCCCTAATAATCCATATGCTCATCAGTAGTACAATAAATATATTTTGATACATTTATATAATGGAGTAATACATCTGTATTTTGAAAACAGAATGTGGAAAAAGCAAGTTGCAGAGGATACAAAAATTAAAATTTGATCCTACACTAAAATAATACTCAAGTGTGTCCACACACAACACGCACATATAAACCATACACACACACCCCTGAGTATTATGTTGTATTAACTATAAGAACAAGTATCAAAATGAGCAATACAAATTTCAGAACAGTGAATAAGAGCAGGGAAAGAGGGCATGCGGTATGGTTAAGCACAAAGATATTTACTTATTTATTATTAGTATAGTATTTTAAGTACATATATTTACTTTTGTATTTGAGATATACTGCCTAGTTTTCAAAGGTTCACAACAAAATATTTCAGTCATATCAACTTTTGTGGTTCTGGCTCCTCTCCCTTCTGCCTCTCCCTGGTGGCACACACAGCTTCACATGCCTGCCCTTCATATGAAGGCTCGTCCCCAGCCCCCTCTCAACTCCCACTACATAAAAGCCCTGATTTAGGTTAACCAAGTTAATTTCTCTTGCTTCCATCCAAGAATGTCTTCTGAAACACAATATAACATTTCCAACTCAGAATGACAAAAACTATCTTCCTAGGTATTTATTAGTGGTATTCCTTCCATTTCATTAATGTTAGTTTTATTGTTTTTAGATCATATGCATGCACCTATCAAGTTTGAGCTTCTTTTGCTGATTTCTAGAAGAGAATTTGTACAAAACAGTGTTGATAGTAATGTATCCAACATATAGGGACACATGAAGAACTGAAAAGAATTTTAAAAAATGGTGAAGCAAACAGAGTCAAACCTGTTTCCTCAAGCGGACTGTGCATTTGGCTCATTATTCAGTCTTTAATCCTATGCTGCCTGCCCTCCACCATCCCAATTTAAAATCCCCTTAAGCAAAATTAGCACAAAGAGTCAACTGAAAGAAAATAAAGATATATGATTTTAAATTCTGATGGCACTTTATACTTTTCTAGGAGCTTTCAGGGTAAAGTCTTCCTGTTCATGAAGCAGACAGTTTAGATATTGCTTGTGTTACAAATAAGGAAGTCAGCATCCAGGTAGGTTAAAAGATTCATCTGAGGTTATAGAGAAATTATCAATGACAACTCTGACACTGATGCTACAGATTCAGAGAGGACTGTCTTTTCTTTAAAAGGGAAAATGTGTATAAAGCCCTTGTTATAATCATGGATACATAGTGAAATACTTAATAAAGACAAATACATCTTTCCAATCCCTGGCACTCTAACTCACTTATCAATCCCATGCAGCTGATTATTCTGAGCTATAAATCTAAAGTCTCAGCACGAATATTCGCCGAACAGTATCCAAAGTCACCAAGTGGCTCTTCCCATCCTGACCCAACTAAATGTATTTTGACAATATGTCACTTATTAATTGTTACTACACTAAGATTATCACATAATCCCACATTCCAAGCAAATAATAAAAATCGTCACATACCTGAAAGGTTAGAAAAGGAAAATCCAGATTTTACACAATACATTTTCAGTGTCCAGACCCTTAACTAAATTTTTTTGAGCGTTCCCTCTGGAATCATGCACAGTGGACACACCACAAAACTGGCCATCAGCCACCTGGATTTTGTGTTCTATAGTTTGACTTTCAGCAAATCACATAACTTCCCTGAGTCTCAGCCTCCTCATCTAAAGATAGGCAGTTTAACTAGATATTCAATAAGGTCTTTCCCTGTTCTAAGTCTTCTTTTATTTTATTTTTTTAACTGCCACCAATTTATAGTATCTTCTTGTTACTGCCAATATAGAAATCCAAATGACAGCTTCAACACCGGTATTTCTCAATAAGGCACTTTATGCTGTAGCACAGAAGGGCTTAGTGAATCGGTGATGCTGCCAAAATTAGAATTTACGGCTGTGCCTAATCAATTGTTTTTCTAGTAAGCCATAGTGCCTCATAGTGCCTCCACTTAACAATAAAACAAGATTTAAAGGGAAAAACTGTATGATTTCATACTGGCATATGCAAGGGTAAAATTGAAAGACGGTACTATAAAATCATCACACCATAACGACCATTGAGTGCGTATGCACTGCAAAATATGTATGCTTGTCTGCCCTTGCCAGACAGATAGCAATGTTTGGTTCAAAGGATTATTGTGGAGTTAAAAAAAAAAAACATTAAAGGCTAGTTGTCTTTATGTCTGAAAGCTTTGCATGCAAAAGTACATTATGGAACAGTACTTACTAGAAAAAGAACAATTTTACTTCTAAAGGAAAGAGACTTAAGCAACCAGCTTAAAACTAGAGTGTTGAACAATGAGAACACATGGAAACAGGGAGGGGAACATCACACATTGGGGTTTGTTGGGGGGCTAGGGGAGGAATAGCGGGGGGTAGGGATATTGGGGAGGTATAACATTGGGAGAAATACCTAATGTAGGTGATGGGGTAATGGAGGCAGCAAACCACCATGGCATGTGTATGCCCATGTAACAATCCTGCAAGATCTGCACATGTACCCCAGAACTTAAAGTATTTAAAAAACAAAACTAGGCTGAAAAAATGTTAATTAAAGTCTAACTTATCTCTTTCTGGATCCTAAGTTACTAACAAAAAAAAAAATTAGCTAACAGTTACTGAGCCTGTGTATACCAGGCACAACTGTAAGCATGTTTTATGTATTAATTCATTTTATCCTCATAAGATCCCTCTGAATCAGATACTATTAATATTCCCAGTTTATAGATGAAGACGCAGATTTGAAGCTTTATGACTAGTACAAAGCAGAACGGGAATCAAGAATAGTTTTGTTAAACATGTGCACTTCTTCCTGTATGTAAAGTGGTCATGGTAATAATTGTTACATGTGATTTTCATATATTCATAAAGGAGTGCATGTTAACGTATGCACTCTCCAATGATGTAAAATAAAAATTATTAAGAACTAAGAATTGATCATGGTGGAAAAGCTTTTTCATGCACTTCTGAATTCCGTTTGCCAGTATTTCACTGAGGATTTTGACATCAATATTCATCTGGGACATTGGCCTAAAATGTGTGTGTGTGTGTGTGTGTGTGTGTGTGTGTGTGTGTGTCTGCCAGGTTTTGGTATCAGGACGACACTGGCCTCTTAAAATAAGTTAGGAAGGAGTCCCTCTTTTTCTCTTTTTTGGAATAGTTTCAGAAGGAATGGTACCATCTCCTCCCTGTACCTCTTGTAGAATTAGGCTGTGAACATGTCTGGTCCTGGGCGTTTTTTGGTTGGTAGGCATTCATTACTGCCTCAATTTCAGAACCGGTTATTGATCTATTCAGGGATTCGACTTCTTCATGGTTGAGTCTTGGGAGGGTGTATGTGTCCAGGAATTTATCCATTTCTTCTAGATTTTCTAGTTTATTTGCATAGAGGTGTTTATAATATTCTCTGATGGTAGTTAGTATTTCTGTGGAATCAGTGGTGATATCCCCTTTGTCAGTTTTTATTGTGTCTATTTGATTCTTTGCTCTCTCTTTTCTTCTCTATTAGTCTGGCTAGCAGTCTATTTTCCTGATCTTTTCAAAAAATCAGCTCCTAGATTCATTTATTCTTTTTGAAGGGTTTCTGTATCTGTCTCCTTCAGTTCTGCTTTGATCTTAGTTACTTCCTATCTTCTGCTAACTTTTGAATTTGTTTGCTCTTGCTTCTCTAGTTCTTTTAATTTTGATGTTAGGGTGCCAATTTTAGATGTTTTCTGCTTTCTCCTGTGGGTATTTAGCTCTATAAATTTTCCTCTCAACACTGCTTTAGCTGTGTCCCAGAGATTCTGGCATATTGTGTCTTTGTTCTCATTGGTTTCAAAGAACTTATTTATTTCTGCTTTTTGTTTTTTACCCAGTAGTCATAAAGGAACAGGTTTCAGTTTCCATGTAGTTGTGCAATTTTGAGTGAGTTTTTAAATCCTGAGTTCTAATTTGATTGCTGTGGTCTTGAGAGAATATGTTAACTTCTCTTCCCGGGTCCACAAGCAGCGTGGTTTCAAAGGCAAGAACTTCCCAGCAACATGCCTGACCTGCCTTCTTTCACGTCTCCATCCAGGAGCTTAGAGGTCTTTGTCTAACTTTCATGACCTTGGGATTTTAGACTGCCCAGGTGAGCTTCTTTTGTTTAGAAAAGCCCACGAAAAGCTATGGGAGGACTG
Source organism: Cebus imitator (assembly GCF_001604975.1). Lineage (NCBI taxonomy): Eukaryota > Metazoa > Chordata > Mammalia > Primates > Cebidae > Cebus > Cebus imitator. The sequence continues at coordinate 1,129,222 of NW_016107605.1, forward strand.
TGGGCCAAACAACCAATCAGATGTCAGAATCAAAGATCAATCACTTTAGCAGAAGTTTGAAGGAACTCCTCTCATGGGACAGGAAATTGAATGGGGTGGGAGTAACTTCCAGATTAAAAGATCCCCTGCCCCTTACTTGTGTGGATTTCCCTCTCTGGGATCCCCTTTCATGACAGCATGGGAGCTGGCTTTCTCTCTCTCCCTACTTCTCTTTCTCCGTCTCTCTGTCTAATAAATCACTTTTCTGCAAAAGCTCTTGGAGTCCGACATTTACTTGAACAATATCACCATGCCAGGGCCTCCTACCCATTCTTGGGTGGATGAGAGCCCAAGGACCTAAGCACCTCGGGCACCTTGGGCACTTCCCATCAGGGAGCTGAGCCTCCCCCACGTCTTGCTACCCAGTCACAGTCTGAGAGACTGTTATGATGATTTTTGTTCTTTTGCATTTGCTGAGGAGTTTTTTACTTTCAATTATAGGGTAAATTTTAGAATAAGTGTGATGTGGTTCTGAGAAGAATGTATTGAAGTGGAGAGTTCTGTAGTTGTCTATTAGGTCCGCTTGGTCCAGAGCTGAGTTCCAGTCCTGGATAACCTTGTTAATTTTCTGTTTCGATTTGTCTAATATTGACAGTGGGTTGATAGTCTCCCAATACTATTTTGTGGGAGTCTAAGTCTCTTTGTAGGTCTCTAAGAACTTGCTTTATGAATCTGGGTGCTCCTGTATTGGGTTCATATATATTTAGGATAGTAAGCTCTTCTTGTTGCATTAATCCTTTTACATTATGTAATGCCCTTCTTTGTCTCTTTTGATCTTTGTTGGTTTAAAATCAGTTTTATCAGAGACTAGGAATGCAATCCCTGCTTTTTTGTTTGTTGGTTGGTTTTCCATTTGCTTGGTAAATCTTACTCCATCCCTTTATTTTGAGCCTATGTGTGTCTTTGCATGTGAGATGGGTCTTCTGAACACAGCACAACAATGGGTCTTGACTGTTTATCCAATTTGCCAGGCTATGTCTTTTAACTGGGGCCTTTAGCTCATTTATATTTAAGGTTAATATTGTTATGGGTGAATTTTATCCTGTTATTATGATGCTAGCTGGTTATTTTACCCATAAGTTGATGCAGTTTCTTCTTAGTGTCAATGGTCTTTACAATTTGGTATGTTTATACAGCGGCTGGTACCGGTTTTTCTTTTCCATATTAAGTGCTTGCTTCAGGAGCTCTTGTAAGGCAGTCCTGGTGGTGACAAAATCTCTCAGGATTTGCTTGTCTGTGGAAGTTCTCCTGGATAATATCCTGAAGCGTGTTTTCCAACTTGGTTTCATTCTCCCTGTCACTTTCAATCAAACGTCGGTTTGGTCTTTTCACATAGTCCCATATTTCTTGAAGGCTTTGTTCATGTCTTTTTTCTTTTTTCTCTAATCTTGTCTTCACACTTTATTTCATTAAGTTGATCTTCAATCTCTGATATCCTTTCTTTCACTTGATTGATTTGGCTGTCGACTTCATCCCTGGGATCCCAAGCTGGTTCAATGTACACAAATCAATAAACATAATCTAACACATAAACAGAACCAATGACAAAAACCACAGAATTATCTCACTAGATGCAGAAAAGGGCTTTGATAAAATTCAACACCCCTTCATGCTAAAAACTCTAAATAAACTAGGTACTGAGGGAACATATCTCAAAATAATAAGAACTATTTATGACAAACCCACAGTCAATATCACACTGCATGAGCAAAAGCTGGAAGCATTCCCTTTGAAAACCAGCACAAGACAAAGATGTCCTCTCTCACCACTCCTATTCAACATAATATTGGAAGTCCTGCCCAGGGCAATCAGGCATGGGAAAAAAATAAAGGGTATTTAAACAGGAAGACAGGAAGTCAAATTGTCTCTGCAGATGATGTGATTGTATATTTAGAAAACCCCATTGTCTCAGCCCAAAATCTCAACATGATAAGCAACTTCAGCAAAGTCTCAAGATACAAAATCAACGTGCAAAAATCACAAGCATTCCTATACACAAATAATAGAGAAACAGAGCCAAATCGTGAGTGAATTACCATTCACAATTGCTACAAACAGAATTAAATACCCAAGAATAAAACTTATAAGTGTGTGAAGGATTTCTTCAAGAAGAACTACAAGAAGAAATACAAGCCATTGCTCAAGGAAATAAGAGAGGACACAAGCAAGTGGAAAACATTCCATGCTCATGGATAGGAAGAATCAATATTGTAAAAATGGCCATAATGTCCAAAGTAATTTATAGATTCAATGCTATTTCCATCAAGCTGCCATTGACTTCCTTCACAGAATTGGAAAAACTACTTTAAGTTTCACATGGAACCAAAAGAGAGATCATATAGCCAAGACAATACTAACAAAAAAGGACAAAGCTGGAGGCATCACATTGCCTGACTTCAACTACAAAGCTTCAGTAACCAAAACAGCATGGTACTGGTATTAAAACAGATATATAGACAAATGGAACAGAACAGAGAACTCAGAAATAACACCACACATGCACAACTATCTGATCTTTGACAAACCTGACAAAAACAAGCAATGGGGAAAGGATTCCCTATTTAATAAATGGTGTTTGGAAACCAGCTAGCCATAGGCAGAAAACTGAAACTGGACTCCTTCCTTACACCTTACACAAAAGTTAACTCAAGATCGATTAAAGACTTAAATGTGAAACTAAAACCATAAAAACCCTAGAAGAAAACCTAGGTGACACCATTCAGGACATAGGCAAGGGCAAAGACTTCATAACTAAAACATAAAAATAAAAAAAAAATTAAAAAGGGCAACAAAAGCCAAAATTGACAAACGAGATCTAATTAAACTAAACAGCTTCTGCACAGCAAAAGAAGCTATCATCACAATGAATGGGCAATCTACAGAATAGGAGGAAAATTTTTGCAATCTATCCATATGATGAGGGGCTTATATCTAGAATCTACTAAGAACTTAAACAAATTTACAGGAAAGAAAAAAAAAAACACAGAACCTCATCAAAAAGTGGACAAAGGATATGAACAGACATTTCTCAAAAGAAGACACTTTTGTGGCCAACAAACTTATGAAAAAAAGCTCATCACCACTGGTCATAAGACAAATGCAAATCAAAACCACAATGAGACACCATCTCACACCAGTTAGAATGGCGATCTTTAAAAAGTCAGGAAACAACAGATGCTGGAGAGGATGTGGAGAAATAGAAACACTTTTACACTGTTGGTGGGACTGTAAATTAGTTCAACAATTGTGGAAGACAGTGTGGTGATTCCTCAAGGATTTAGAACCAGAAATACCAATCCCATTACTGAGTATATACCCAAAGGATTAAAAGTCATTCTACTATAAAGATATATACATACATATGTTTATTGCAGCACTGTTCACGATACCAAAGACTTGAAACCAACCCAAATGCCTGTCAATGATAGACTGGATAAAGAAAATGTGGCGCATATACACTACGGAATACTGTGCAGTCATAAAAAAGGATAAGTTCATGTTCTTTGCAGGGACATGGATAAAGCTAGAAACCATAATTCTCAACAAACTAACATAGCAACAGAAAACCAAACACTGCATGTTCTTACTCGCAAATGCGAGTTGAACAATGAGAACATAAGGACACAGGGAGGGGAACATCACACACTGGATCTGTTGGGGGCTGGGGGACTAGGGTAGGACCAGCATTGGGAGAAATATCTAATGTAGATGATGGGTTGATGGGTGCAACAAGCCATCATGGCACATGTATACCTATGTAACAAAATTGCAACTTCTGTACATGTATCGCAGAACTTAAAGTACAATTTAAAAAAACCTAAAAATTAGTTTTTCTTAACATTATAGTATCTTGAAAATGTTACAAATCATTTGTGTGTGACATTCACTACTTTAAATGGAATTATATTAAAACTTAAATAATTAGACTTGTTCCTCAGATATGAACAAGTCAATTTTTAGTTATGATTCTACAGATGTTTTTATGGGATATTGTAACTTGATGTTAGAATATGTAAGTGGCTCCAGTCATCTTTAAAACTTCTAATTATTCAGAGAGATGACATAATATCTTCTGATAAATTCCGATTTGTTATTTTCCCACTAGCTGTTTTTTTTTTAACTTGACAAAATCCATATTTTAATTTGATTTAGGATGAGAATAAATGAAAATGGCTGATTCTCATTTGCAAACTGTGAGACTTGTTATGCAGTTCATAAAAATCAAAAGTATTGCATTTTATTGATCAAAAGACTTAATTTTCATTTTTAGTTTATTTCCTGAGAAATCATGTTTTGACACTGCCTAAAACATATCCTTTGCAAATACACAAATGGAGAACATTAGTTTCATAAATAAGGTTTCCTACCTGAGACTGAACTTCCTTGTCAAATGTGCCAAGAAATGCAGGCTGCTGCTCAGCTCCATTAAGCAGCCACTCTCTGCTGGTTTAAATGTTTTCCAGAATGGGCACTAGTGCCTGAGGCATGCTTGGAAGAGGGGGTGACAGGGTTTCCATACTGCCACCCTAATTTATAAGACCAAAGTCTCATTTGAGCAGAGTTTTCATTGAAGCATAATGTCTGAAACATATCTTTGTTTATACTGTAGGTGGCAGGATTTTTTTGCTTTAAAAATCTTGCTATAACCCTGTATTTTCTTGCAAATGAAAATTTAAGGTACCATCAGATAACATTTTATGAAAACATTTATATGGTTCCAGGAAAGATAGCCAGGCCCTGAAGCTGGGTGCTTTTTGTTCTTGGTATTGTTCATAAACTAATATATATTATTTGATATAGTCATATTTTGTATTTGGCTTAACTTTGTCTCTTTGTTCCTCAAATTCAGTATTTTTCTAAATTTTGAGATTCAATAAATTAAAAGCATTAAATGTTGAAACTTAAAAACAGAATTCACTCCTGTTTAAGGTTTGAAAATGGGTAAATCTGCACTGAATCCAATACTCTAAATGACTTTATTTCAACGACTTTTGATTAAGAAATATATACTCCTGAAACTGGGTATCATGTTAGCTGTTAATAATTGAAAAAAAAAATTAACAATTTATAAACAAAAACAAAAATTTATCAATTCTTTATAAGCTTATGGAATTCTGAATCTCAACTTTTATATTTTTGTTTCCAATAGTACAAAATGCTTCCATTCACATTTGATGTATATTTACCTATATTTAAAATCATCACTAATTTTTCTTATTATATGAAAACATTTTTATCATGTTTTTAAAAGCAAATTATGTCAGTGAAGACATTTTCTCAGCTAGCTCTTGTAAAGGCTAATCTG
>NW_016107605.1:1135435-1143261 GCF_001604975.1 Cebus imitator
TTTTTTTGTCTCTGGAGCTCAAAATTCTATCAATTAAGGTTAGATTCCAACCTTATATAGACAGGGAAACCAGGGACAAAAAATAATATTTTCAATAGCCTTTCTTGGAAAGAATATTTTTACATTTTTTTCTTGCAAACATCTGATATTAAGCCTTTGGTGCTATCTTTCATGACTTGACTACTTTCTAGCCTGCAACATATTTACATAGTAAACTATAATTTAGGGATAGAGATATTCATCACCTTTAACAGAAAAGAAGAAAGCTGAAGCCCCTAGAAGTTGATATATCCAACATCATATGGACAAAGCCTAGCTCTCATAATTCTAAATTTAGTTCAGTGCCCCAACACCCTCCATCTCTGCACCCTAAACTATTTCTACAAATTGCCTTTATTTGGTCAATAATAGATAATTGTCTGGAAAACTGGGTACATTCCATCAAGCCAGTCTTTAAATTTGGCCTATATTCCTTGGAAATCTGTGCTATGCTAAATTCAGCTTCTAGAATGTTTTATTCTGTGTTCATCATGCCTGAGAAGGGTAACATTTAAAAAGCAAATATTTATTTCCCATTATTCTATGTCATATTCCAGTTGATCAACAATATTGGTTTGTACATGACTTTTACTTTTGGAGTTCGAATTAATTCACTTTTTCCTATTGTCCTAAATATAATAGCTCCATATCCTATCATGGTATAGGCAGAGCATATCCCAGAATGATTAGAAAAAAGTAACTACGTGCCCACCTTATGTAGAATACTTGAAGCATATATATCCAAAGAAGGCCGATGCTCTACAGATCTTGGAGAGCACATCACTGGTTAGGAACCACGTATCCAAACACATAAAAAGAGAGCTACCTTCAAAACTGTCTTGGTTAAAAGAATGACAGAAATCAGAAAGTTTGTTGCTCTTATTGTCATTTCAGGTTCTCAGCATTTTTTCTCTATGGAAAGTTGCACTAGCTAAAAGTGGCACAGAGTTAGAGAATCACACCCAGGTATAAGGCAAAGTTGAACAGCTAAGCTTCTGAAGTCTTTGTGGCTAAACTTTTCATTTCTAAGACATAGTAGTCAGTACAGGAATCAGAAAGTGGAACCATCTGCAGCTATTAGCTTATACAGAGTACATGACAGTGATCCAAATAGCCACAAGAATAAGCAATCCTAACAGCAGCATGGTGCTTCATTTCACTTAGTACAGTGACAGGGCCTTGACCTGCAAGCTCCAGCAGAACCCCACCGTGTGTGATGTGTATTTAACCTGCAGTGATGACACACAGCAATCCATTAGGCATATAGTAATGGCAGAAGTTTTAATAGGAGACTCAGAAAGATAGCATAACTAAAACTTTCTGCATGGGCTCCTATATGCATAGAACTCTTGCATATGGAGGAGGAATATGGGAAACTAATATTTTTTTAACTTTGTTCCCTGATAGTTACTCTCCTATGGAACTTCAGGGTCCTGACTTTTAACTTCTCCCATCTCCTGAGCCTTACGTAGATGAGAAGACTTATTAAAAGTTATGTTCTATCTTCTAAATTTTGGGTTTTGGTATGTAACTTGCTACTTGAACAATAGAAGATAAAGTATAGCTAAATATAGTTTAATGTTGTAATTATGTAAAACAACCAAATAAAGCTGCTACATATCACCATTGAGGGTATGCCTAAGAGCTTCTGTAGCTATAATAATCAAGTACATATATGCCATTTTAGTAATTGTTACAATTATTTTCATCTAATTAATTGAAACAGATTTTTCTCATTTTTTAGTACTCTAGTATCTAAAAAGTGTCTACTGAATATTCATGACACACTTTCCTGACTCACTTGCTTGTGTGGCTGGTATCCTTTCCCACCTCCCAGTCACATTCAGTTAAAGGCAAAGGTTTTGAATCCTAAAATTTCCTACATCTCACCAAGGAGTTAGGCCTGAGGTAACTATCAGGCACATGTCTAACTTGCCTGCAACAATCTTCCTTAGAAATTTTTGAGCAGTGTTTTTAGATGCATCATTATCCTTATCCTAACACATGTGTGTTTGTGTGTGTGTGGGTTGTGTTGTATGTGTGTGTAAAAATGTTGAGGGAGAGTACATATGAAGGCTGTCATAACAATCAGAGGGTTATAAACCTTAGAAACTCTGAGTCCAGTTTCAGATTCTTTTCTTCGTTTTTTAGATGGGGTCTCGCTCTGCCACCAGGCTGGAGTACAGTGGCATGATCTCAGCTCACTGCAAACTTCACTTCCCAGGTTCAAGCGATTACCCTGCCTTAGCCTCCCAAATAGCTGGGACTACAGGTGAGCACCACAACACCCAGCTAATTTTTTGTATTTTTGTAGAGACAGGTTTTCACCATGTTGGCCAGAATGGTCTCAATCTCCTGACCTTGTGATCTGTACCACTTGGCCTCCCAGTGTGCTGGGATTACAGGCGTGAGCCACTGTACCTGGCTGCATTATAGATTCTTTAAAGCACCACCAATTGCCTAGCACCACCAATTATCTAGGTGGTTTAAAGAAGGGGAAAGAACTAATGTTACAGGTGGGAACAGGTGAGGAGGGAGCTCAAATACATTACCTGCTGAAATTCTTAGACATAGGACTTGACCATGATAGATTTTAAAATAAAATCAAACAAATCATAACTTCACCATTACCAGATGAAGGAAAAGGAAGAGAGTCTAGATTGAGAGAAGACAGAGCGTGCCTTTCCCCTTCCTTATTTAAAATAATAAAACCTATTATTACAGAGCTCTTCGTATGGGCTGGACATTCCCATAAAACTCTGCATGGCATGTAGCCCTTAGTTCTGACAAAAAGTCCTGTGATATGGGTACTATTACCCACAAGCTTTGAAGCTCAAATAAGATTAAAACCAGTTCCAAGACAGCTAGCTAGTAAGTGATCAGTCTGGATGATTCTTATGCTGAAGATTTGCTTCTGTTTCATAGCATTTGGGGGAGGATTAGATGAGAGTTTCCAATGAACTTACCAACTCCTCACCACCCTTTTGCCCACTATGCCAATGTCATCTTCCTTTTATTCCAGTAGGCTGCAATCACATTAATCTTTTTTTCCAGATTTTAAAGCCGGGAGATAAAACACTGTGTCCTCAAGGTCTTTGCTGCTGTTGAGACTTCTGCCTAGAGTTCTCTTCTCCCAACTTGTCCAGTGTCTGACTCCTTCTCCTTTTAACTCTCATCCCAAATGTCATCCACTCTGAGAAGCCTTCTCTGACCACTGTTTCTATAGCTCCTACAACTGTTTGCATGAGTAGTGAATTACTTATTTATTAATTATTTGTCCTTCTCTCAAGCCTGGGGCCATGAGGGTAGGTGTGTATCTCCAGCAATTGCCATGGCAATGACATAAAGACACTCAACACCTAAGTAAATGAATGCATGCAGTAAAGCATAAAAGCCTGATTCAGAGCCTGGTACACATTTCACTCATTACATCTTAAAATCCTCCATTCTCTAATAACTACAAGAAGACATACAGGGGTCAGAAAAATAATGAACAATCAAATATTTCCCTTGTCTTCAAGGCATGATCTGGTAAAATGGGAGGCCCTCAGATTTCTTTGCTCTATTTTAATTCCTGAGTATGAGATATACAAATGGTCTCATTCTCCTTGGGCCAAAAACTTCAGGTCTAACAGGGAATTGAAGCAAATATAAAGATACTCATGCATACATACATGGGATTACCAGTGTATGCAGGCTACTTAGCCTTCACCACTCACAGGAAACATTTCATCAGGGGCTCCTGTTCCATCAGAGCTCACATGTTCTTCACCTGGGACAATGTGGACACACCAGTTAACCTAATGTGCACATCTTAGGGATTTAGGAGAAAACCCCTATAGATACAGAAGAATGTGCAAATTCCACACAGACAGTGGCCCAGGTGGGAATTATTTTTCCCCATCAATGTTTATAACAACAGGGGCTGAACAAAAATGATATTATTCAAGGACCTGCTATTTTAACTTCTAATGCTTATTTAAAATTTTAATTATCCAGTTGACAGGTAACTAATTTTAGAACAAATAATTTACCTTGTTGTCCAGATTGCCAAAACCTATGAACTTTTCTCAATAACTGGTTAGACAGAATAAAACTTAGATAAAACACTTCCTTAAAAAGAATAGAATAGAGGACTGATTCGTGATCTTAAAAGCACTCAAGATAAAATAAAAGTTCATAAAATGCACACATATTCAAAAACAAATCAGTTCAGTTTCATATTATATTCAAAATATAATTTAATTTTCTTAGACATGCGTATATCAAATATAGGTGAAATTTTATTAATATACTCTAATAGACAATAGGTAAAACACAAATTTCAAGTTTGGCAACTTAACATAAGTTTAATACATTAAAATTAAGAGAAAAGAGTAATGTTTCTAAGAGTACTTCATCGTTCGGTATCTGATGGCCAGCACATGGCTTTGAATAATTTTTTTTCCCACAAACTAAATTTATGATTAGTCAAGTTTTGCCATTTCTACATTAATTCCTAGTTTATATGTGGTTGTTTATGAAACAATTTTCATAGAAATACTTATAAAAAGAAATTTAAAGTGTTTTTAATCAAATTAGTGTGACTTGATGTCAGTGACACAAGGAATAAAGGAATGCACCGTGATTTATTTCTATGGTGTTTTGTAGGAGAAGACATTTGAATTTTCTGTCAAGGTTATAAAAATGATCTGTGAAAGCTCTCAACGATTTTCATTAAATAACTCAATAACAGTAGTATTTAGTTGCATTCACTAATAGATTCCCCTTTTATAAAGTTGGATATTTATCCAATAAGTACATACCAGCAACTATATAAGACAAAGCAAAATATCAAAGAAGTGGAAAGCATTGTGGCATACGGTTGAGAACATTCCTTGAAAGTTTTAAAATAACCTGCAGAGCCCCAACTCCTCATGGCAGCCCTTATTTATTTTGCCCATGAAGCTTCTTTTGCAGCTGGCCCAGTGGGATAGCAGAGTTTTTATCTTGCCCTTCATCCCTAGATCAACCAAGTCATCTATGAATAGTTAGTGGAATCTGGAGTAAGATCATTTGCAGGTAGAGCTGCTGCAAGATATATATGTGTATATGTGTGTGTGGTAATTTAGATAAGTGAGATTTTCTTCAAAATATAATGCATACTCCATATTCCCAGTGATCAGTAACAATCTTTCCACCTATGTGAAGGTCTTTGAGACAAGTGCACCAATCTTTTTTCGTATTCTGTCTTGTGAACCATGGATACCAATTAGTCTGGTCTTCTCTCATTTTGATCTGACTGCTCCCAGCTCTCTGTGCTCCCCAAGCTTCCTCTCTGATATCCATATGCCACATGTTTATCCTCATGCATGCTATGGCCCAAATCCATACTCTCTAAGTGAAATTTTATTTCCAAGTTTCTAGGTCTTCCCTGTTCTCCAACAACTGGATTAATCACCTTTTCTAAAAACTCGTCCATGCTTAGATGAAAGCGATCTCACCCTCTCTGAGTGATTCCCAAGTTTTAGTATGCACATGTAAATGCTCTTCGGAACTTATTTCGCTGCAGTTACCAGGCTCCATCCCTAAGGTATTTGGTAAAATAATCCTGATGCATACAATCCAGAAACATCTTTTGAGAACCTTCGTGCATGAAATTTCTCTGAGCCATGATGGTATTTCAACTTCACATCACCGCACCTTAAAGGTACAAGTAGTTTTTTGGTTCAGTACCCTTTCCCTATTACTTTAAGAGCATTTGTTCATGCATTGAAAGCCCTTGAGTTACTCCTGAAAGAAAGAAAGGAGCTAGCAAATGCTTAAGAAATTGAGTTATTAAATGAGTCAGTTTTAGGTTTGAAAATAAATCCACTTTTATAAAGTGTGAACTTGGGCCAAGTTGCTTAGCTCTTCTGAGCCTTGGATATCACAAGCACAAATGCGAATTACTAATAAAAATGGGAACAGTCAATTACTTGATAATAATCAAATGGGGGAAAAAATCAAGTGTTTTGTTCTCCCTTATTCATGTTTTTAAATAAGAACTTCACTTCAAGAAAAACATTCTTGGAATAACATTTCCCATAGAGCTACTTACTGATTCAATATTTACTCTCCCTTTATATTAACAGAATCCCAATAATTGAGGGAAGTAATATGCCCATTTGAAATCTGCACACCAAGCCTACCTTTCAGCTAGGGATAATCATGTGATGTTGGTCAATAAGATGTATGTAGAAGTCCTTGGGTAGAAATGCAGAAAAAAGTTCCGTGTATAAGATAGGGGATGGGGTGTAGGGATAAACTGAACTTGTTTGCAACAGTTTGCCTTTTTCCTTTTGCTTTTCTAGAACATAGAATATGAACATAATTGTTTAAGCAGCTCTATTTTAGCTCCCAAGGAAAATCTAAAAGAATCACAGAATCCTTCTCCCTGATATTTTAATGCCAGCAACCATATACCTACAAATTTCTTGTCATGAGACAAAAAGAAAACAATGACATTGGTTAAGCAGCTGTTTGGAGTATCTGTTACTAGCATTCAAGTGCAATTTCTAACTAAAAAAAAAAACAAGCAAAAAACAACAACAAAAAACTTCTTTCACTTCTTACTCCCACTCTTCAAAGGAAGGGAGTATTTATTTGTAAGACTAAGAAAGGGTATAAATTCACATTACCAAGTTTCTGTTCTCCTTGTGGATAGGAGTAGCTGTTAAGTGGATGAATTGAACACGAAGAGAAAACTATTTAGAAATGTCATTAGGATTCAAGTTGATTCACAGAATTCAGTGCACTCTCCAATGCAGCTCCAGTAAAAAAGCTGACATTCTGACCCATCACCAAACCTACATTGTACCTACATTGTGGGACTGTTGTGAGGTTTTATGTGGCATTGCATATAAAAGGCCTGGTTTAGACCTGATAAGTATTGTCAACCATCACTATGACTGTTCTTATCACTATCATCTCCATTTTGAAGATTCTTTCTTTTGGTAAGTCACAGTTATTCTCCCGCTAGCTTTAGGCTGCCTTTTTTTTTTCTTTTTTTTTTTTTTTGAGACTGAGTGGAATCTCACTCTGTCACCCAGGCTGGAGTACAGTGGCGCAATCTTGGCTCATTGCAACCTCCGCCACCTGGGTTCTAGAGATTCTCCTGCCTCAGCCTCCTAAGTAGTTGGGATTACAGGTGCCCACCACCACACCCAGCTACTTTTTCATATTTTTAGTAGAGACTGGGTTTCACCATCTTGGCCAGGCTGGTCTTGAACTCCTGACCTCGTGATCTACCCACCTCAGCCTCCCAAAGTGCTGGGATTAAAGGCATGAGTCACCGTACCCCGCCTAGGCTGCTGATTTAATTTCCCCAAGTCTCCCTCTAGTTGTGATCTTTGTCTTTGATTTAACCTACACATTTATGCACTTATTTTTCTTACTTACTTGGTTCTAATTTTTTCTACCTCTAGCTGGTTGCCATATTTCTCCTTTTGATGTATATCTTGGCATTAAATAATGTTTAAGTAATACATGTCAATGTAACCAAACATACCATCTGAAACAAAATAGCCACTCAGCCAATGTAAACTGAATGTGAATCTTACACATCCTTGCCTTAGCTTTCTCAGCCCTCAGCCACTAGCTGCCCTGAGGATCACGACACATTGACAGGTTGGCTGTCTACATATCACTGGGACTTTGGTGCAGGGCTGGGTTACTTTTTTCCCTACCCAGCCTGAGAAATTCTGTTCCTGATAACAACAACAATAACAAAACACATTTTCTTTCTGTGTATAATATTCCATGTCTTC
>NW_016107605.1:1144166-1146103 GCF_001604975.1 Cebus imitator
ACCCAGGAGGCAGTGATTGCAGTGGGCTAAGATGGAGCCACTGCACTACAGCCTGGGTGACAGTATGAGATTCTGTCTCAAAAAAAAAAAAAAAAAAGTTGGAGGTAGAAGAGGGTTGGGCTTGGTGGAAATCCTAAGAGGTAACTTAACAGTGCAATTAAAGTGATTATTGAAAAAATTAGAAAGTGAGACAATAAAAGAAACTCTTAGCCTATTTCAGAATCATTCAAGATATTATCAACAGTTCTATTTATTATTTCCTTTAAATGTATTCTTTTACTAAATATAATTAGTTACATACATTTTTGAAAACCTGCAATGAATACTCTTTTATGGTAACTACTTAAATGCCAAGATTTAAATTTCAAAATACTGATCGTTTTCATAAACAAAGATATAACATCATATTTTTAGAACTCTCAGAATATATTTTCTATTGCCAAAGTACTGTGTTCATAATAAACTTTCAAAAATTCTCCATGTTTTAATCTTTGTCCACTGCTAACAAAAAGCTCCAAATAATACTCATTATGCTGAACCTAAGGAAATGTGCATATGCTATATGAGCGTCTTAGTGACCAGGCTGTGATGTGTGGCCTTTCACTCTCATCTATAATTAAATAAGTCAGGAGTGGACACAGGAGTTAGATGGATTACGTCCAAGTTGGCATTGTGAAGGTCTTGATTTGGGAATGTACGCAGCACCCTGGAACACTGCAGGTGTGTACGGGCAGACTACTGGGTGAAAATGACAGCAGCTGAGGTGAAGCTCTGCTGTTAGTTAGGGCCCAGAACACACTCAGCACACGACGCACAAAGGATTTCAAATCTTTTTCCAAGTGCTATGGAAAGCCACTGAAGAGCTCTAAGTAGAGGAATTGCATGCTTATATCTGTTTTTAAAATATCACCCTACTGCTTCTGGTTTTGAGAATAACTGGTAGCAGATCAGCCTGCCAGCCATAAACCATCGGAAAACTCGAAAAATACGCGGGACAGCTGTTTTCAGGCACTGGAAAACAGACACTAAGGAACTGTATTTGCCGTGAGGAGTGGAACAAATGAGGAATGTCCTACAACTGCCCCGGATTTCTGCCTGGAGGCACTTTTTTGATTTAGACACAGTCAGAGAAAGCCCAAGCAGGGCCTGCCAATCACACTTAGCTGGAGAGACAGAGATCAAAGTTTAGTTGGAGGAGGTGAGGCAGCTGGAATTTGCAGGGCAGTGGACCAGAGACGGAGGGGCTATGCAGTAAGAGTTCCAGAAATCTCCACACAGATTTCCTGGAACCTTTGGCTGAGCTGTAAATGCAGAGAAGAGACTACAGGAAGCCTTGCAAAACAAACAACTACCAGGGAAAGAACAAATCCTGGTTGGCGGGAGGGAGTTGGCAGAAGGAGTATCTCTGTTCTGGACATTTGGGAAGGACCAGAATCCTGCTGAATATATGTTGCCAGCTCCACTTAAGTGTCAACCTCAGGAAAAGAGACTTTTGCCAAAATATGGTGACTTACTGGAGACCAAATCACTGGTATTTAGTGTCCCTTTTCACTATATACACTGCTCTCCAGGGCATCGTGAGGGAGTAGAGAGCTGCTTTTCAACCTCCACTCTCTATAGGACCTAGAAACAGTCTGCTATAAGCCCTCAAAAGTCTCCACTTAGTTGCCTTTGCTAGAAATCCAAGCACTCCCATTCTCCTGCCAGAACTATGGATCTTCATCCTATAAAGGAGCCCAGACCTGAACAAACAAAAGCCATGACGTATTTGGCTTATGGGTATCTGGTAACTTCTGCTTTAAATCTGCAGCATAAAAGCCTCTGACGTAAAAGACCACATTAGCCGGGCGCGGTGGCTCAAGCCTGTAATCCCAGCACTTTGGGAGGCCGAGGCGGGTGGATCACGAGGTCAAGAGATCGAGACCATCCTGGTCAAC